>NW_012116311.1:1591262-1677262 GCF_000951035.1 Colobus angolensis palliatus
GAGCTTGCAGTGAGCTGAGATCTGGCCACTGCACGCCAGCCCGGGCGACAGAGCAAGACTCCGTCTCAAAATAAATAAATAAATAAATAGTAGGTTAGTGCAAAAGTAATTGCTGTCTTTGTCACTGAAAGTAATGGCAAAAACCGCAATTACTTTTGCACCAATCTAGTAATTGTAACAGTATTCTTAATGGCAACAAAAAATAATTCTAAGATTATTGAAATAATTAACATAAGGTCTACTTTTCCAATGAAAATAGATGTCTTATTAAAAACATTGTTATTTACCTTTTAAAATATTTTCACAAACAAAGCCAAGTAATAGTTCTTCTTTGCTTAAGGTGTAGAAACTCAACATAGTATGTGATTTTACTCTAAAAATGAGAGCCATATAATCTACAATGTTTTAAATTCCCTTAGAAAACTGAGGTTATAATGCAGCCAAGTAAGCTATATTCTCAAAACTCAAATGCCTCAGGAGAAATAAAACATAGTTTGTTTTGCAGTTGTCAGAGCACAAGAGGAAGAGGTGGTCATCATAAAGGTGGATAAAAAGAATACAGCTGATATTTTAAACAAACTCGCAAAGGCCGAATGTAGGCCAGCTTGACAGTTTAACATAACTGGGAGCTCCAGGTCAAAGGGAGTCCACATTTACTTGCAAGTACTTTTGCATGAGTCCCAGCAGGTTCTCACAAGAAAGGTCAAAGACAATTTATTAACCTTAAGAAAAGGACCCTCAAGTGAGTGATATAGAAAAAAACTAACTTGCCTCTAGAACCCTGAGTAAATAGCCACTGGTTCTGGAAAGAAATAGAAGCAAAAATGGTCTGCACCTGTGGGGAGGGACAGACAATGCTCTTAGACTCAAGATTCTGAGCCAAGTAGAAACTAAGTGGAAATTTCCTCCCACGGAGAGAAGGGCAGAGAACGTTCACAGAAGAACCACCACAGATACAAGGTAAAGTTGGGAAGTGCAGGGATACTGAGAAAGCTCCATTATCGAGGCCCAGGCTCATATGTCCCTTCTGTGACTAAGGCTGGACAAACATAACTGAGAACCCTCTAACCTCCGAAAACAATTCTAGCAGTGAGTAACAAGAAATAGTAGTTATTTTTTTAGGGAAAACAAGAGCAAGGAGAGGATATCACTATGGGGTCCAGGAGTGCAAAGATGACTGAAAGCTTAGAGTAACACACAAATGGTGAAAAAAGAAAAAAAAAACAATCAAACACTGCAGTCTTTACCCTAGGGCACAAGAAATAGCAGTCCAATTCTGGAAAGATGGGATGCTTGTGTTGCACTGGAAGTAATGACAGAAACACAAAAGTATAAACTAACTCAACCCCTGGATAGAGTGATTGAACCTCCCAAAGAAGATGCATACACATACATAAATATGATTTAACTCAGTCTCTACTGTCCTATACACAATGAACTGTATTCATTAAAAAATTGACAGACACAAAAAGGATGAAAAATTAACACATTTTCAAGAGATAAACAGAACTAGACACAGAGAGGACATTAAAATAGCTATAAGTAATGTATTAAATAATCTAAGAGAAAAGATGAACAGAATTCAGGAACAGAAAGGATATTTGAGCAGAGAAATGGTGATATAGTTTGGCTACGTGTCCACCAAAATTTCATCTTGAATTGTACTCCCATAATCTCCCACCCAGTGGGAGACAATTAGAAGCATAGGGGCAGTTTCCCCCGTACTTTTCTCGTGGTAGTGGATAAGTCTCATGAGATCTGATTCCTTTATTAGGGGTTTCCACTTTAGCATCTCCCTCATTTTCTCTTGTCACCATCCTGTAAGAAGTGCCTTTTGCCTCCTACCATGATTCTGAGGCCTCCCTAGCCATGTGGAACTGTAAGTTCAATTAAACATATTTTCCTTGCCAGTATCGGGTATGTCTTTATCAGCAATATGAAAACAGACTAATACAGTAAATTGGTACTATTATAGTAGGGCATTGCTGAAAAGACACCTGAAAATATGGAGGTGACTTTGGAACTGGTAACAGGCAGAAGTTGGAACAGTTTGGAGGGCTCAGAAGAAGACAAGAAAATGTAGGAAAGTTTGGAAGTTCCTAGAGACTTGTTGAATGGTTTTGACCAAAAACCTGGTAGTGGTATGGACAATAAGGTCGAGGCTGAGGTGGTCTCAGATGGAGATGAATTTGTTGGGAACTGGAGCAAAGGTGACTTTTGTTATGTTTAGCAGAGAGGCTGGTAGCATTTTGCCCTGCTCTAGAGATTTGTGGAACTTGGAACTTGAGGCAGATTATTTAGGGTATCTGGTGGAAGAAATTTTTAAGCAGCAAGACATTCAAGAGGTGACTTGGGTGCTGTCAAAGGCATTCAGTTTTATAAGGGAAGCAGAGCATAAAGGTTTGGAAAATTTGCAGCCTGACAGTGTGATAAAAAAGAAAAACCTATTTTCTGAGGAGAAATTCAAGCCAGCTGCAGAAATTTGCTTAAGTAGCTGGGAGCTGAATGTTAATCCCTGACAATAGGGAAAATTTATCCAGGGAATGACAGAGGTCTTCATGGCAGCCCCTCCCATCATAGGCACAGAGGCCTAGGAGAAAATGGTTTTGTGGGCCGGGCCCAGGGTCCATGTGTTGTGTGCAGCCTAGGGATTTGATGCCTGTGTCCAAGCCACTCCAGCCATGGCTGAAAGGGGCCAATGTAGAGCTCAGGCAGTGGCTTCAGAGGGTGCAAGCCCCAAGCCTTAGCAGCTTCCATGTGGTGTTAAGTCTGCAAATGCACAGAAGTCAAGAATTGGGGTTTGGGAACCTCCACCTAGATTTCAGATGTATGAAAACACCTGGATGCCCAGGTAGAAGTTTGCTGCAGGGACAGGGTGCTCATGGAGAACCTCTGCTAGGGCAGTGCAGAAGGGAAATACGGGGTTGGAGCCCCCACACAGAATCCCCATGGGGCACTGCCTAGTGGAGCTATGAGAAGAGGGCCCTGTCCTCCAGATGCCAGAATGGTAGATCCACCAACAGCTTGCACCTTGTGCCTGGAAAAGCCACAGACGCTCAACACCAGCCTGTGAAAGCAGCCCAGAGGGGGGCTATGCCCTGCCTAGCCACAGAGGTGGAGCTGCCCAAGATCATGAGAACCCACCTTTTGCATCAGTGTGACATGGATGTGAGACCTGGACTCAAAGGAGTTCTTTTTGGAGCTTTAAAAATTGATTGCGCTGGTGGATTTCAGACTTGTGTGGGCCCTGTAACCACTTTGTTATGGCCAATTTCTCCCATTTGGAATGACTGTGTTTACCCAATACTTGTACCCCCATTGTATCTAGGAAGTAATTAGCTTGTTTTTGATTTTACAGGCTCACAGGCAAAAGGGAATTGGCTTGTCTCAGATGAGACTTTGGACTGTGGACTTTTGTGTTAATGCTGAAATGAGTTAAGACTTTGGGGAACTGTTGGGAAGGCCCATAATTGGTTTTGAAATGTGAGGACATGAGATTTGGAGGGGCCAGGGGTGGAATGATATGGTTTGGCTCTGTGTCCCCACCCAAATCTCATCTTGAATTGTACTCCCATAATTCCCATGTGTTGTGGGAGGGACTCAGTGGGAGATAATTAGAATCATAGGAGCAGTTTCCGCCATACTGCTCTCATGGTAGTGAATAAGTATCATGAGATCTGATGGTTTTATCAGGGGTTTCGCTTTTGCTTCTTCCTTATTTTCTCTTGTTGTTGCCATGTAGGAAGTGCCTGTCACCTTACACCATGACTCTCAGGACTCCCCAGCCATGTAACTTGAAGTTCAATGAAACCTCTTTTTCTTCCCACTGTCGAGAATGTCTTTTTCAGCAATATGAAGATAGACTAATACAAATGGAAACTATAAAAGTGTCAAATAAAAATGATTATAAAGTTTAAAAAAATATAACATCAGAGAGGAAGCATTCTGCTGACTGATTTATTAGCAAACTTTACGTAGCAGAGGAAGACAATGAGCTTAAATAATTTAGCAGACATTACTAAAGTTGAAATATGAAAATAAAACACATTTAAAAGAAGACAGCATCCATGAGGCATGGGCCAATATCAAACTATCATATTGGATTTCAAAACAAGAGAAAGATGATATAGTAAAGAAATATTGAATAGATAACAGCTGAGAATTTCTCTCATAATAGTGAAAGAATTAAACAACAGACTAAATCTCAGAGAACCTCAAGCAGAAGAAATACAAAGCAAATCCTATGATATCCTATTCAAACACTGAACATTAAATAATGAGAAAATATGAAAGCAGTAGAAAGGGAAGAAGATCTGAAGGGTAGGCCTGGTATTAAATTAATAGTCTCATCTTGTAAAAGGATCAAATGATAATTTAAATTAAAGAAACCAAAAGTGAATGTATTACTTAAATGTTGCAAGGGTAAGCGAGAGAGAAGCTAAAATATCATAAAGTGAGGTAAAAATATATTAAACCTCTAGGCCTAGGAAGACTGAATACTCATCAGTCATAGCAAGAAGTCCTTAGATAATATCAAAATCTGATAAATTGAGAAGTAGCACTCAAAATAACTCTTATGTATATTGAATAACCACTGGAGGAAATAGTTAAATAATTAAAGTTAGTTGTGTTAAAGTATAATTTTCAAAAAGCTGAAATTATGACTCTCAAACAAACATAAAATAAGGATGTGTCAAATATCTAATCCAATTCATTAATTAAAGAGGGAACCAGTAAGGTACAGTACAAAGGGTATTTGAATTGCTAAACAGTGTTAGGAAATTTATGAAAGAAATGTTAGGATCTGATTGCTGGATCAGATATAAAACTGCGTAATGTCCCACAGGACAATAAACTGTATCTATTACGTTTTCCACTGGATCAGATTGGTTGCATTCTCTATCAGAAAAAAATCTACTAGTTAATATGTAACCTCACTAAGTTGGGCTTTTATCCTTGGCCTAAAGTGTTGCTTTTGGTGAATTGGTTTCAAATAGAACAGAACGTTTAAAAAATGTTGTTTAGCCATGTGATTACTACTTAGGTAAAAAGAAAATAGAAAATAAATCAAAATATTTGTCTATTAAGATCAGACAACATTTATTTGAAGTTTGATATGTGCTGAGCACCTTGAAAATATTTAACATAAATTACATTGTTTAATTTTGCCACATCCTCGGAGTGAGATAGATGGTCTTTAAAAATTTGCTACATCCTATGAGATATATAATATTAATTTGTGCATCACACATATGAGGAAAGAAGTTCTAGCTAAGTTAAGAAACTAGGCTAAAGTTACATATATACTGAATGGCAATTGCCTGTCTGGTACTTGCATCTCTGCAATTAGTACCAGAGATGCAACTGCAATCTCTGCAACTGCAATTGCATCTCTGGTACTAATCATACCAGAGAATGAGGAGAAGCTGGCTGTTTCAATATTAGAATAGAACACATTAGGATATGGAGATTATTCTGGGATTTGAATAATTCATTAGGAAAAGAAACAAAACTCATTTCTGATTTGATGCTATTTGTGTGTAGGAGTTTCAAGAACAAGCACTGAAGCAGACAACATTTAAATGTTTCCCTACTCAGAACAGCAGAGACCTTTTGTTTGCATGGCCTTAGCTTTTCTCTTGCACAATTTTAGCCTTGTCAGCTCATTTAAGCCGATTAGCTTTTTGAATGTTAATAATACATAATTATTGCCATCTTCAATGAATGCCTTTGTTTATTTAACTGCAGTTTTCTCCACATGACTACTCAGTGTACCAAACTGTTTTACTATTCAGATTTCCTTTTCCAATTAAAATTTACATGATTATCTTTTGAATATGAAATATCTACTTGTTGCCAAATAGTTTTGTTTTGTTTTTACTACAATAGCGGGTGTCTTAATATAGGTGTGCTTGAGAATTTCTCATTTATTTGTGTCATGACAGAGTTTTTTTTTTAGTTTTGCTACTTAAAACGTTATGCTAATGATTGGACCTAGGCTATTTCAATGATTTTGTGCTTCTTCAAAATTCGTTAGACCATAGATAGATATAGATATATATATATATGCTAATTAATGGTTATTGCCTAAAGAACCTAATTCCTACCACTGCTGCATGTGGAAAAGGAAACATTGAGAAAATAGTGCTACCAGAGGGATATGATAGGGAAATGTGTGTGTGTGTGTGTGTGTATAGATTCTCATAACCTACTAGCTTTAGCTGAAACCCACCTCACACCTTCCCACCCCAGAGGACTTGCTTTCCACTTGGTTTGTTGAGAAGCTTATTTTTTCTCACATCACACAGAGCATGCTTATGAGTGATGTCCTCCTTGCTTCCCTTCAGGGCTCCAGTCCCTAGCTTTGTCACTGTCAACCTACTCCTTTGGGGCTATAACATTCTCTTTCTCTTGTTGATGTCACCTTCTCTCCTGCTGTCATTCTTCTATACCTAGTGGAGACTTTAGTTTTGGACCTTCATCTCCTCTAAGAAGATGCTTTTCATCCGTCACTGCCATGTTAGGGGGAAAAATATCTAACATTGCAATTTGTTCATTTCTTAAACTTTTCATTTTTGATAATCATTTTCCCCATACTCTTTACCATCTATCCTGATGGTCATATGCTAGATTTTGCTTTCAATGTCTTATGTCTTTTTCGTTTTTCAGTTTCTCTATTAGTGCCTTATTTTATATTAAATATATATTAATTTCTTTGTTACTTCTTTCACTAAATTTTTTGAGTTATTTTCTTAGTGGTTCATCTGGAGATTAAAATATTCATCTTAATTTATAGCAATTTAGTTCAAATTCATACCAATTAATTTTAATAATATAAAAAACTGCTCACATACATATAGCATGCATCCCATCTTTGTATTGTTATTGCCATAAATTACATCTTTATAGATTGTATGCCTATCAACTTAAATTTTTAATTGTCATTTTTATGTAGTTCTTCTCTATATCAGAGAGAAAAAAGGGAGTTAAAGACAGAATACAGTTGGCCCTCATATCCGTGGATTCTGTACTTGTGGATTTAACCAACTGCAGATCAAAAATATTCAGAAAAAAATCCAAAGAGTAAAGTTGCAAAGAGCAAATTTTGAATTTGCTGTGTACCAAGTACTGTGTTAAATCCTCACAAATAAAGGAATGTGTAGGCTTCTATTGGGTATGATAAATAATCTAGAGATGATTTAAAGTGTATGGGAGGACATGTATAGGTTATATGGAAATACTATACTATTTTATGTAAGGGACTTGAGCATCTGTAGATTTTGGGATCCATAAAGATTCCTGGAACCAATCCCCCATGGATACTGAGGAATGACTATATACATTTATACTGTTTGTTATATTTTCCTATGTAGTTACATGTCTCAGTGTTTTTTTCATTGCTTCAGGGTGAAATAAAAGAACACTAGACAATAACTAAGCTCTACATGAGTTATTGTCTAGTGTTCTTTACTTCAGGTTAAGGACTCCCTTTAGCATTTCTTATAGGACAGATATGCTAGTGATGAACTCTCTGATATCATTTATCTGGGAATGTCTTGCTTTTTCTTTCATTTTTGAGGGATACTTCTGCTGGATATAGAATTCTTGTTAGACACCCTTTTTTGTTTTTCTTTTAGTACCTTAAATAAATATATAACCCAATGCCTTCTGGCCTACATGATTTCTGAAAAAATGAACTGTTAATCTTACTGAGGATCCCTTGTATGTGATGAGTCACTGCTTTCTTGCTTTCAAGATTCTCTCTTTGTCTTGGGTTTCTAACAGTTTGATTAAAATGTGCTTGGTGTGGATCTCTTTGAGTTTATCCTGTTTGGAATTTGCTAAACTTCTTGAATATATAGCAAAATGTTTTAAATCATGTTTGGGAAGTTTTCAGCCATTATTTTTTCAAATATTCTTTCAGCCTGTTTCACCCTGTCCTCTTCTATTATTCCCATGATGTTTCTATGTGTTACCTATTATTATTTTTTCTTCCTCAGACTATATAATCTCAATGGACTTATCTTAAAGTTTGTTGATTCTTTATTCTATCTATTCAAATCTTCTTTTAAGCTCCCCTAGTGAACTTAGTAATTGTTTTACAAGAAATAATTATTTTGAGTACAACAAAGAAATGAACTTTCTCTAGAATATTGTCATAAATTCTTTCTTGTCATTTTGAATAATGTTAAATGTGGTTTTGTCATTTCATTAATGTAGACTTTATCAATAGATTCATCAATGTATTATTCTTGAATATTTTCAGTCACTATTTGATATGGTTTGGCTATGTCCCCACCCAAATCTCATCGTGAATTGTAGTGCCCATAATCCCCATGTGTCATGGGTGGTACCCAGTTGGAGGTAATTAAATCACAGGGGTGAGTTTTTCCTGTGCTATTCTGGTGATAATGAATAAATTTCATGAGATCTGATGGTTTTATGTGGGGCTTTTCCCCCTTTTGCTTGGCCTTTCTCTTTGCTACCACCCTGTGAAGAAGGATGTGTTTGCTTCTGACTTCCACCATGATTGTGAGTTTCCTGAGGTTTCCCCAGGCCTGTGGAGCTGTGAGTCAGTTAAACCTCTTTATTTTATAAATTATCCAGTCTTGGGTATGCCTTTATTAACAGAATGTGAATGGACTAATACAGTAAATTGGTACCACAGAGAGTGGGGCACTGCTGTAAAGATACCCGAAAATGTGGAAGCAACTTTAGACCTGTGTAATAGGCAGAGGTTGAAACAGTTTGGAGGGCACAGAAGAAGATAGGAAAATGTGTGAAAGTTTGCAACTTCCTAGAGAATTGTTGAATGTCTTTAACCCAAATGCTGATAGTGATATGGACAATCAAATCCAGGGTGAGGTGGCCTCAAATGGAGATGAGGAACTTGTTGGAAACTGGATTAAAGTCACTCTTGCTATGCAAAAAGACTGGTGGCATTTTGTGCTCATCCTAGAGATCTGTGGAACTTTGAACTTGAGATAAATGATTTAGGATATCTGGCAGTGGAAATTTCTAAGTGGCAAAGTGTTCAAGAGAAAGCAGAGCATAAAAGTTTGGAAAATTTGCAGCCTAACAATGCAATAAAAAGAAAAACCAATTTTCTAGGGAGAAAATCAAGCTACTGCAGAAATTTGCATAAGTAGCAAGAGGCTGAATGTGAATAACCAAGACAATGGGGAAAATGTCTCCAGGATATGTTAGAATCTTTGTGGCAGCCCCTCTCTGTCACAGGCCTGGAGGCTTAGGTTTTGTAGGCCTAGCCCCGGGCCCTGCTGATGTGTGCAGCCTTGGGATTTGGTGCCCTGCATCCCAGCTGCTTCAGTCATGAGTAAAAGGGGCAAAGGTACAGCTCAGGCTGTGACTTTGGAGGGTTCAAACCCCAAGTCTTGGCAATTTTCTTGTGGTGTTGAGCCTATGGGTGCACAAAAGTTAAGAATTGAGGTTTGGAATCATCCATATAGCTTTCAGAAGATGTATGGAAATGCCTGGATGTCCAGGCAGAGGTGTGCTGCATGGATGAAGCCCTCATGTAGAACCTCTGCTAGGGTGGTATGGAAGGGAAATACAGGGTGGGAGCCCCCACATAGAGTCCCTAATGGGGCTCTGCCTAGTAGAGCTGTGAGAACAGAGCCACTGTACTCCAGACCACAGAATGGTAGATCCCCTGACAGCTTGCACTATACACCTGGAAAAGCTGCAGACACTCAAACCAGCCCATGAAAGAAGCTGGGAGGGGCCTGTAACCTGCAAAGCCATGGGGTGAGCTGCTCGAGGCTATGGGAGTCCGCCCACCTCTTTCATCAATGAGACTTGAATGTGTCACACATGAAGTCAAAGGAGATCTAGAGCTTCTAGATTTGAATGTCTTGCTGGATTTCAGACATGCATGGGGCCTGTAGCCCCTTTGTTTTGGCCAATTTCTTCCATTTGGAACAGGTGTAATTACCCAAAGCCTGTACCCCCATTTTAACTTGGAAGTGACTAATTTTCTTTTGATTTTAGAGGCTCACAGGTGGAAGTGATTTTCCTTGTATCAGATGAGAGTTTGGACTGTGGACTTTTGAGTTAATGCTGAAATGAGTTAAGAC
The DNA here is from genome assembly GCF_000951035.1 of Colobus angolensis palliatus. Taxonomy (NCBI): domain Eukaryota; kingdom Metazoa; phylum Chordata; class Mammalia; order Primates; family Cercopithecidae; genus Colobus; species Colobus angolensis. The sequence goes on from NW_012116311.1 coordinate 1,601,357, forward strand.
TTTGAGGAACTGTTGAGAGAGCATGACAGGTTTTTTTAAATGTGAGGACATGAGATTTGGGAGGGTCCAGGGGTGGAATGATGTGGTTTGGTTGTGTCTCCACCCAAATCTCATCTTGAATTGTGACTCCCCTAATCCCCATGTGTCATGGAAGGGACCAGGTGGGAGGTAATTGAATCATAGGGTTGGGTTTTTCCTTTGCTGTTCTTGTGATAGTGACTAAGTCTCATGAGATCTGATGGATTTTATAAATGGCAGTTCCCCTGCAAATGCTCTCTTGCCTACCACCATGTAAGACGTGCTTTTGCTCCTCCTTTGCCTTCTGCCATGATTGTGAGGCCTCCTCAGCCATGTAGAACTGTGAGTTCATTAAACCTCTTTTTCTTTATAAATTACCCAGTCTTGAGTATTTTTTCATAGTAGTATGAAAATGAACTAATACACTAGTATTTAAAAAACTATAACCAGGGTATTTTAAATGTGAACTTTTTAGTTATGTTATTTTCTTTTAAATCTCTTTTACAGTCATTTTTTTTGGTTTCATGAATTTCCAAATTTGGGGGATTCTCTGAACATTTTTTAGGTTAATCAATTTGCCAAATTTACAAATTCCTGTTACATAAAGTCACTTTTTTACCATTTAAAAAATTTTATAGGTATTTATAGTAGACAGAATGATTTTAACAACTTTTTATAATATATCTACAAAGTTTTAGTCAGTAAGTTTTTATTATGTATTGAAACATATTTTATGTATTGTCTTACTTTACCCTGTGCATGATCTAAGCTCCCTCGGCTTCTGAAGCTACAGAAATACGCAGTGTAGATGGGGATCCTCTGATAAAATAAGTATGATAAGGGAGATAAAACCAAAGGATATAGATAATAGGATTATGTTATAGGGCTGTCAGAGAACTATACTCTGAAGAGATACACATTAGTGGAAACATAGAAGATGAGGAAGAGGCAACTATGCAAAGAGTTTGGAGAACTACCTTATAGAAAGAAAGAACAGCATATTGTGTTTTTGAAGACCCTAAAGCAGAAAAGATCTTGGGCTACTTTGTTAGCTGGGAGGACTAGTGATTGTCATGAAACACTTTGCATATGCAATTACTAGATGTATACAATTGCACGCCACTGTTAATATGTGCAATTATAGTCAATCCTAATTATTTATGGATTCGTATTTGCAAATTTGCCTGCTTGCTAAAATTTGTTATGTCACTTAGTACTTCTGGCATTTTGTGGTCATTCTCGTGTATGTACAGAGTAGTAAAAATAGAGTCATCTGGCATGCATGTTACTAGCTAAGGTCTAACAGGGTGACCCTCTGCCTTGTTTCAGATCTCATTAGGTTTATAAAAAGTGTCTTTTTTGTGATCTCTTTAGTACCAAATTTTTGTTTTTGCATGTTTGTGCTTTTTGTTGGGAGATTTCGCTCCCAATAATGGTCCCCACGTGTAGTGCTGAAGTGCTGTCTAATGTTTCTAAGGGCAAGAAGGATGTGATGCACCTTATGGAGAAAATATGTATGTTAAATACTTTCATTTAGATGGAAGTTATAGTGCTATTGGCTGTGAGTTCAATGTTACTGAATCAACAATATATATTAAAGTGTCTTTAAACAAAAACACAAAATATAATTTGATGATGATAATGTGATCAAAGACTCACAGGAATCTAACCCTTTTTTCCCCTAGCAACAATAAATTGTGTTTGCTAATCCAGTGTTCTCAACAATTTTATAGAAGAGAACTACCACAAATAATGAGACTTGATTATATAATGCGGTACTGATGCTTACATGACTGTTTCTCAGGTTTATAGATGGCATTTGTTTATGTGTTCCCAGCCTTTACCTTTGTATTGGCCCTTGAAGTAGTGTTTGATAAATGTTTATTGTGGTACATAAAATAATGAACTATCACTGCACATTATATTCAGCCATTTGTACTTCATTTGTTTTGCATGCTGCCAATTTAAGCCAGGATTTATTCTAGAGTAACACTTTAGCAAATCCACAACACAAAAACTAATAACCTTATTATTCTGATTGAAAAATAATATTACTTATGAATTTTTAAAATGAAGACTGTAAGTTTGATATGTCTGCTGTATAATCCAACATTTTTTTATGAAGCCATTTTCTCCAAGGAAATTAGTAGATTTGAAAATTTAAACACACTGGATGCATGTTGAGATGTGTTAAGTGTAACTGAAATTTCTGAAACTGATAATTAAGGACTGAATTATAATTCTCATGTCTTTTACCACAATACTTTCCCTCAAATTATTATCAGTTACTCAGAAGATTACATATACCTTGAAATATTTCACTGAACTATGAGAGAAAGGATTTTCTTTTCCTTTTTTTTTTAGACGGAGTTTCACTCTTGTTGCCCAGGCTGGAGTGCAGTGGTGCAATCTTGGCTCACACAACTTCTGCCTCCCAGGTTCAAGCATTTCTCCTGCCTCAGCCTCCTAAGGAGCTGGGATTACAGGCATGTGCTACCACGCCCAACTAATTTTTGTACTTTTTTAGTAGAGACGCGGAGGGATTTCACCATGTTGGCCAAGCTGGTCTCAAACTTTTGACCTCAGAGGATCCACCTGCCTCGGCCTCCCAAAGTGCTGAGATTACAGGCGTGAACCACCATGCCCAGATTTACATGTTTTAGATAGCTAATGTGAAACACATTAGTGATTTGTCTTTGTTGCTACAGGGCCCTTGCTTTCACATTTGTGGAAATGTGCCATTGATTATGTATCATGGACTGAATTTATCATTACATAAATAGATCTCTCTCATATTCTTATTCTCATTTGTATCATAGGGACTTGTATACATAACTTTCTTTTTCACACCTGGAGTCACATAGACAAATGAACTTAGAATAGTGAGGAGGACAATAATTTCCCTTAACTACTCCATAACAGGGAATCCTAAGGTGATTTCTCTATGCGTAGATTGTCTCTAATTTTTTTCAAGAAAGTGACTTTATTAGTTGAATCCAAGTTTGTAAGGAAATTGCAGGCTCCCCTTTTTTTTTTTAAAACAACAACAACAACAACAACATTATTTTGTCCCAAGTGATTAGTCAATTTGGTCATACTTTGAAGTACATGAAAATTTCTGACTTCTTTTAGAAAACGTATCTTTTTAACAAGTTGTCTGAGATGGGCCAATATGTATGAATCAGTGAGGTCTCTAGATAGTGTCTTATAATTTATGGTAATTTAAGATATTGATTATTAATGAAATAATTACAATTACTAGCAAAGAGTTTGAGGAACAGCCTTTCTAATCGTGTCATTTACTATATATCAGTTGCTATATTAAGTGATATATAAGCATAATATAATTTAATTCTTGCAGTAACTTATGAGACAGGTGCTATTACTTTTTAGAACTTTCCCAAAGCCACAAAGTAAACAAGTAAACCTTAACTCCTCTCAGATCTCATCTTCTTGGGAAGCCTGCTGCCACCCCCTCACGTGGGGCAGGGCCTCCTCAGATACCATATGCTTTCATGGTATTATGTATCTCTGCTTGTTTGAGCATCCATTTGACTGATAGATGATTCATGAGTGTATGGACCATGTACACATATCTTCAAACTCAGCATGATGCCTGGCATGTAAAAAACTCTTTATAATTATTTGTGAAATAAAGGGCTGAAATGGAAAAGCCACTGTTTGATTCAGAAAATTTGTTTTAGAACTGTTGCTCTTCACCAAAACACTTATATTTAAGGACCACAATAAATTAATTGGTAAAATCTTGATTATATGCATGTGAATTATGGGTTTTACTGAATTTGAATAATTGCTTCTGGACTGTCTCATATATATTGAGAAAAAAATACCAAAAAGTTTTTCCTTCTCAAGGTATAGTCAGATGGGAAATTTGCCACATAATCCCCCAAAGTTCTAAGCAGCAAAACTAGTCATCTTTAAGATAATCTGCTATTCTAATTATCCACATTATGTTTCCAAGATAGTTAATTGTGTTTTCTGTATGTCATTAAAATATGTTGTAGAAATGTATGGCTAAAGGTATATAGTAAGGAGTCTAAGTTGATAATAAAAACTCTTAAGTAAGGTGTAGAAATTGTCTCACAATTTACCTTCTAATTAAATTCTTTTGTAAATTGGTACTTTGGAATATGACAAATTATAGTCAACTAGAGTTCAAATTAAATATCTTAGTAATCATTGACCCTATTTTACTTTGCTAGAATATGAGGTTATTACATGCTTTTAAGGACATTTTTCAATAACTTGATTCCACTGCATATTTGTATGTAGTACAAATCAAAATAGTTATAATCAACATTAAGACATATTGAAATAGGTTACAAGATAATTATATTTTATGTTTTTATATCCTACTGCTTCAAATTAAAACATTTTACATTCAAAGGAAATTACTGTATCCACAGCGAGGAGTAAAACTGCTTTTGTTTGCTGATAAAACTTCCTCTGAAAAAGTACTAAAATAAGAAACATATTTGGAAACTTTCAAGGCATATTTTCATTGTTTATATTCAATAAATGGGAAATGATTTATAAATGATAGTGATACTTCATGCCTTGAAGGAAATCTTCATATTTATGGAACAAAACACATCTGGTTAGTACCCACAGTTTGTTTTTTTAGCTGTAAAACAGCAAGACAAGTTACGCCAAAAATAACCTTATACCTCCCATTTTGATTACTCTAATTTTACATCACTCTGAATTCTAGTGTTTCTATTCCATTAATAGTATTGTAAATAGCTCCTATCTACAAATCAAGTCTACAGCAACATCACGTTTTGGAATTCCACCAAGATTTTAAACATTAGCAAAAGAGACCTTTGGTAGCTGTATTAAGATGGTCCAAACCCTATGTGCCCAAAATTCACATACTTTGTAGATGTAGTATTTCAGACCCACACTTGTGTCTCATTTATGTACATATAAACCTCAAGTTTAACAACCCAGTTATTTATTTTACAAAATAACCAAAAATTAGAAACACTATTAGCAATTGAGACAGCTGGCATACATAGCCAGGCATACCTAAGGCAGTGATGATAGATGTGGAAAGCAGTATAAGAAAATGCAAATCAACCCCAAAGTCAGGACTAATTGTCTCACCAAACCAAACAACAACAAAAACAACAACAACCACAATGAAATGAATAATAAGAGTCACAATAAAGTGATTTAGACTTACTAGTTCAGTAGCAAAGTTCTGTATTTTAATTAGTTTCTGCAAGTGTTTAACTATAACTGACATTTGTAGTAATGACAGTGTCAAACATAATTTCAATAAAGTGAAAATGAATTAAATATATTCCAATCATTTAACCAAACTGAATAATAAAATATATTGTTGCATAAAGGAGTTAACCAGAAACTCTTAAGTTTTTAATCATCCATACCCATTTTATATTGACTTCCTATAATCATGAAATCACCTTATAGCAATTATTAATAGGATACATGAAGGGAGCCCAAAATAGAAAAGGGATCACTTATTGAGTGTCTACTCTAAGTTAGATACTCTCCTAGACTTCAATACATTACTTATTTAATAAAAATATTTTTCTTGCAAATTTGTCCAGGAAATTTGCAAGAGAAAATTAGAAGGTAAACTACTTATACATGTCATGAAATATACCACACAGGGCCTTGAGTAGTGAAGCATTCTAGGAGCTCTCACCAGGGAGGAGGTAGTGAGCTGATTGGGGAAAACTGTCTAGAATGTCAAATCTGAGCAAACATGGAAAGCTCATGTTGGATCCAGCCTGAGGTTATTTGCAAAGATATATTTAATATTTGAATGAAGGAACAGGTCTTTGATGAAGCAGAAGTGAGCATGATGCAGCTTTCCAGCTTAGCTATTACTAAATGTCCAGCTAACTTAACAGTCTTGAGGGAGGGGGAATATTTCAAGGTGCAGTTAACTTGGAAGTCATTCTTTTTCCAAAAGCGTTGTTTTTTGCGTTGGGCTGGTGCCTTTCTCGTATATGAATTGACTAGTGCATCCCAAACTTTTGCTCGTGGAAAATTGTTCTGTTGAATTTTAGTAAGTATAATGATAAAAACAATAAAGTCGTCCTTTGATATATATATCTGTGGAGATATATATATATATATATATAAAGATTTTATGTTTATTCTTTCACGGTTTGGTTTAGTTTATTGTAGGATTTTTACATGGCTTAGTGTACTGCAGGCCTTCTTAGATATGCTATTATACTATGCTATTGTATACTGTGATTCACCAATATGGAGATTAAAGGGGAACAACAATAATAAGTACTTTTATTGAGCCATTTATATATATCAAGTGCTGTGCTAAGTACTTTAAATTCATTGTTTCATTTTACTCATAAATTAATGGGTAAAAATTTGTTTCCATTTTACAAATAAGGAAATGGAAGAATAGTTAACTTGCTTTTCCAAAGTCATGAAGTTAGATAGGAAAGGGTTTTTAGTCTAACTTCAGAGCTTATGCTCTTAATAGCCTCCTAAGTTTATTTGACCAGTAGGATTTTGTTCACATAAAATTAACTAACATTTCCAAGAACAAGTGTGTGTGGAAAGACATTTAAGAACTGTCTGGGCTAGACTGTAAGCAAGTCTGGATTAGAAACTATGTCCTGCTCATCTGCTAGTGTTTCTAGTGCCTCAAACAGCACTTACTACTAAATAACTAATTAAACCTTTATAATCATCATCATGGAAATAGTACTCGAAAAGCTACAATTTAGAAAATTATTTGAGCAAAGACTAATGACAGAACTCCAGTGAAAACTACTGTGAATATGAAGTCTATAAGAATGACTATAGCCTAAGTATGAATCACTTCTGCGGGTATATTGGTGCTTATATTGATAAAGTAGTATTAATACATCCCATATTTTTGTTTTATTAACCACTCAAAGCTCGTTGTATAGAAGAAAAAAAGAATCAGTTTAAAATATAATGTTATTTAGTATACTTTAAAAGGTGTAAGATAATTTCTATTTGGCACCATTTATATTTCCAGAAAGAAATGCAATTTTTCTTTTGAACAAAATAAATTTTTCCATACTAGCAAAAATAAGTTAACTTCTGTAACAAATAAACCCAAATATGAATAATACTTAATAATCTTAGCTTATAATAGACTTTTCTTGTTCTAGCAGTACTCAATGGGTGAAAATATTGGGGCATACCTGCTTTATACAGTTCTTCAGGTGTATAGTCTCTTCCCTCTTTAAAATGCAGCTTCTAAGATTACTCTGGGGGATCCTCTTCATTCTACCCTGCAAATAAAGGAAAAGCACGAAGAAGAGCACAATATTGAAGAATGAGTTAGATCTGCAAGTGGCACTCATTACTTCCATTCACAGTCCACTGGTTGGAACTCAATGATATGGCCATACTTAATTCCAAGTAGCTTGGGAAATGCGGGATCTGGTTGGACAACCACTTTCCAGTCTCAAATCTAGCATATTTGAAGATAAGCAAATATTTTTGGTGGGCTGATAGTCACAGTATTTGTTTTATATAACCTAAACACCAATCCATACATTGATTAGCCACTGATGACAATGACAATTTGCTTCTGGATTCTGATTCAGTGGCGTAAAAATATATGAAATTGAGAATTTAATCAGAATCTGACCACTAAGCATATGTATTTTTTAACATACAATGCAAAAATACTGTTGCAATACAAGATGATTCTGCCTTTGACACTTAACTATGCCTGATGTTGAAGGCAAAGAGGTACAAAAATGTTTGGAAATGAGAAAAAAATTAAAATATTTTAGAGTGACATTAAAGCTAATAAAAAGATATCCAATGGGCAGTCACAAGACGTGATTTTTTGGCATTTTGTAGAAGCAGAGGCTATCAAGATTTCTAAACTAGATTGGACTTGGATGCAAATTCCTGGGTTCCACAAGAGAATCAAAACTGACAGAAGTTCAAGCATCTTATTGTTGCCTCATCTGAAGCATGACCTCCCAGTCACTAGAGCAGAGAAGAAAAGAGACTGGATACTCACAAACAGGCTTTTTGCTGCCTCAGTTAAAGTGCTTGTGCTTGGAAGTGATAGTGCTTCAATGTCACTCTCATTTCATTGGCCAGAATAAGTCACATGCTATTGCAACAAAGCTGGGAAATGTTGGAGAATAATTGCTGGGCATATTTGGTGGTATTCCAGCGTCTGTCAAAGGCTCATGCTCAGGGATTGATACATTTTCTCACTCATCTAAAAAACAAAGTTATATTACTGGTCATAATTTAAAACCCTATTCAAATATTCTTACATAATATGAAGTAATTTTCCAGAATCCAGTATAATCAGAAAGTAGATAATAGATCTGTGTCAATCCCAGACTAAGATAGTCAACCTTCCAGCATTTAAATAAGAAATAGTCATCCATTTATCAGCTAATGGATTTTCAAAATACATTGTTCTGCTATTTCTGAGTCGATGTGTATCCAATTATGCAACACTATCTCACAGAGACCATATGCTTTGCTTTTTTCCAACTAAATGAAACAGTTATTAAAAAATTAAAATTAGGTGTTATTTTAATTTTTCTAAATTGTTATAGATTTTTCTGCCTGAGAACCAAAACCCATTAAGTGAATCAAGGATGTCAAAACTTTGAAGAAAAGGTCCACTGTGTGGTCAAGCTCCAGAAGATCCTCAGAGCACTTGAAATTATACATGAGAATTTTTGTGAATAGATTCGTGTGTGTATATATATATATAGTATATATATGTACTTAGTGTGTATATATATACATAAACACACACACACACACACACACGTATATATATATACTTTTTTCTGGGAAGAATTATTACATTTTCGAAGGATTAATGAACATCAGAGGGAACAACTGAATAATCAATATTTCATATTTCTTTCTTTCTTTTTTTTTTTTTGACAGAGTCTCCCTCTGTTGCCCCCAGACTGGAGTACATTGGCATGATCTTGGCTCACTGCAAATTCCACCTTTTAGTTCCAAGTGATTCTCTAGCCTTAGCCTCCTGAGGAGCTGGGACTACAGGCATGCAACACCATGCCTAGCTAATTTTTGTATTTTTAGTAGACATGGGGTTTCACTATGTTGGTTAAGCAGGTCTCAACTTCTGACCTCAAATGATCCACCTGCCTCAGCCTCCCCAAGGGTTAGGATTACAGCCGTGAGCCACTGCACCTGGCCCACCAATATTTCTTTATTAAATTAAAGAAAAAAATGCTTACAGGTATTATTTTAAAATTCCTTAAAATGTGAATTATACAAAATTGAATATTTTGGAGCTATTCAGATTGCAAAGTGTAATTGCAAAGTACATTCTAGAGTCTTTTAGCACCATAGGGTACATAAACGGGAGGGCATGTTTGGTGAGTTCTGTACTCTAAAACAAATAAGGAAAGGAGGATCCTAGCAGATTTGAGTTCTATGTGAAGATGGGAATCAGGATATTGAGAAGCAGAAAAATTAAGATTTGTAAAACTTTAAAACTTTGTCATGTATCCAACTATGTTTTTTGTATCCAGCATATAAGAAAAAATTACTAAAAAGACATCCAAAATTCTGAGCCACAAACTAATCAGGAAGAAAGATGTCTGCTCTTCTCCCACTTAACATTTATCATGGAGCAGTACTGGAAAGCATTCCTTTTGGCAGTATTTTAAAGGAGTGGTCAGAAGGCACTTAGTGGATGAATGGATAGTTCTAAAGACCTCAGGAAACCTTTGGTAAAAGGATTAGCTGGAGCTAAGAACTAGACCACAGCTTTCCTGTGGAATAATGCACCTGGGCTTGAAATCTGGGGTTGAGTTTGAGACCTTTTTGGACTCTTCACAGCTATCACAGACTGACAAAAATAGGCTGAGCTTTTAGGCACATTGTTGATCCTGCATGAATTTGGGTATAGGATTCAGGTCATATGATACTAGAAACAATGGTAATTTCAGAAGGCCAGCCAACACATTAGACATATTTACATTAAAAGGACTTTATTTACTATAAATGTATTGTATGGACATACTATCTAGGTGGGTAATGAATATAATTTAGGTTAATTAGCTCATGGGTTTAAAAATTATTTGAAGATGAAATTTCAGTTGCTTGCAGTTTTAGTCTATTATTTTTCTCAGTTTCTATCGCTTTCTGTTTGTTTCGCTTAGTTGGTGTTACTTAAGAACCATCTTGATAAAATATTCAGCTGGATTTATTCAGTTTAGTGTTGCAAATATTTGTTAGATATCTACTTTGTCATATGTTATGGGCTATGGGAACGCAGCCAGGTGAATAAGATCCTGCCTTCTCTTAGTTCTTAGTGAAGAGTGTTTTAAGTGCTATGGTTAAAGATGTTTAGGGGTTTGGGGGAACAGAAGAAATAAAACGAATTCAGAAAAACAAGAGGACATGAAAGGTTTTATAGGGAAGAGCTCTCTGAGTAGAGTTTTGAAAAATAAGCAAGAGTTGGAAGGCAAAGATGAACAATGGAGAGAAGGACATTACAGAGAATAGCAAAGTATGAGCAAACGGTACATTTGATGTAGGATAGAAATTTCAGTAGATTATGGGTGTAGTGCATACAGAGTAGGGAGACAGGAATGAAAGCTGAGAGTCAGGCATAATCATATCATAAATCAAATGTACCATGAAGGGATAAGATAATCACATTTTAGTTTTAGAACTATTCTACTGGGGGACTATAGACAATGGAAGGAATGGGGGAAATATTAGAGGCAGGATGAAGGCTTAGGAGGCCATTCAATGGTTCAAGGGACAAACTGATTTCATGCTGGGTGGTGAGGATGAAGACAGGAGGGATCTTAGAAATCCTAAGGAGGGAAACAGGCAAGACTTCATGATCTATGAAAAATAGATAATGAGAGAAAGGCAAGAAAATGGGATGACATCCAAATTTCTGTCTTAGGTGACTGGGTTGTATTAAATATGAAAGGCAGTAAAATCTAGTAAATAATATACTTCAGAAGCATCTGATAAATTATCTTTCATTAAAAGGTAGAATATAACATCTGCCAGACTGTAAATTATACGCAACAGGTTCTGTAACATGAAAATACTGTTAAGCTTTTCTGGGTAAAAATATGAAATCTGTAACTAAACATTGATTAACAAATTGTTTCACTATGCAACTCCTGATAGGCCCCAGCTTTTCCAGGGGTTCTGGTGTAAAAATATGCTGTTGTGTATTTTGTAAGAGGAATGCAGAGCCCTGTTTAGTTAAGAAACTTGCAGAAAATAATTTTGCATTTAAAAAATCTCATTTTAGTTCTTGTCATGTGATAGTACAGTATAAAGTGTTTTTCTGCCCCTTTTATTACTCAAAAATTTTCTAGATGTGTTTTCCAGTCATACAGATCAATAGGAGTCAACACCAGTAAACATAGTTCTACTAATGTCACACATTTTCCCAGTGGTAATTTCGGTTAAGGTGAAATAATTAAGTTAGGGAAATTTTCTATTTCAGCCCTCAAGAGATTTTGGGATGGTCCTTAGATGATGTGAAATTTTGATGATGTCATCTCTGTTTTGAACTCTTAGCAAGTATCTCATGGAGTGACACAGGCAGGGACTTCATGTAGTGATGATTGTAGTTTGGCAGATGCTTCACCCTTTGATGAGTATCTTGCCATGAGTTGCTGTGTCCCTTTGGGTCTTCCATCTTGCTATACTTACCATTTCCAGGACTCTCTCTACATGAGTTACCTTTGCTTTAGCCTTGATTTCAAGAATTTGGCACTTGAAGGTTAAAAAGATTATTTGGGTTGTTGATTAGCATCAGGCAATTAATACTAAGCACCTGACTTGATACTCAGCTCTGTTCATAAACCTCTAATATATAAATTAAGTAGGAGTAGGGGAAGTAAACATCTACAGAAGTTTGCCTTAAATGTGGCTACTTTTCTTAGTATATAATTTTCTTTCATATTTTTACAGATACAGCAAACTTATTCAAATTCATAACATTACTGAAATCATCAATCTATCAGCAGTAGTCTAACATGGCATATATATATTTTATGTTTCAAATAATTCACAAGCTGGATGAGGTGATAACACTGTAAATAACTGATGTCATACTTTCTTTTTCATGGATGTAATATCATCTGTAGGGTTTCCTTATGAAAACTGAAAATGGAATTATGTGGCCATGGTTCACGCTTTTTAAATTTAAACTTCCAAAATGTGTAAGAAAATAGTTAAATTCTACAGTAAATTTTTGTTGCCCTTTAATGTTCTTCTTTATATGAGCTTGACAATGACTAACCCATGCAATTGTTAATTATTAAAATGTAATGTATTTTGAAAATTTTCAGAAAAGTTCCAGGTGTTAGAGTAAAATAATGAAAAGATTAAATCGGTTCAGATCACACAGTACCTTTAAAAAAGTATTCAATAGAGATTTTAGACTATCCTAGATCTTTGTTTCACCTACTGTAAATCCTACATTTAAAAAATCGTTTTGATTGTTAACTTACGTAGAAACATGCTGAGTTTGGAACTGAGAGAGATTGTACCTCGTAGTGCTTATTGAGGTGGGGCATAGGATCGAGGCATTTTAAGTTAGTGTTTTGTCAGGCACATTTGCCTTGCCAGGCCATGGTTAGCTTGAAAGACTTGCGGTGGATGAGAAAAAATGATGGAGGTGAAATGTCAGCCATGGCATGCAAGAGAAAGAGGCCTTTCAAGGCACAGTTACAGAGAATCCCTGGCAAGGAGATGGGTGGTAAAGGCTCTGAACCCAGTCAGATACTTTCACATTAAACAGACACTTATTATTATGTATTTTTACTTTGATTTTTCCTACTAAATATAATTCACGTATTACTGAAGAAATGGAAAACAGAAAAAAGAAGGAAATAAAACTATAATACATATTACTGAAGAAATAGAAAATGCAGAAAATAGAAAGAAATAAAACATATGAGGGTAAAGAAAATTTTATGAGCCTGGACATAGGAATATCTGTGTGGGACTTGTGCAAGTTTGGATTTCTGAGTCCACTGTGAGTTTGAGGCAGCTGGAGTTTCCTTGCAGTGGTAAAAGACAAGGAAAGAAAATAAAGGCACAGGGTTGGGAAAATGTGGATCCAAGCACAAGCAACTACCCTTGCAAACTTTTGTGTATGAATGTGTTATTTTAAAACATATGGTTCATGAATTGAGAACTATAGGAGGAGGACTCATTGGCTACAGCACCAAGGTTTTCAAAATTGTGAAGAAACCACGTGGGTTACAATGACAAGCTGTGTCTCTTTATAAGGAATACAACATGCCCTCTGCAGCTGATTTTGAGACTGAAGTATATAGAAGCTAGAAGATTTCCTCCAGTTCACTGTACATTTTATGAGAGATGAGTGCAGACCAGAGGCCATTTCAGTCTGTTTTAGGTACAGTTTGTACTGGGATTCCTTTTATTCCTTACACAGTGCTTCAGTTTTTCACAAAACTCCACCCTGTTCTTCCTCTAGCCACAGGACTCTGTTGACCCATTCATTTCTTTATTCCCATGAAGTCCCAAATTACTTTTCCTCCATGAGCACTGCTGCAGTTTCCAGTATCCTCAACCTCACCTTTCCCCCAGGCAATTATAGAAATTCAGAAATAGACATTATTTGTCAGTGTAAAATATTAAAAAATATGGCAAATAAAAAAGTTGAATAAGTACTTCCAGCAGTGCTAATGTGCAGTGACATTGCACATATATGGCTTTTTTTTTTCTTTTTTTGCCTTTGTGGGTTCAGTCACCACTTTTACCAAGTACAAGTGGGCCATCTTCAGTGTACTATGATTGCATTCAGTGCATAGAGACCTACCTGAAGCCACGTCCACTGTCATTCTGACTACCCACCTATTTAACACCTTTGCTATGTTCTGGTATGTAATCATATGCAAAAAGTCTGGAAAAAGGGAAATGTATAAGACTTAATTGAATAATCACACAAATATAAATTTCCAGCCATACCAAATAATACGAGGAAGGTATAGTGAATCATCATTAAATGTGTTTTAATGTTACAAAAGCATTTCTTTCACACATGGAACCTAATATTAAGGAAAGAAATGAGTCAGACCCACTTACCCAGATTGGACTTGGTATTTTGAATCACAGAGAGAGAAAAAAAAAAAAACTACAGTAAATATAAGTAATGATTACTTCAGCTACAACCCGTATACCTCTTGTGTGTTATTTAACAACTTTGTAACTTCTCTTGAGTTTCTATAAAAATGACTTTCTGAAGAACCAGGTGGATTTGGTATCACTAATTGTCTGGTATTTACATGGGTTTCTATATATTCTCAATTTATTTGCCTCAAGAAAATCTCACATATCACCTGAAAAATATCATCTGGCATATAAATGAAGAACTTTGTTTATGTTCAAAACCAGGAGACTGAACATTCAGTCATAACCTCAAAATCATGATAGGTACATAGTGTATTCCGTACATAGTAAAGGGAGTCATTGAATATTTCACTTTTGATAAATGTGTTTCTTAATTCCTATGGTCTGGTCACGTCTGTGGTAGGACAACCCAGCAATCTGAGCCAAACCATGTCCTCAAATTATATGCTGGAATTCTCTCAAATTCAACTGTAGCTATTTATGTGTTGACCCATCACTACTACTATAACGATATATCATTTTAGTTTAATGGAGTTATTTATAGGGCTAGATTTGTTTTCAAGTAGTATCACATGTAGATATTATATGAAAAACCTCTCCCTATGGAAAAAATGAATATTCAAGAAAGCATTTTTTGCATCATTAATATTTTATTACCTTCTTTATTGGCTGATATATAGTATATTACCACTGGTTTTTTATTAGTTATACCATAGTTAAGTTTTATGGCCTGACAAGAAAGCAAATGAGGGCATTTGAAAGGTAAATAAATTTACTTAGTGTCATTTTTGGTGCTAGTAAAAGTATATTTTTCTGGGAAGCTTTTCTCTGTGCTTCTGTCAATGAATTCTACCCATATTTCCACAGAAGAGCACACGTTTTCACTCCCCTCTTATTAAGAAACACCACATTAGGAGTCTAATATCAACTTTATTTTTAACACTTTTGGCTTCAATCTTGGTTGTGTCTTTTGCTATACTCTAAGGCAAACCCATTCTCTCTGAATTTTAAATTTTTCATCTAAAAATGAGTATTATGTTGTCATTATTAAATACTCCAAAGGGTTACTGTGAAGAGCAAATAAAGTGGCACTTATAAAACAATTATGTAATCCATGAAATGCTATGCAAGTATGTTATTACTTAACTAATTTCTTATCTTTAATGGAAAAACTGGCCTCAGATAGAAAACTGCTTAGAAAATGATGCTGAATTTAAGAAAAGTGATTTTAAACTTAGACTGAGTTTGGAAGGAGTAGAGTGGGAACCAGGCAGGAAGAGATTGAAGGAATGTTCTCAACATGAAGAAACCTATAATAGATTGTCTTGACCAATCTCCAAAGATTTATTAGGATATTCTTTCTCTCATGAATAAAAGTTTTTATTTACAGATTTGGTTTTAATTTTGATTTCTAACTACATACTTCTCCATACTCAATATTTTCTAAATGACAGAACTTTATTTAACAACATTTCATCTTACAAGATTTTCTCATCATTCCATGACACTCTAGGACCTCTATGTATTTTATTGTAGTTAATCAAATGAGTGGTCCTCTTGGTTCCAGGTTTTTTAAAATTTGTTAGCCACATTACCTGTATTTTATTGCATTTTTAAATTAGTGGTAGGCACATGTTAGTATGTGATAGGTCATGTGCAAAGTCTTGGAGGAAATATAAAAATGAATAAAAATCATGGTACCTAACATCAGTGTAGACTTCCTTAGAGTCTACTGGGAAGAGAGAGAGATAATATACTATAGTAACTAAAAAATCGTGATTTTTATATGATACAAGGCTAACATTACCCCATAAACATCTATGCCAGCAAAGCTCATGGTTTTAAAGAAAGCCAACTAAATGTAAATTAAATTAGGATATGATATTCAAAAATTTTGCTATTTTAAAATCTTTTCTTGGATCCAATTTACGATTTTGGAAAGAATTTTAGAGATTTATTCAAAGAATGATATTTGTGTTCCTTAAAAATTATAGTGTTTATATTTTCTGAATATAAAAGCATATTCTTGATTGGCTAAGAATAAACATAGTGAAAAAAAGAGGAAATCAAAGTGGTTTGGGGATTTCCGTGAGAAGGAGAAGAAAGAAACTGGTAAAACAAAGGGACAATCTAGAAGGTAAAGGGAGGAGTGGACAAGACTCTTGGTCCTGTGTTGGATATATTTTTCTAACTCCCTCACATTCCTCCCTTTGTGGAAATATGTGTCAGCCACATTGCCAAAGACTATACATTGTTAATTCTCTCAAAAATTATATGTTGGAAGAACTCTTATTATTTTCATTTATGGATGAGAAATCTAAGACATTGACAGATTAAATATCTTGCCTCAAATCTCAGCTACTTAGTGATGAATCTTAATTTAGAATCTAACTCCAAATAATTTACTCTAGCCTAGTGCTACTGGGTTGTCCACCTTTTTTTTTTTATTTTTTTAAAACCATGTCTAAAGAGATTGCTTTAGAATAAACCTAGCAGAGAGGGAAAGAGAGGAAATATGAAGGAGTTAGAGAAACAAACCAGAACTAAGAGATGGAAAGAGACAGCCTTTGTTGTACTTGGCCAAGCTGTGTCTGAAGACAGACCTCCCTTGGACTTTTAATTTACTCTGTGGTTATCATTAGAATGACCATATAAACTGGAACTGAAGTTGACAGCCTGGACGCTGTCCCAACCCAGCGCTGGTGTGCCTGCACTGGGGGCGGTGCTGACATGCCAGTGCTCCTTGCCACCTTGGCCCACTCTGAACCTTTGGCAATGAGGAGCACAGGGAGAGAGGCCGGGCGGGGCTTGAGGGCAGCTCGTTGTGGGCCTGCAGGTGCTCCTTGGCATGAGCAATCTGGGTGCCATGGACAGCATGTTGATGGTGGAAGGCAGACAGTTTCCTAAGTGGAAAAGGGCAGGTCCCTGGTGAAACCCCACTTTCAAGCCAGGGATGGCCTAAAGCCTGTGGACCAGGATGCCAGTTCTGTGTGGAATCCTTGACCTGGAGTGAGAAATTATGGTGCTTTTTCCAGGCCCAACCGTGGCCACCCAAGGACCAATCAGCACCTACTTCCTCCCTTCTGAGCCCATAAAAATCCTGGACTCAGCCAGACTCGGAAAGATATCCAGACAACCTGCCTGTGGAAAGGAGCTACCCACTGTGGGTCTCCTCTCTGCTGAATGCTGAACACTCCTCAGGATTACCTGCCTGCAGAAAGGAGGTACACACTGCTGGTCTCATGAGAGCTGTTCTGTTGCTCAATGAAGCGCCTCTCTGCCTTGCTCACCTCCTGGTTGGTTGTGTACCTCATTCTTTCTGGATGGGGGACAAGAACTCAGGACCTGCTGAATGGTGGGACTGAAAGAGCTGTAACACAAACAGGGCTGAACACACCCCGCAATCTGCCCCCCTCCACCACCACATTACAGGTGATGAGGAGAGAAGAGCTGTGGCCCTTTGGGCAGCCCCCACCTAGGGGTTCCCTGAGTCAGGGCTGAGACTCCCTCTTTGGGGCTCTGAAGTTCCTGGTGTCTCCAAGCTCCTAAGCACCACTGCATTCCCCTCATCCAGACATGGGTGTCCACAGTGGAAGCCACATGTGGTATATCTGATGCAGCTGCAGCCTTGCACAGACTTGGCACCTGTGCTGGTGCCTGAAGCTGGCCACCCTGCCATAGCAGCCAGTGTGCCTGGCTGTGGACAGTGGCTGGACCCCGTGCTTGCTTGCCCACACACAGCTCTCTGCTGTGTGCCTGGCTCGCCCTTGGCAAGTATGAGATCTAGGCTGGTAGCACAAGCTGAGCACAGCCTGCCAGCCTAAGTGGGTAGTATGAGCCCAGCAGCCATGAGCAATACTCAGGCAGAAGGCATGGCTGGCCACAGAGGTTTCTGGCTGGTCAAACAACACCCAAAGGATGTTGTGACACTAGGATAAGGTAGAAGAGTTAGAAAATGATAGCTGTGAAATTTGTGGACATATAGCAAATCTCACGATACACTTATCATAAAAATAAGTTTTGAATGGCCTCCAGGGTTGTGACAAGAGCTACCCTGGAAGTGTACAATTCCATATTTCATACCCAAGTCAAAACCTCTGATCCTCAAGCAAACCCAGCCTAAGCCAACTGAGAAGGCAGTTGCCTCCTAGGGGTTAAGTGTCTTTAACTGTAAGGAAAATTAAAATCATAGTTCTGAAGTGATGAAGTAAACTAAACCACAGTACTTCTATTTTGTGTGTGTGATAAACTATAATTTGTGCAGATTTAAGCATGTTAAGCTTTTGCAAAGCTTATGGAAGATTTTATCTTATTAGAGTAATAAATTGAGTAATTTGTTTAAACTTTGGTTTTTAGTTGAAATTCTACAGCATTTTAAAATATTAGAACATGTGGGAGATCCCAAAGCTCGTTATATTTATTAGTATAACTTTCTGAGAATTTCTGAAATACATAGGAAGACTTCTTTAATCATCCTGATGTACTTCAAAAAAGAATGTGTACCACATTTTTAACCGCGGTTTAAAATATTTAAGGGAGTAGACATAATTAAACTGTAAAACCTCTGTTATAAATCATTATTAAAATTGACTTAATTGATAAATAGAATGTAAGATTTGTAAATTGAACTAAAAGTGTGAGGAAAAGGTATATCAAATTGATAACTGTTAAAAATAAAATATTAATATGCCCAAATTCTCAATTAATAATTGTTTTGGTTTAAAAAATTATACACTCTAGGGCATGAAAAATATTCAACTTGACAAGATAGCTGGCTATGCCTGAAGTCAAAACCATCCTTGAACTTTTTAGTTATATAAACCAATGCACTTTCTTTTGCTTTTTTTAAAAGTATAAGTTATTCCAAGTTGATTATCTAATTATCTAAGACTTGGAATTGAAAGTGTTTTGACTATGCAGTCAGGTTTGAGGATATTTTGGAGTGTAGAGGGAAAAGAAAGACTTTGGGAGATGTGTTGGATAATTGAGAGCATTTGGAGAAATAGGATTTTAAAACACTTCTTCTGTATATTTGGATAAAATTCCATGTTGATATTGGGCAATATTAGGAATTTGGTTTTTGAGGGTTGTGGTAAAAATTCGGGAAATGCCAAAATGTCTGAAAAAAATTCAGGCATGGTTTCACCACTCAGAAATAACCATAGTTAACATTTTAATGTCTTTTCCTCTAGTCTTTCACTGTTTTTATGTGTGTATATGTATTCGTTTGTATAAAATGTATACAAACACATAAAACATATACAAATATATAAGATATGGATTAATATATAATCCATATAATCTGGAGAATATATCGATTCTCTCTCTTTTTATACATTATCACATACAGTTTTGTATCCTGCTCTTTCGGTTAACTTATTTTATTTTTATTTTTATTTATTTTAATTTAATTTAATTTAATTTTTATTTTATTTTATTTTATTTTATTTTATTTTATTTTTTGGAGATAGAGCCCTGCTATGTCACCCAGGCTGGAATGTGGCAGCTGATCTCTGCTCACTGCAACCTCTGCTTCCTGGGTTCAAGTGATTCTCCCGACTTAATCTCCCGAGTAGCTAGGATTATAGACACCTGCCACCATGCCCAGCTATTTTTTTTTTTTTTTGTATTTTTAATAGAGACAAGGTTCTGCCATGTTGGCCAGGCTAGTCTTGAACTTCTGACCTCAGATGATCTACCTGCCTCGGCCTCCCAAAGTGTTGAGATTACAAACACGATCCACCTTTATATTGTGGCTCTGGCCACAAAAGCCAGCTAGAACCTAATCTCATGATTCTTTCTTAATGGTAAATTCATTCCTTATTGAGACCCAAGGAGTGTTTTCAGTGTTTTTTGAGATAATATTTTCTGGTTATTGGAATTTGCATACTTCCTAGAGATGCCATTATTTCAAGCCCTCATTTATCATCCTTATTTATTAAGGCTAAGTATTGAAAACCTCCTAATGTTCATTAATGACAGATAAGTTAAATACATTTACATATTTCCATATAATATAGTATCTAGACATTAACATTATATTGTAGAATAGTTAATGGCTTAAAAACGTTCACAATAAATTATTCAATCAGAAAATCAGTTCTAAGCCTGGTGTAGTGATTCACGTCTATAATCTTAGCACTTTGGGAGGCCAAGGCAGGAGGAATTTTGAGGCCAAGCATTAGAGACCAGCCTTGGCAACAGTGAGACCCTGAGTCTACAAAAATTAAAAAGTTAGCAGAGCATGGTGGCATTAACCTGTAATTCAGCTACTCAGAAGGCTGAGGCAGGGGGATTGCTTGAGTTCAGGAGGTCGAGGCTGCAGTGAGCCATTATTACACTATTACACTCTAATCTGGGTGACAGAGCAAACCCTGTCTTTAAAAAAACCAGTTATAAAAATATTATGCTCATGGTATTCTTTGTTGTTTTCTTAGAAATAATCCATGTATAAATATTCATAGAAAAATAGGCCAGGCACCGTGGCTCGTGCCTGTAATCTCAGCACTTTGTGAGGCCAGGGTGGGCGGATCACCTGAGGTCCAGAGTTCGAGACCAGCCTGGCCAACATAGTGAAACCCTGTCTCTACCAAAAATACAAAAATTAGCTGGGCATGGTGGTGTGTGCCTGTAGTCCCAGCTACTCAGGAGGCTGAGGCAGAAGAATTGCTTGAACCCGGGAGGTGGAGGTTGTGGTGAACCAAGATGGCACTGCTGCACTCCAGCCTGGGTGACAGTGAGACTGTCTCAAAAAAGAAAAAAGAAAAGAAAACAAATATCATACATTACCTTTGAAATTCAAAAACATGCCATTTAAAATAAGTAAGCATTTAATAAAAATTAGGGAATAGTACTTGCATACCTTTAAACCTTGACTTAATGATAGAGAGAAAACCCTATTAAAAACATTTTGCTTGTTGACTTAAAAAATTGAAAGTAGACTAGCAGAAAAGAATTCAGTTCTTTAAGCCTAACTTTTTTGCATTTGGAGAGGTGATCTATTTTAGTTCATTTAATTTTGTCTAAAGATGACTTCCGGCTCTTAAGGTGGTCTTTTAAATGTGTCTCTAAAATGCAGAAAAGATTTTTTGAACATAAAAATTGCTCTTTAAACATTTGATGACTTGTGTATAAAAGAACTGGACATATAGATTTAAAACTTAAAGGCAAAAATGCTTTGCAAAATAGCTTTTAGGTTATATTCTGACCATTTGAAAAATAACTTTAAAAAGTGAAACTAACCTAAGATGAAAGTTACTGTAACTTGTAACTTCATGAAAGGTGTTCAAAGCAAAAGTTGACCATTTTATATCACTGATATTGACCAAGTAGATTCCACATAGGTCTATTTTGTCTTAAGTCAAATAAAAATGCTCTTAAACCAAACTATAACAATTCTTAAAATAGAAACTTTCTTGAGGTTATAGGGAACCACAATCTTACAGCCACCCGAAAAGCATTCTACAAGTAGTAATAGGCATCTATTTTGGGTGAAGTATTTTGAGTTCAGTTCCTAGTGACAATGCTGAAGTTACTCCTTTGGGCATTTCTGGGGTTGTGCGAGGAAGCACCAACTTTGTGTGTGGTCTGCATTCTTATGATAATGACATATGACCAAAAAGATCTCAGAAGGCAAGCAGTTAATGAACCCAAATTTCAGTTAGGTCACTGTTCTCTGGATAATGAAATCTTCGAGGGATGACACAAACCCACTTACTTGGATTTATTTTTTTAATTTTAGTGAGTGTCAATGTGATATTATCCCCCTGAAGTCTTTTAAGGAGAACTGATTACTCATTTTAAACAACTGCTTGCCCAAGGAGGTTATTCTTAAATGACTTAGTGCATTGCTCTCTGTTTACCATTGCCTTGTTTTATGTTTGCACATGATACTGCTGATTCGGTGTTTCTGAGCCAGTCTTCCTGTTAACAGAAGGGCTTATGTTGAACTGTTTCTGGAGGAGAAGACTTGACACATGGCTTCAATCTCCTTTCTCTGGCGGCGTGTGAAGTCAGCCAGTTGGCAGATTCCAGGTCTGTAGCAGAAATATAGGCTGCTATTCTTGCACTGAGCTTGGGTTCTGCTGTTATAGCAGAAATGAGCTTCTCACAACATGTGAAATGTAATCTAGTAGGAGAGGAAAAGAAGTAGGGCAGGAGAGGCAGAGGTGAGGAGCACATGGAGCCATATGTAGATTATAGATAATATAATATCAAAACAATACAGAGCTAATATTGCCAATTGCTATACAGGTAGCTATCCATAAAAACAGGAGCTTTCACCATTTCAGTTGTTCATGTAAAGTATCATCTTTTCAAAACCCAACATTGTTGCAATATTTGATTCTCTCAGGCTTTAATAATTTTTATGTAAGATGACTATGATCAAAAATACATTATTTCTTATCCATTATTTTTGTAGGTGAATTGAACTGGAAGGAGTCAGAAATCTGGGAGTTCTAATATAGTTCCACTGTCTATTAGTTATATGATATTAGACAACTTATCCTCATTGGACATCAGGCTTCTTATCTGTAAAATAAAAAGTGTGGAATAGATAATCTCTAATTTCTGTATCAACTCTTAAATTCAAAATCCATCATTTACAGTTGGAGCTGGTCCCTCCTGGAGCAGTCGTTCTTTGTTAGACTTCCCAGGAACCTGAAAGACTGAGTTGAAATGTTTGATCATCCTTTAGGTCATTATCCCTCTCCCAACTCATTCTTCTTTTCAGGATTTAAGGATTAAACTTCTTAGTTCAAACATATCTGACATATATAAATATAGCCTGAGAAGACAGTGTGGTATTCCATTTATTTAAAGAATCATTGGATGAGAAATTATGATAGATAAATCATAGTATAAACATTTTTTAAAATAATTGAATGATTTAGAGCAAGCCATTTTACCTCCTAGGAAGTCAGTTTTACTTATTGAAAGAACATAGTATATTTCCAACTTTTTCACAAAACTTTGTAAATATTGAAAGGGAGAACATTTAAGATAAGAGAACTTTTAAAACATATTAATTTCTATACATGACTACCTTGATATTGTATGTTCATTAAAATGACAAAATAATGGGGCAAACTGTTGAAAACCTTAAATCAATTCCTTCTTAAAATAAAGTCAGAATTTGTAAAAGAAAGAAAAATTAGCTGGTTCAGCATGATTTGTTTTTCTATTTAACAGATATTTATTGAGTATTTACTATGTACCAGGCACTATTCTCAGTGGAATATATCAGTAAAAAGCAGACAGTGCTCTCCGAGCTCATGGAATTTACATTCTATTAATTTTATTGGCTCCTAAGGAACATGAGTTACTTTTTGATTTTGAAATAAATTTTAGCAAAAATTAATAGCTAAAATGTAATTTAAACTACTTCTTTAATTTATTACTTTTTGTGTGTGTGTGTGAGACAGTCTCAATCTGTCAACCCAGGCTGGCATGCAGTGGCACGATCTCGGCTCACTGCAAGCTCTGTCTCCTGGGTTCATGCCATGCCTCAGCCTCCTGAGTAGCTGGGACTACACGCACCCACCACCATGCCTGGATTTGTTTTGTGGATTGATGACCTAGAGTTAGTTAGCTAATTTTTTTTTTTTTTTTTTTTTTTTTTAGTGGAGACGTGGTTTCACCATATTAAACAGGAGGGGCTCGATCTCCTGACCTTGTGATCCGCCTGCCTCGGCCTCCCAAAATGCTGGGGTTACAAGCATGAGCCACCACGCCCAGCCTTTATTACTTCTAAAAAATATTATATGTTATTTCTCTAACCATAACTTGCTAAATAGCCTGCAAATGAATTTTCTTAAAAAACACAACAGATAGTGGTATTCTCTTCTGGTGAATTTTAACAGGTCTTAGTGTCACAAGAAGATTATGTTTGTTCAACTAGAGGATAGAGCTACAAATATTTCCTTAAAAACATAGGGGTAGCATTAGGAGAAATACCTACTGTAGATGACGGGTTGATGGGTGCAGCAAACCACCATGGCACGTGTATACCTATGTAAAACCTGCATGTTCTGCACATGTATCCCAGAACTTAAAATATTAAAAAAACTAAAAAAGAAAAGATGAAATTTATAATGTTTGGCATCCCATTAAAAAACAACATAACACATCACAACAATAATGAAAACATAAAGCAGCAAATAAACACATACGTAGAAAGAAACTTATTTTATGTGGAATTATTGATTTGGTAATAGTTCTATCTTATAAATAAAGTATTTAATTTGTCAATCATTTGGGTGGTATCAAACTAATTAGCACATTTCATGTTATTCTAATTTTATTTGATTAGTTATGATAATTATGTCATATACATGTAATACATAATTACCTCAGTTTCACGATTTTTCAAATGATTGAATATTTTAATGCTTTATTAACTTTTTTTTTAGCTGATAGAGAACTGGTAACTCATTTTTTAAAAATTTGTGAATGGATGTTTTCCTCCTAAAATTCTGACACACATTCTCATTTATCAATCTCTTTGCCAAGAGCTAAGCAGCTGTACGTGTTTTAAAATAAAAAGTATAGAAATTTCCTTTTACAAAAGTTCTAGAAGTTGAAATTTCCATAGCAAGCTCTGTGGTTCATACTGAAAATAAAATTCAATGGCTCTTTTTAAAACTATCTTTGCTTTGCTGATGCTTTGGCACCTGGTACTAATTGCCTGAGACATTAATTTGTTGATAGCAATTTGTTGGTGGATTGATGACCCAGAGTTAGCCAGAATCTAGGCCTGTCAGAAAGTATTGTGAAATATTTGTAAAATTACTCCTAAGGGAGTATTTTTTCCACCTCAAAAAGATTCCCTCATACAACTACAAAAAACATGTGAAAACTAGGCTGTGGCAGAAACCATTTTTTTCTACCCTAAAGTAAATTAGAGATGAATCCAACTTAATACATTTGTGATTGTACATTCTAAAATTTTTGCCCCAGTATTTTAATGTAGCTTTTGCAAAAAAAAAAAAAAAATGTGGAAAGAACATGGTAGAGTTATGATTTACTTAATTCATACAGTTATGAGGAGCAGTAAGTATCTGCTCATCTTTTTTCCTTTGCTTCTAAATTTTGGCATAATCAATAAAGATTCCTTGATTTAGGACTTTTGTGATTAATGATTTATTTTTCCCAGGGCAGTCATAGGAACTCAATCATGATTAATCAAATTATATCATTTTAAATAAATCTTGATCATACAATTGGAATGTACAAACAACTACACATTGCCATAGAGACCCATCACGTGCCATGAGCACATGAACCCTATGAACTATGAAGATCAACAAGGACTCATTTTTAAAGATCTGTGATTATTTTTCTTCTTTTCAGTAATTTTTATAGATTAAGGAGAAGCTATCTCTTAGAAATTCTCTCAGATAATCATCTCATTTTGTATTTGTACTCTGACAACTTTTATGGTATCCAGATATTAATATAACTAGAAAAATAACCAACTGGTCAGTCATCAATGTATTATTATTTTTTCTACTGAATGTCCAAATATGTAGTTTGATAGATTACTACTTTGACTAGTTTGATACTTTACTAACAGAACTAAACTTTGCCTTTCTCTCCATTGATATTTATCATGGAGGAGCCATTGTTTATTGTTTTAAAGCAAATACAATATTGAGATTATTCACCATTTGGGTAACTCTGCCGGAAGAATATACATAGTCACAGTAGGCATTAGTCTTATATAACATGAAAAAAGTTAGATCAAAATATCTGGATAAGCCTTGATATTTCTGTCATATCTATGAGCCCTATGTCTAATCTGACCTTGAACAAAAAAAATTCCACCAAAACTGGCTATGGAGCTCACAAGTAGTTAATCATAGGGCTCCGACAACCCTGTAGCTAGCCAGGCTGGGCCTGCAATGAAAGAGAAGCCTTTGATGAAAACCTCTTTCTTTTTTTGCAATTCTTTGATAACATTTATAGGCTCTTTGTAGTCTTAAAATTGTCACACTTAGAGCTAGAAGTTTTCTATAAGAAAAAGGCATAAGAGGATAAAGGAGTGAATACAGGACTGGGATGTAGCAGTGGCAGATTCAGCAGTGGCAAGGTAGATCTTCACAGAAGAGCATCATGAGGAAAAAGTGATTCTGGGGTTAAATAAGGAGAAGAGATGATGAGAAAAGGATAGACTTTGGGTTTAGCAGACTAGGGAGTGGAAGAGCTAGAACTCTTCCAGAGAGTTCCAAACTTTCTTCAGAAAAGTTTGGAAAAGCAGTCTTGGTTTGAATAGGAGTCAGGGATTTGTCTTGAAGGTGCATTTTAGAGAAAATAATTTTAACTAGCTGAATGGTTTCAAACTTGAGCGTGCAGCAAAATCACTTGGAGGGCTTGTTAAAACACAAATTGCTGACTTGCACCTCTAACTCTAGCACTTTTAATTCAGTAGGATTTTGGGGGTGATGCTGAGAATTTGCATTTAACAAGAGCTTAGGTAAGAATTCTCTTGCTGGTTTGAGAACCACTGATATGGAGAATATGTTCATCTGAGGGGACTGGAGGATTTAATGTTGATTTTGATGGTGGCAAAACTTGCCTGCAAATGGCTGAATTTTGCATAGCCTCACTTCTCTCATTTACAAAGAGGAAAAATAATACCTTGAGTGTTGAATGAGGTTTAGAGATAATAAATATAGAGTTCTAAAGGCAGTATCTTATTCCTATTAGGAATTCAATAAATGGTAGCTATGGTAAGAAGAATGATATATAAATAAATAATGCAAACAAGAAGACCCAACCATAATACTGGAATTTTAATCATCTTTGGGAGTTCTGAGGTTTCATGAAAACCTCATTATAATCTCTGACTTCATTCCCTTCAAGAATGAATTTTCAGATTTTAAGTTTTTCTTGAGTCTAAAAAAATTTTAAAATTGTAAACGTTTAAAAATGTCTTGATTTTTATTCAAATACACCTTGTGTAGATTATTATTTCTAATAATGCCCAAATCACTTAAGCTGATAGTTAAAGTATGTGCAGTTATTTGAAAATATAATCTAAAATGAAAAATAAACGTCAAATTTTCCTGTGAAACCAGTAAAGTATATTTTTAAGGTGGGGTTAAAGCTAATGGGCAAATGTAAGATTTGTATTATTTTATTTCTTTCCTAATTTAAGCATTTCTATGTTTTATTGTTATAATTGTAGTTGTTTTCTAGTGGTTGCTAATTGTAGTTGTTTTATTATGAACTGATCTTTTACTAAGCCTAGCATATATGGTTCTAATCTTGATTGCCCCATAAAAGTCTATTCCAAAATGAAAGCACGAAAGGATGATTACTTTCAATCCAAACACATATTTTACTTTATTTTTAAATGAACTATTTATAAAGAATGTTTATTCTTGCCCTTGCACCCCTCCCAGATTCAAATTTCACTTTTAGATTATGAACTTATCAACAACTTAGTTCAAAGAGATTCTTTTCATTGTTCTGAATGACAACTGAAATGATTTAAACATTTTGATGATTAAAGAGCATGCACTCTTCAGTAACACTCCTTACCAAATTAGTCTGTTTTACTTTGGAAATAGTTTTTGAGGCCAAACTTTTTACCTGAGTAACACTTTCTGAAATTATAGGCCATACTCATAGAAAGACCCAGATATTTTCTGATTGTTTTATAGGTAAGAAGAAGAGTAAACATGAACACCTGAAAGGCACTGGGCTTTGAATGAGAGATTATAACTAATAACACACTACTAAAACTTTATCTTGACATGTTCTGATTTCTTCTTTAGTTTTCAAGTTTGTAAGTTCTGGCTTATTTTGGGTATTTTAAGGTACAAGCACAGCATGAAGAATTGGTGATCTATATGCATACTCTGTTCATTTATTTATTCAATGAAGATTTATTGAATACCTTCCATGTTCCATTCCATGCACCATAGAAAGTATTCCATAAATGGATTTTGTGCATATAAAGATGCTAACCACATTTTAAAATATAATCTTTTATTTGTTTTTTCCACAATCATTTGTGGACAATTTACCTTATGCTAAGCACTTTTCTGGATCCTGGATTACCAAGGTAAATAAGGCACAAACTTTACTTTCAAGAAGTTAACAGTGTAACAGAGAGGGAAAACTATAGTCATTAATTAATTATTTAAATATTTAATGAGCATCCACCAAGCATTAGATAGTGATGGAAGGGTGCATCAGCATCCAATCAGACGAGGTTCTTACCCTCATGAAGCCCTCATACTCTATAATGTCGTATTTGGTATATCTAGGAAAATGGGGTGATATAGTCTAAAGTACTAGAGGGAGTGGCTACTTTATGTAAGAATGATGGACAACACTTTTTGGACGTGACACTTGAGCAGAGACCGGAGGAATGACCATGAGAATCCCACATAGGAACTAGAAGTTATAGAGATCATCAAGGGGGCTAAGTTCTGAAGTGGAAAAGGATACATAGTGTCTGAAGAGCAGTGTGATAATCCTAGTGTTGGAGAATAATGAGAAATTGAGGTGAAAGGTGATGTGAGATGAGGTTAGAGAGGGAGGTGGGCCCAAATCATACAGGGCATTACAGGCCATGGGGGAACTTTATATGTGTATCATAAAGTAATAGGAACATATTAATATGCAAATCAGCATGAGATAGTCTGATGACATTTTAAAAAGATCGCTCTACAGGCTTCAGGAAATATGAGTTGGAAAGAAGCCAGAGTTGAAGAAGGGAGATGAGTTAGGAGAGTATTGTAATCAGTCAGACCAGAAATTATTTTGGTGTGGATTGAGATAAGTGGTGGTAAAGGATATAAAGAGAAGTGGGTATATTTTCGCTATATTTTACAAGTGAGACCAATGGAGTTTGTTGATGGATAGAATAAAAATTGTTATATGTGGTAATTTGTTATACATGTTATGCTAAATGGCCCAGATGAAAAAGTGATGACTCCTTCTTGGGGTGTACATACTGCCAGGGAAGCCATGAAGAAAGATGCTTGAATTGAGTCTGTGGGATGAGTTTATGTTCACAGGCAGTCAGGGCACTAGCATGAGTAAAGTTCAGACAGATGCACTAGCATGAGTAAAGTCATACAGAAGACAGCAGAGTAGTGGGTGGGGACAAATGGCAAGAGTCAGAGCAGGAGAGGTGATTCAGGCCACGCGGTTCCTAATGAGAATTAAGGTGTTATCTGGTAGTATATGGAGAGATTCATTATCTGGAAGAAGAGGTAATGCAGCATAACTAGAGAGTGGAGAAAGTGGTAAATTTTCCTACTTGTAGGAAATCAACCAAGTTCATCATTTAGTTGCAGCTTAATCAGTTTTGAATACCATTAGTTTAAATATTCACAAATTTTTATAATATGAAAACTTTAAGTTCTCTAAATTGTTAATGTTCTGTAAGCCTATTGTTCATTACTAATGAAGAACAACATGTTCCCTAGGAAAAAAATTAACTTCATTATTTGCGACAAAGACTATAACACAAGAAGTGTATAGATAATTTATGTGTAATTAAAATATATTTATTTCACATCTTACTCTCAAGTTTCATCGTACCAAGCTAGCTGCTAGTTAAAAATTAACAATGGTTAAATCATAGTTTATTTCATTTTCTCTTCTGTGATCTGTAGGTATGGTAATAATAATTGAAATGACTACAGTAGTCTGGAATCTTCAAACCATGTAACTAATCTCTGCTTTTTTAAAGGCTTCTTTTCTGTGAAAGATGTTTTGTTCATTTTTTTTTTTTAAACGTAAAAGGTAAATTTAAGTCTGTTTCTATAGTGTGAAAGTTTCTCAATGGAGAATTTTGAGGGTAATTGTAAGTGAAAATGGAATTATAACATAAATTATCTTGAGACTATAATGAGATGAAAGTGTTTTATACCACAAAAGCTACAATAACATTCATTTCAGCATGACCAGCATGTCAAGCACTCTCAAGGTAATGAATGCATTCCAGAAGATTGTCTGTATTTTGTCCACACTTTAAATAGCAGGAAGATGTTTGAAACAATTTACTGTGGCATCAAAGGCATTGTGATGGGTGTTACCCTCACAATTCTGAGGCAGAATTTAGCTTTGGCAAAGAGTGGGTATTTTAATGAGTACTAGCTTACGTTTTTCTTGGCGTTAGGTTTATATAGGGCCATATTTCTTCCTCTTAGGAAAAAGATACAAAAATGCAAAGAATGACTATAATGGTTAACCAAAATGAATGTCCATTGCTGTTAGGTATTATAAAGAACACCAGGTAGCATTTTGTGAAAGATTTAGTGTCTTGTTGGTACCCTGTGGTGGTTGTTTAAGTGAAATAAACCATTTTTGAAGATGTGAATGGATTTTTCTGAGGATTTTGTTATTGGCGACAAGGAAAAATTCAGAATCATATGTTGGCAAAAGTTAATGAAAGTAGTCAGCAGTTTGACTTGCTGGTATTCTGATATGTGACATTTGTGCACAAGAAGAATTACTGCTGTTCAAGTGGTAAATAATTGAGTTTCCTAAGATGAAACCCAGGGAAACCTGGATGACTCCGTTAATTTCACCTGGAATTATTTTTATGTGATGCATAGGTAGATTAAGGAAACAAACTAAGTTGAACAAATTCAGTTTATATAAAGCTTTGATAATAACTTTAGAAAGCAATTGATGCAGAGAGACTGAGTTTTCTTTACTTTTATGAGAAAATGAAAGAATATATCTTAGTTTCTTTGAGAAGAAAATGTCTCTCAATACATGCCATATGGGGATAAGGGATAAATTTCTTTCCAAGATTGTGGAATTGTACAAAAATCTCTTAACATTTGTCGGAATTGTTATAGCCTTTCTGTGAAGTATCCTCCTTCCACAGTCTTCTTATGTTCAGCCCTATCGTATGCTGATATTTGGTATCACTTTTCAAATTAGTTTAAGCTATAATTTTAAAGCTCAGTTTTAATTATTCTTAATAATTTGAGAGTTTTTTTGTGAGTCCAAGTAACAAAGGAACCTAGTCCTAAAATAGAAGTAAGAATATGTTTTGTTATCAGCACTAAAATTATGGTATTTTAGTCCACATTGAATATATATAATTTAAAGGATATAAATATAATTTGAAGCATATTCACATTTTATCAGGGATGCAATGAGGTATGCGGTGTAGCATTATCATATTGTAGCACCTCCCTCAGATAGATAAACATAAACCAAATAATCAGATATTTTCTTGGGCACCTACTGTGTGCCTAGACTGTATGAGGTGTCATTGGAAAAGAAATTATCGGCCGGGCGCGGTGGCTCAAGCCTGTAATCCCAGCACTTTGGGAGGCCGAGATGGGCGGATCACGAGGTCAGGAGATCGAGACCATCCTGGCTAACACGGTGAAACCCCGTCTCTACTAAAAAATACAAAAAAACTAGCCGGGCGAGGTGGCGGGCGTCTGTAGTCCCAGCTACTCAGGAGGCTGAGGCAGGAGAATGGCGGAAACCTGGGAGGCGGAGCTTGCAGTGAGCTGAGATCTAGCCACTGCACTCCAGCCCGGGCGACAGAGCGAGACTCCGTCTCAAAAAAAAAAAAAAAAAAAAAAAAAAAAAATTATCATTGAGATGCAGTTTCCTCTCTATGAGCTTCTGAGGTAGTAGAGAGTCAAATCATTTTTTTATAGGAAATTTGAAAGATTCAGAAAATTTTAACCATCAGATAGAACAAATTTCAAATGGCTATGCAAAGATGGAAATGTCTGGGGCATATTAGAAAAGAGTGAGCAAAGCAGTTTGGCAAGAGAAAGGCTTCTGTAGAGGGCATGAGATGAGACTGGGGCATAGGGCTGGGTTTCCTGTGGAAGACTTTGACTAGGAGACAGAAGGGTTCTTAGTTCTCTAGTGATTAGAGTAGTGAGTCCTTAATTCTCTAGTAATTTTTGAAATTAAATCAAAAATTTTTGAGTATAGTAGTGACATAATCAATTTTTTTTAGATGGATACAATTTTCCATAGTGTTCAAGACAAATTTGATTTAGAAAAATATTCAGGGCATTAAGACCATGTGGAATTTTCTGCAATAATCTTGGTAACAGGTAGCAAGGATCTAGTGGTGGTAGGAAAATGGAGAAATGAATGCTGACCACAGCAGTCCTAGGAAATTTGACCATGGGAAGCTGGGGATCACAAAGGCTATAACATCTTTTCTTTTTATGTCAAGAATTTGTCTTTTACTTTAATAAAGATATATCTATAAAAATTTTACATCCAAATGAAATTTTACTCCTTGTGAAATAAATTGAATTCTCTTGTTTGTGCATAAAACTTAAAAAGGAAAATAGAAAAAAGGTGCTATCACTTAGCAATTTAACCTGTTTATCGTTGAGTATTGAGCAAAGAACAATAAAAGTACTAATAATGAGGATAATTAATCTAATGAATGTGTTTTTGTGCCATTATGTCTGTTGGTTTAAATGAAAGTTATTGAGGTAATATTGATGGTTTGTTTACTTAGTAATTTCTCAATATTTATGATTTTCTTCCTCAATATGAACATCGTGACCCATACGCTATTAATAAAAATTTCACGCACAGATGGAGGTGAGGAGCATTTCTCAGTTTGTATTGAACACTTGGAGAATTATCAAGAAGAGCAAATAAAATAAAGCTCTTACTTTTTATTAAAAGAAGGTTTGCCAATGAAGTAAAAACTCACTGAAAAGGAAGTTCAGGGCTTTTTTAATCGTTGTGAACCAATAAGATGTAAATGCCATCCATGTTAAATCCAAAATACACATTGTATTTCCCTGTAATTTCTTCTTTGAACTCTGTTTATATCTTTTGGCTCATATGTGGATTAGTATTTGCTGTCTAGAATGGCAAGCCTTGATCATTAGCAAATAATATTATTTCTCAAATTACACCTTGACATTTATTCTGATGTATTTACCCCCAGTCAATCTATTTCATAATAAAACCTTGGGAAAGGCATCACAAACAGTTGGAGCTTTTGAAAAGTACATTGCAATAAAAATATAAGACCCTGTTTTTCCAACAATTCTCAGGTTTCAAATAGAAAGTAAGCTGAGTATAAATTAAAATAGATAGTATTTAATTACTGAAAGCACAGTAAACATTTGTGTGAATATATATAATATGATTATAATGGTAGCTCTTTAGAATGATTTGGCTATGTGGCACGTTTTCGATTACACTGGTTTAATCTCATTTTATCTTTGAAGAGAGCAAGCACATGTTAATAAGGTGTCAGCCCACTATCCTCTTACTTCTCTTCCCTGCATTTTAGCCTCTATGTTCCTGCCTGAATGTGGGCATAATTTACCTTTACAACATTGTACTAGTTTCATGATGTACTCAACACCTCTGAAACAAGGGCTTATCTTACTACCAGACTTTGAGTTGACTCGCTACATGTGTGAGATCTAACTGCCTTTCTCAGTTAATTTTTCTGAACTTGCTACTTTGTGCACTCAGCAACAGCTGAAAGACCACTTATGTTTATCTGAACTCTTATTCTTCTCCTCTGGACAAGCTCAGTTCGTTGGCTTGTGTATCCTGGATATAACTGGAACTTTATGGACTGATGGCGCCTTTTCCTTATTTTCTGTTTTTGTTAAATCAGTAAAAATAATAATGAAATTCCTAGACTCTAAGATATTGCTGATTAAGTTATCTTCGTTTTAGAATCTTGCTGTGAAATATATGCAACAATTTATTATATGCCTGAGTTAATATATATTGATTCATTCTAAATAAGCCACTATGACTAGTGCCATAATCATAGTTTTTGTCTATGCCTTCTTTCATAATGCATACCAGATTCATTATTTATGAGGCTTAATAGTTTAGAAGATTATGAAAATATCTTCTTAGCTTAATATATGCAGTATTGATTTCTGACAGACTAATACTTTGAGGCCTTATGTAGTATGTAAGCTTCCTCTGCAATGACCCTCCCACAAGTCAGAATGAAGACATTAAATTTTCATTTGGTATGGTCATCAGAAACTTAAATCTTCAAGATTCTTGATTTGAGATTCAAAACTTAGTACATGGGTGATCGAGAAAATTTCAAAGTACTATTAAAATGAGACAATCTGATAGGTTGGCCTGAACCCTTATCTAGTGTGGTCAACCATTCTAGTTTGCCTAGTACTGGGGCTTCCAGGATCTGGAATTTCAGTGCTAAAATTGGGAAAGTGTAATTGAAAAGTGGGGGAGCATCATTTAGTTTTGTTCCTCTCTACCATGTTTTTTACTGTAGCCCAGAAATAAGGTGTAAAGCCTTAATTAGGATTCAAATTAAGTGTTTTTTGTGAGATTTAGTAATGCTGTCTGCTTTACACCTCATTTTAAAATTATATCTCAAACTGTCTAATTGAAACATTTGTAGGCTATTTTATAATATTTTCTGAGTTATACATTTATAATTTTTATAATACAGTTATGTCTTGCTTAATGACAGGTATGCTTTCTGAGAAATGCCTAGTTAAGCAACTTCCTCATTGTGCAAACATCATAGAATGTACCTACACAAAACTAAATAGTATAGCCTACCACACACCTAGGCTGTGTGGTATAGCTTATTGCTCCTAGGCCACAAACCTGTACAGCATGTTTCTGTACTGAATACTGTAGGCAATTGTAACAATGGTATTTGTGTGTCTAAAAATATCCAAACATTTAAAAGGTATAGTAAAAATATGGTATAAAATATAAATATGGGTACACCTGTATAGGGTAGCTCTATTATCTAATGGGCTTACCATTCTATATGTCTGTCATTGACCAAAACATTGTTATGCATGACTGTATATTAGTATTATCTCTAAAATATGGACGAAGAAAAAATTCCATAATATATCAAAAAATGTCAAATTCTGGTTCTAAAACCTGTTGCGGGAAGTCAGGGACCCTGAACGGAGGGACCAGCTGAAACAGAGGAAGAACATAAATTGTGAAGATTTCATGGACATTTATTAGTTCCCCAAATTAATACTTTTATAAATGTCTTACACCTGTCTTGACTGTAATCTCTGAACATAAATTGTGAAGATTTCATGGACACTTACCACTTCCCCAATGAATATCCTTGTGATTTTCTATGCCTGTCTTTACTTTAATCTGTTAATCACGTCATGTTCTTTGTAAGCCAGCAGGATGAATGTCGCCTCAGGACTCTGTGATTGTATCAACTGCACAAATTGTTTGTAGAGCATGTGTGTTTGAACAATATGAAATCTAGGCATCTTAGAAAAACAAAACAAAAAACAGGATAACAGTGATGTTCAGCAAACAAGAAAGGTAACTTTGAACTGTCCACCGGTGAGCCAGATAGAACAGAACTGTATTTCTCCTCTTTCATAAGCAAATAGGAGAAATATCGCTGAATTCTTTTTCTCAGCAGGGAACATCCCTGAGAAAGAGAATGCTCCTGGAAGGTAGGCTTATAGACAGACCCTTTTTAAGGCGTCCAGTCTTTTATGGTCAAACCCGAAGGGATGAAATAAGCCCTGGTCTCCTATAGTGCTCCCAGGCTTATTAGGACGAGGAGAATTCCCACCTAATAAATTGTAGTCAGACAGGTTATCTGCTCTCAAACCCTGGTTCCTAATAAGATGTTATCAATGAAAATGCGTGCCTGAAACTTCATTAGCAATTTTAATTTCACCTCATCCGGTGGTCCTGTGATCTCGCCCTGCCTCCGTTTGCTTTGTGATATTTTATTACCTTGTGAAGCATGTGATCTCGGTGACCCACACCCTATTCATGCACCCCCTTCCCTTTTGAAAATCGCTAATACAAACGTGCCGGTTTTATGGCTCGGGAAATATCACGGATCCTGCTGACACGTGATGTCTCCCCTGGACACCCGGCTTTAAATTTCTCTCTCTTGTGCTC
Source organism: Colobus angolensis palliatus (assembly GCF_000951035.1). Lineage (NCBI taxonomy): Eukaryota > Metazoa > Chordata > Mammalia > Primates > Cercopithecidae > Colobus > Colobus angolensis. The sequence continues at coordinate 1,637,417 of NW_012116311.1, forward strand.
TTTCCCTCTATTTTTCAACCCAGCCGAGACACTTAGGAAATAGAAAAGAACCCACGTTAAACATCGGGAGCAGGTTCTCCCGATAAAAACCAGAATTCACTCCTTTTTTATTGCGTTCTCTCCCTCTCTCTGTTCCTCCCTCCCTTCCTTCCTTCTTTCCTTCCTTCCTTTTCTTTTCATACTGAGGTTTTCAATGGTCTGTTCTATGAAAGTTACTCATGTGAAGTCTTTAGGATAAAAGGACCATTCCATCCAGAAATAAAAATGACTAAGTGGATTCTTGACTTAAATTTATTTTAAAATGCTTTCTTTTTGTTACAGTACTATATTAAGTGTTGGAATATATCAGTTCTATATTGTATTTTTAGATTTGGTCAAACCAAAGGCCCTGATACAGCAAGAACAAAAATACATCATGTTTAACAAAAGGCAGTTTTTGACCTGAGTCGCCTATGACGTGGCTGGCAGTGTAAAAAGGTTTATATTTTTTAAATTTTATTTTGTAGTTGGTAAAAAGTAATCATACGTACTCACAGGGTTCACAGTGATATTTTCATACATAAAACATATAGTAATTCGATTAGGATAATTAGCATGTCCATCATCTTGAACATTTATCATTTCTTTGTGTTGGGAAAATTCAATATCCTCTTTCGAGCTATTTAAAACTACGTAATACATTACTGTTAACTATAGTCATACTATAATGCTGTAGAACACGAACGTATTCTTCCCATCTAGCTGCAATTTTTATCCTTCAGTAAATCTCTATCTCTCCTTTCCCCATACCCTTCTCAGTCTTTAATATCTTCTGTTCTACTTTTTACTTTTAGAAGATCAATTTTTTTTTAGCTTTCACATATGAGTGAAACATGCAGTATTTAATTTTTTGCTACTGGCTTATTTCACTTAACATGATGTTCTCTAGTTCTAGCCATGTTGCTGTGAATGATAGGATTTCATTATTTTGTATTGCTGAATAGTATTCCCTTTTGTATATATACCGCATTTTCTTTATTCACACAGCTGTTGCTGGACACCTACGCTGATTCCATATGTTGGTTATTGTGAATAGTGCTGTAATAAACATTGGGGTACAGATGTCTCTTTGATATAATGATTTCCTTTTCTTTGGATAATTCTCAGTAGTGAGATTGCTGGATCATGTATTAGTTCTAGTTGTAGTTTTTGAGGAACCTTCATACTGTTCTCCATAGTGGTTGTACTAGTTTACATTCCCACCAGCAGCCTTTAAAGGCTCTCTTTCTTCCACATCCTCGCCAGCATTAATTATTTTTTTCTTTGATAATAGCCATCCTAACTGGGGTGAGATGATATGTCAGTGCAGTTTTGATTTTCACTTCTCTGATGACTAGATTTTCCTATAGCTGTTGGCCATTTGTGTGTCTTTTTCTGAGAAAGGTCTATTCAGATCATTCACCTATTTGTATTCCTTTTTTTTTTTTCAGTTGAGATGTTTGAGTTCCTTGTCTATTCTGGATGGATATTAATCCTCTGTAGAATGAGTAGTTTGCAAATATTTTCTTCCACTTTTTAGGTTTTCTTTTCACTCTGTTGATTATTTCCTTTGCTGTGCAGAGCTTCTTAGTTTGATACAATCCTGTTGTTTTTGTTTCTGCTTTTGTTGCCTGTGTTTTTGAGGTTCTTTTAATAAAATGTTTACCCAGACCAATATCCTGAAGTGTTTCCTCTACGTCTTCTTTTAGTAATTTTACCATTTTGGGTTTCACATTTAATCCTTTGATCCATTTTGAGTTGATTTTTGTATAGGGTGAGAGGTGGAAGTCCAGTTTAATTCTTCAGCATGTCACTATCCAGTTCTCCCAGTACCACTTACTTAAGAGATTTCCTTTTGCAAATGAGTGTTCTTGGCACCTTTGTCAAACATCAGTTGGCTGTAGATAAGTGGATTAATTTTTGAACTCTCTATTCTGTTCCATTCATCTATGTGTATGTTTTTATGCCAGTACCATGTTGTTTTGGTTACTACACATTTGTAGTATATTTTGAGGTCTGGTAGTGTTATACCTCCAACGTTGTTATTTTTGTTCAGGATTGCTTTGGCTATTTGGGGTCTTTTATGGTTCCATTCACATTTTAGAATTGCTTTCTGCATCTGTGAAGGATGTCATGGGTATTTTGATAGGGATTGTGTTGACTTTTTCAGATGAATTTGAGTAGTATTCTCATTTTAATAATATTAATTCTTTCAGTCCATGAGTATAGAATGCCCTCCTATTTTTTGTATTCTGTTCAGTTTCTTTCATTAGTGTTTTGTAGTTTTCCATGGAGAGTTCTTGCACCTCCTTGGTTAAATTTATTGCTAGATATATTATTTTTTGGAGGTAACTATTCTAAATGGGATTACCTTCTGGATTTCTTTTTTAGCTAGTACATTGTTCATGTATAGAAACACTACTGATTTTTGTTTGTCAATTTTGTATCCTGCAACTTTACTGAATTTGTTTCTCAGTTCTAAGAGGTTTTTGCTAAAGTCTTTAGGCTTTACTATATATAAGATCATGACATCCGCAAGATGTTCAACATATGCAAATTAATAAACATCATACATCACATCTATAGAATGAAGGACAAAAATCATATGATAATCTCAATAGATGGAGAATAAGTTTTTTATAAGATTCAATATCTCTTTATGATAAAACACTTAGTAAATTAGGTATGGATAAAAATACTTCAACACCTCGCGCCTGTAATCCCAGCACTACAGGGAGGTAGTAGTGGGAGGCCGAGGCGGGCAGATCACAAGGTCAGAAGATCGAGACCACGGTGAAACCTCGTCTCTACTAAAAATACAAAAAATTAGCCGGGGCGGTGGCGGGCGCCTGTAGTCCCAGCTACTCGGGAGGTGAGGCAGGAGAATGGCGTGAAACCAGGAGGCGGAGCTTGCAGTGAGCCGAGATCGCGCCACTGCACTCCAGCCAGGGGGACAGAGCGAGACTCTGTCTCAAAAAAACTGCAACACCTTAAAGGCCATGTATGACAAATCCACAGGTAACATCTTGTTGAATGGAGAAAAGCTCAAAGCTTTTCTTCTAAGAACTGGAACAAAACAAGGATACTCACTCTGACTACTCTCATTCAACATAATACTGGAAGTCCTAGCCAGAGGAATGATGCAAGATAAAGAAATAAAGAATATCCAAATTGTAAAGAGTAAGTATTCACCTCTGACCTCGGAGGATTTGATGTGATCAGAACTAAAAATATAGATTTCTTGGATGCTAATAATATTAATTGTTTCCATAATTGGGGAGACTTTTCAGTATTTTTTTGCTTTAATTTAAAAATTCAAGTTTAAGGTGGATTTCCACCTAAAGTTAGGAAATATCATTGGTCATCTTCCTTATCATAATTGTGAGGCTTAAAAGTTACAGACTTTTCTCCAAAGAAGACATCTAAGTGGCCAAGAGGTATACAAAAATTATCATAATCACTAATTATTACAGAAATGCAAACAAAATTACAATAATATCACCTCACACCTGCCAGGTTGGTTATTATCAAAGAACAAAAGACGAGTGTTGGCAAGGATGTGGAAAAATTGGAATCCTTGCCTACTGCTTGTGGGAATGCAAAATATAGCAGCCAGTGTAGAAAATAGTATGAAGATTCACCAAAAGTTAAATATAGAACTTTGATATGGTCTGGAAACCTCATTTCAGAGTGTTTATTCAACATAATTAAAATCAGGATCCCAAAAACATTGGCACTCCCATGTTTATTTCATTTCAGCACTATTAATAATAGCCAAGATGGAAAAACAACCTGCTCATTGACTGTTGAATGGATTAAAAATGTGGTAGACACATAACGATGTACTATTCAGCCTTAAAACAAAGAAACCTGGCAATATATTTCAACATGGTTGAATCTTGAGGACATTAAGCTAAGTGAAAATAACCAGGGACAGAAAGACAAAAACTACATGGTTCCACTTATATGGGGTATCTAAAATAGTCAAATTCATAGAATCAAAAAGTAGCATAATAGTGCTTGCGAAGGGCTTGGGGCAAAGGGAATGGGGAGTTGAGTTACTGATCTATAGGCATAAAGCTTCAGTTAAGCAAGATAATTAAGCTCTAGTGATCCAACATACATTATGTCTGTAGTAAGCCATAATGTTTTGTACCTTTGTGCATAATGTTTTGTACATTTGCAAATTTGTGAAAAGGATAGATCTCAGAGTAATAAAGATTATGAACATTAAAACTCTTTTATTTACTAATATAGTAGGAAAATATTTATATTTTTCTTTTATATAAGTATGATTTACTAGTATTTTAGATGGGATATAAATATCTGTCTATGCCAACCAATCCAAAAATTTTTATTCTTTATTTTAAAAGCATTTTTCAGCGTAGTGTAGGTGTTTTCAAAAAATTTTTCTATATTCCTAGTCTAACCATTTATCTGAACTAAACTATTGGCTTAGAAAATTGAAGTGAAGAAGTCAACTAGGGCCTCTGTAGGAGCTAAATGGCTCAGAACCTAACCAGTGGACTGTAGCTTCATTTCCTCTAACACCAAAATAGTCTCTTTATTGAAAAAGATCAGTCACCAAGAAACATGTTATTTTTCTCACACATAGATGGCGCTGACCCATCATCATAAACACCTTTACTCAGTTTTCACCAACGACTAGAATTTACTGAGTTTTTACCAATCTATCCATGTCTGGTCCCCAGATACTTTCTATTTCTAGAACTCTAACTGGGGTTTTGGGTGGAGTGAAGTCCTAAACAAGAAGCTGTTGTTATTGTGTGTAACTAAGCATGTTAATATTTAGAAACAAAACATGTTGGCTGACTGGACTTTTCATATTTCAACTGATTAATTAGTTGGTATTGTGAGTGAAGACAATGGAACCTGACTTGGACCCTTTTGCTTGCCCAGCATCCCACAGACGTGATCACTCCGGGATACTGAGCATTTCATTGCATCATCTTCGCATCTGTTTTCCTTTTTTGAATGGAAGGGAAGACACCAAAATTTATTGACAATCTATTATATGCAAATTATTGGGCTAGTCATAAATGATATATTATTTAATCCCCCCATCCCAGTGAAAATTGGATTATCTTTATTTTACACAGCAAAAAGATGAAGGTCAGATATGTTATACGACTCTAGATCTCATAAGTAAGTCACCAAGTCACCATGGTCTTGTGACTGAAGCCTAGTTCAAAATTATTTAGGACTTAAGTCAAATGCTCTTTATATATAAACTTGTTCTGAAATTAGTAGTTACTTTTCTGTAATCCTAGCACTGTGGGAGGCTGAGGCAGGTGGATCATTAAGGTCAGGAGTTCAAGACCAGCCTGGCCAATATGGTGAAACCCCATTTCTACTAAAAATGCCCTAAAGTTCAGTGTGATGGTGCACACCTGTAATCCCAGCTACTTGGGAGGCTGAGGCACAAGAATCACTGGAACCTGGGAGGTGGAGGTTGCACTGAGCAGAGATGATGCCACTGCACTCCAGCCTGGGCAACAGAGCAAGACTCCATTTGAAAATAAAACAAAACAAAGAACTAACTTTATAATGGTCTTAATATTAACCTTACACTATCATGGCTGCCACAGAGAAAGGTAAATATTAGTTCTTTGGAAGGACAGAATACATATAACACCTCTCTTAAAAGATTGCCATAGAATTGAGTCATGAGATTAACCAATGTTCTCTTTGGTTTAAAAAATTATTAAATTAATTAATTAATTTACATTGGGGTATTGCTGTTGCCCAGGGTAGAGTGCAGTAGCATGATCATAGCTCACTGTGACCTTCAACCCATGGGCTCAATCGATCCTCCCATGCCAACCTCCCTAGTATGTGGAATTGCAGGTGTGTGCCAACATGCTTGGCTAAGTTTTGTTGTTGTTGTTGTTATTGTTGTTAATTTTTGTAGAGATGGGGTCTCACTGTGTTTTTTAAGCTGGCCTTGAACTCCTGACTTCAATCCTCCCATCTCAGGCTCCCAAAGTGCTGGAACTACAGGCATGAGTCACTGTGCCTGGATTTTCCTTTTGTATAGAACATACTGACATGTGTAGGTGAAGATTTAGAAATATACAAAATATACTCCTTCTGTTGTTTATATTATTTAGTGAAAACCTATTACCTAGAATTGATATTTAAAAGTTATATTTTTACAATTTTACTAAGGACTACATGACGTTGAAAGCTTCAAGGCCCATGTAAATCATAGGAAAAAGTATATATTTTTGATTGGTTAAGAGAATGCAGTTTTATTAAAAACAACTTGGCTATTTTTGATATGACAAAATTAATACAACACAGACACTTTACTACATCATTTGTACTGGTTGCTTCTGAAGATCATCAGGACCACTCTTCAGAGACAAGAGGAAAAAATCTACTCATTATATGAAATTTGAAAACATCTGGATATTCCTTCCAGGGTTCTCTCTCATTTACCCAGTTTGACTCAATTATATCAGATATGCCTACTTTTGCTCTCTAAGACCATGTTGGTAAAATTTCATGAGACATAATTATTTTTATATAAATTAAATAAGAAAGGTGTTTATTTCTTCAATTTGGCATACTGTATCTACGTCTGTATGGTTTAGATTATAAAGTCTTCTCAAATCTTTGCATTTAAGGTATTTGTCATAAGCATTTGGTAAAGAAATCCCATGACAAAATTTATGGCGACCCATAGAGAAGGACATCCAACAGAAGGATCAACATAAAAACAGAAGTAGAGGACAGTGGACGTGAAGGCACAGTGGCATGAAGACTTTAGGACTAAGGAAAATCTGAAGGTCAACCTGTAAGAGAAAAACAGTAAATTTTGAGGGATCACCTTGAGTCAAAGGTTCAGAATGAGTTAAAGAGTTTTGATACTCATTTAAGTAGAAACAGGCCAGATTACTGGTAGATGGCTCTAGACCAAACATTTGGCCATGATGTTAGCAGCTAGAAATGGAAAGACAGATAAAGTGTTAGACTTCATGCATGGAGAGAGGGTGGTGGTGAAGGAATGCAATTTCTAGTTAATGGGAGAACTGGGTCTTGGGAAACTTGGAAATTGATTAGAATATTAAAAAAAAAATTAGAACTCAGCTAACATGTCAGGGGAATTCTTTCATCTGGGAAAAGAAAGTTCCACATACTATACATTTTATTTTATCCTTATCTTTATTCTTGTCATATACACTCTTCCACTTATACAGTGGATCTTATTAATTTTGCTTTTGAAAACATTCTACATCTGTATTTATCCTCCTTTTTTTCTACATAATGATGTTTCCCTCTTCCCTGAATATTCCTACCAACATTCAAAGATTCAAACAAAATCCAGGATATTTCAATATAATCAAAGCAAAAAACTTCCTTTATCACCCGTCTGCATCCAGATTCTACCACACTTCAATATTTTCCTTAATAGGATAAAATGAAGAAACAACAACAAAAATCCAGCTCAAGAGTTTTCTAATTTCCAGTCTTCACTTCTCAACTTCCCATTTGCTCTCTAGTGGTCTAGTTTCCATCCCCATTCCCATCCAAAATTATTACTTCATGGACACTAGTGACTTCCATATTATCAAATACATAGGGTACTTCTCTGTCTTTATCTCCCTGTACTTAGTAGTATCCAACACAGATGATCACTCACTCAGTATTGAAACTATTTTCTCTTTTGACTTTTAGGACAGTATATTCTCTTGGCTATCCAGGTAAGGAGTAATTTTACTTTGGAATACGTAAAGGAGATTACTAGATGTCTTTTCAATGCAATACTGCATCTTCTGGGATTGTCTGGTTCTGTGGGGCTTCTGAGCTGCTTTACAATTGGGATTTACAGATAACTGAAAGCAATATAAATAAATCTTATCTGTAGACACGAAAATAAGTTCTATATAATTGGGGATATAATTCTTACCTTTACCCCCCTCCAAAATTGTATTTTGGGTCCATTTGTATATTTATTTTAACCTTCCTTTCTTTACTCCATGTATACTTTGACTTCTTTAGATTAGTTGTGACATCTGTATGAGTCTTTGTTGATTAATCAGTTAAATAAAATTTTATATGTATTTATTTTATGTCTATGTAAGATTGGTAGTTTTAGCTTTTAACTTTTAGAAACTATTTTTTAACACACACTCTCCTTCATATGACTCCTTGTTATGATCACAACTTCCAGGTCTCGTTGGCTGGCTTCTACTACTACTGATAGTTTTTGCTCTGTCTCTGTAAGTGGTCTCATTCAGTGATCCTCAGTTTTCAGTGATATCTTTATGCTTATTATTCCCAGTCATTTATTTATAGCCCTGACCTCTTACTTGAACTCCAGAATTGTATATCACATTCCTTATTGTATATCCATGTCTTATCAATATTCCACCTTTTACAAGAAGCAAATGGACTTCTTGATTTCTGTTTCCCTTTTATCCATAAAAACAGAAACAATAATAAGCAATCCAACGAAAAACAACGTGTTTCTCTCCCACTTCCTCATTTCAATAAAATCAGTATCATATATCCAATTGCTTAAGTAAGAAACTCAAGTACCCATATCACCTTATCCATCAATAAGCCCTGTCTTTTCTACCCTAAAGTATCTTAAGATTGTTACATGGTTTTCTTTTCCTTGTAGCTACTATATCATCTCTTCCTTGGACCATACTAACAACAATCTAATAACAATAGCTTCTGTTAATACTTTGTCTTGCTCATTACTTCTATTATTGTCCTTTCATAGTCCCTTACTACCAAGCAGTCAGATGGATTTTCAAAACATAAATTTCATGAATTCACTTGAATGCCCTTTAATACCTCCCAATTTTATTTGGACTAAATTTCAAATTCCTTATTTTGGTTTACGTAGTTCTTTTTCTACCTTCTGAAATCATTTCTCTTACTAACCTTTGTCTCATTTACTATATTCCAGCTCTTCTGGATTTGTTTCTTTTCCTTGAATTATCACACATCTTTCCCACCTCTGGGACTTTACACTTGATTTTTCCTTTATCTAAAGTACATTCTATCTGACTTTTCATAAGTTTAACTCTTTCCTGTTTGAATCTGGAAAAAGCATCTTCAGATTCCAAACCACCCTCTTCAAAGAGGCCTCCTCTTACCCTACATAAATGAGCCTCGTGTCTTGTTACTTTCTATCATACGTCCCTCGGTCTTTTTCCTTCTCAGGATTTACCACAAATCAAAATATCTTTCCTATAATTTTAGAAACTGACCTTAATTATTCATAGTCTGCTCAATTCTGGCGTCCCCTTCCCCCATTCTATCTCTTACCCATAGAATGCCATACTCTAGGGAAGTAGGTAGGTGCCTGCCCTTCTCATTTTGTGTTTCCTACACCCTGGATTCTCCCAGAATCATGAAAGATACTTAAAATACTTTAAAAAGTGAATTAATACATGAAGTACTAATCCTATAATTTTGATGTAATTATTTGTTGATATCAACCTTCTTTCTCTGCTATAGGAGATGAAATGGAATGCAAGTGTTTTTACTTGCTATTGTATTCCACTATCCACTGGTCCATAGTCGGTGCTCAATAAATACTTTTAAATAAATTAGTGAGCAAACTAAAAAAAAAAAAATCCTAAAGTCAGAACAGATTCTCAAATGCCACTTTACTGCCATAGGCTGGCTGGCTTATTGTTTCATTATTGGGGGCCAAATAAATGCCAAATTCTGGGGTAGAATTGATTCTGAAGATGTGAAGAATTAAATACAGTAACTGGTTAGAGGAGAAAGTGAAAAACTGGCAGGCTGCAATACTATGTTTAGTTTCTAGGTCCCCTTTTAATGCTTAGGTTTTGTTTTGTTTTGATTTTTTAACTTTTATTTTAGGTTCAGGGTTCTTATGCAGGTTTGTTATATAAGTAAACTGTGTGTCTTGGGGGTTTGGTATACAGATTTTTTTTTGTCACCCAATATGCATAGTATTATGCTATTAGTAATAAGCATATTAACTAATAGGTATTTTTTTCTGATCTTCTTCCTCCTTCCACCCTCCAACCTCAATGTCTGCTGTATGCCTGTGTCCATGTGTTCTCACTGTTTAGTTCTCACTTATAAGTGAGAACATGTAGTATTTGGTTTTCTGTTCCTGTGTTAATTTGCTTAGGATAACGGCCTCCTGCTCTTTCCATGTTACAGCAACAACATGATCTCGTTCTTTGCAATGGCTGCATAGTATTCTGTAGTGTTATATATATACCACATTGTCTTTTTCCAGTCTAACATTGATGGGCATTTAGGTTGATCTCATGTAGTTGCTGTTGTGAATAGTGCTGTAATGAACATAAGCATGCTTGTGTCTTGGTGATAGAATAATTTATATTCCTTTGGTTATATACCCAATAATGGGATTACTGGGTCCAATGATAATTCTGTTTTAAGTTCTTTGCTTCCATAATGACTGAACTAATTTACACTGCTACTAGCAGTGTATAAGTTGTTCCCTTTTCTCCACAATGTTGCCAGCATTTATTTTTTGATCTCTCAATACTAGCTATTCTGACTGGTGTGATTTTCATTTGCATTTTCCTAATAATCAGTGATGTTGAGTATTTTTTTCATATGCTTGTTGGCCACATGCATGTCTTCTTTTGAAAAGTGTCTGTTTATGTCCTTTGTCCACTTTTTAATGGGGTTCTCATTTGCTTGCAAATTTGTTTCTTATAGAGTGTGGATATTAGACCTTTGTCAGATGTATAGTTTGCAAATAGTTTCTCCCATTCTGTAGGTTGTCTGTTTACTCTGTTGATAGTTTGTTTTGCTGTGCAGATGCTCTTGAGTTTAATTAGGTCCCATTTGTCAATTTGTGTTTTTGTTGCAATTGCTTTTGGTGTTTTCATCATTAAATCTTTGCCAGGTCCTAGGTCTAGAGTGGTATTTCTTAGGTTATCTTCCAGGTCTTTATAGTTTTAGGTTTCCCACTTAAGTCTTTAAGTCATCTTGAGTTGATTTTTTTGTATATGGTGTATGGAAAGGATTAGTTTCAATCTACTGCATATGGCTAGCCAGTTATCCTAGAACTAGTTATTGAATAGGGAGTCATTTCCCCATTGCTTATTTGTGTTAGCATTGCCAAAGATCAGATGATTTAAGGTGCCTGGCCTTTTTTCTGGGCACTCCATTCTGTTCCATCGGTCTACGTGTCTGTTTTTGTACCATTATCATGTTGTTTTGGTTACTGTCGGTTTGTAGTATAGTTTGACATTGGGTAATGTGATACCTCCAGCTTTCTTCTTTTTGCTCAGGATTGCCTTGGCTATTTGAGCTTTTTTTCTTTTTTTGGTTTTATATAATTGTAATTTTTTAAAATTCTGTGAACAATGTCATTGGTAGTTTTGGAGGAATAGCATTGAACCTGTACATTGCTTTGGACAGTGTGGTCATTTCAACAATATTGATTCTTTCCATCCCTGAGCATGGAATGTTTTGCCATTTGTTTGTGTCATCTCTGATTTCTTTGAGTGTTTTGTAATTTTCATTGTGGAGGTCTTTCACCTCCCTGGTTAGCTGTATTTCTAGGTATTTAATTTTTTTTGTAGCAATTGTGGATGAGATGGTGTTCCTGATTTGGCTCTTGGCTTGGGTGTTGTTGGCGTATAGGAGTGCTACTGATTTTTGTACATCGATTTTGTATCCTGCAATGCTGAAGTGGTTTATCAGATGATGAACTTTTGGGCTGAAACTATGGGGTTGTCTAGGTATAAAAGCATATCGTCTGCAAACAGGGATAGTTTGAATTCTTGTCTCCTTATTTGAATGCCTTTTATTTCTTCCTCCTGACGGATTGCTCTGGCTAGGGCTTCCAGCACTGTGTTGAATAGGAGTGGTGAGAGAGGGCATCCTTGTCTTCTGCCAATTTTCAAAGGGAAAGCTTCCAGCTTTTGCCTATTCACTGTGATGTTGGCTGTAGGTTTGTCATAGCTGATTCTTATGATTTTAAAGTATGTTCCTTCAATACCTAGTTTATTGAGATATTTTAACATGAAGGGATGTTAAATATTATTGAAATCCTTTTCTGATTGATTTTTTTTGCCTATTTTAAAAATCAGATTATTTGTTTTCTTTTTATTAAATAGAATTCCTTATATATTTTGGATACTAACTCTTTATCAGATGTATAGTTTGTAAATATTTTCTCCCATACTGTTAGTTGTTTCATCACTCTATTGCTTTCTTTGCTTTACAGAAACTTTTTATTTTGATATAATGCCATTTATCTATTTTTGTTTTTGTTGCCTCTGCTTTTGAGGTCATCTCTAAAAAAGTCACTGCCCAGGCCGGGCGCGGTGGCTCAAGCCTGTAATCCCAGCACTTTGGGAGGCCGAGACGGGCGGATCACGAGGTCAGGAGATCGAGACCATCCTGGCGAACACGGTGAAACCCCGTCTCTACTAAAGAAAAAATACAAAAAACTAGCCGGGCGAGGTGGCGGGTGCCTGTAGTCCCAGCTACTCGGGAGGCTGAGGCAGGAGAGTGGCATAAACCCGGGAGGCAGAGCTTGCAGTGAGCTGAGATCCGGCCACTTCACTCCAGCCCGGGCGACAGAGTGAGACTCCGTCTCAAAAAAAAAAAAAAAAAAAAAAAAGTCACTGCCCAGATCAATGTCAAGGAGTTTTACGTCTAAGTTTCCTCCCAATAGGTTCATAGTTCCTAGTCCTACATTTAAGTCTTGAATCCATTTTAAGCTGATTTTTGTATATGGTGGGAGATAGGAGTCTCTTATCTCTCTTTATTATTTTTCATGTGGTGATCCAGTTTTCCCAACATCATTTATTAAAAAGATTCCCCTGTTTTCATTGTGCGTTCTTGGCACCTTTGTGGGAAATGTATTTGCTGTAAATGCATATATTTGTAGGTCCCCTATTCTGTTCCATTCGTCTGTATGTCTGCTTTTATACCAGTACCATGCTATTTTGATTGCTATTACTTTGTAGTATATTTTGAAGTCAGGTAGTGTGATGCATCCAGTATTGTTTTTGTGATAAAGATTGGGCTATTAGAGGTCTTTTGTCATTCTACATGAATTTTAAAATTGTTTTTTATACTTCTGTAAAAAATTATTGGAATTTAACTTGGAATTACATTCAATCTGTAGATTACTTTGAGTAATATGAACAGTAACAGTACCATTCTTTCAGTTCATGAACATGGTATATCATTCTGTTTATTTGTGTCTTGAACATTTCTTTCATTAGTGTTTTGTAATTTTCCATATAGAGATCTTTCACCTCCTTGGTTAAATTTATTCCTAGGTATTTTTTGTAGCTATTGAAAATCAAATTTTTAAAATTTCTTTCCTAGAAGTTTGCTATTAGTGTCTAAAAATTCTATTGATTTTTGCATGTTGAGTTTTGTATCCTCCATCTTTATTAAATTTGTTTATTAGATCTAACAGGTTTTATTTTTTTTAAGCTGGACCCTCTAGGGTTTTCCATATATAAGATTATGTCATCTGCAAACGTGTAATTTAACGTTTTACTTTCCAATTTGTATGCCCTTTTCCTTTCTCTTGCCTAATTGCTCTGACTAGAACTTCCACTACTATCTCGAATAGAAGTGGTGAAAGTGGGAATCCCTGTCTTGTTCCAAATATTAGAGGAAACCTTTCAGCTTTTCCCCATTCAGTATGATGATAGCAATGGGGTTGTTATATATGGTCTTGCTGCATTGAGGTGCATTCCTACCTACCTAATTTGCTGAGAATATATATATTTTTTCATGAAGAGATATTTAGTTTTGTCAACTGCTTTTTCTACATCTATTTAAATCATCATATGCTTTTGTCCTGTCTTCTCTTAATTTGAGGTATTATGTTCCTTGATTTGCAAATGTTGAACCATCTGTAGAACCCTGGGATGAATGTCACTTGATTATGGAAAATGACCTTTCTAATGTGCTATTTAATTTGTTTTGCTAGTATTTTGTTAACAATTTTTGCATGTATGTTCATCAGGGATATTGGCCTTTAGTTATTTTTTTCTTTTGTGTCCTCATCTGGTTTTGGTAATAGGATAGTGTTGGCCTCCTAGAATGAGTTCGGAAATATTTGCTTCTCTTCACTTTTTTGGAACAGTTTGAGAAGAATTGGTATCAGTTCTTTGAATGTTTGGTAGAATTCAGTAGTGTGGCCTGAACTCTTCTTTGATGAAAGACTTTTTATTACTGATTTAGTTTTCTTAGTTATTTATTCAAATTTTCTATTTCTTCATAATTCAATCTTGGTAGATTGTGTGTATCCAGTAATGTGTTCATTTCTTCTGGGCTATTCAACTTGTTGGCATGTAATTGTCATTACTAGTCTTTTATAATTCTTTGTCGTTCTGTGGTAACAGATATAATATCTACCTTTTCATTTCTAATGATATGTATTTGAATGTTTCTTTTTCTTAGCTAAAAGTTTGTTAATTTTGTTTATTTTTCAAAAAACAACTTTTTGTTTGTTTATATTTTATAGTTTTTTAGTCTCAATTTCATTTATTTCTGTTCCCTTCTTTACTTTTTTTCCCTCCTTCTAATAATTTGGGTTGAATTTGTCCTTGTTTTACTAGTTCCTTGAGATGTAATTAGAGATTATTTGTTTGAGATTTTTCTTCTTTTTTTTGATGTAAGCATTTATTACTATAAATATCCCATTTAGAACTGTTTTTCCTATATCCCTAGGATTTGGTATGTTACATTTTAATTTGCATTTTCCTCAGGAAATTTTTAAATTCATTTTTTAATTTCTTCATTGACTCATTGATTATTTAGGAACATGTTGTTCCTTTTCCATGTATTTGTAATATTTCTGAAGTTTTCTTTGTTGCTGATTTCTGGTTTTATATTATGTGGTCAAAAAGGATACCTGCTATGGTTTCAGTGTTCTTAAATTTGTTAAGACTAGTTTTGTGGCCTAAGATATAGTCTACACTGGAGAAGGTTCTATGTGCAATTGTGGAAGAATTTTTTTTTTTTTTGCAGCTATTGGATGTAATGTTCTATAAATGTCTGTTAGGTCCATTTGGTTGAGAATGTGGTTTAAATCTGATGTGTCTTTGCTGATTTTCTGTCTGCTTAGTCTGTCCTTTGCTGAGAGTGGAGTGCTAAAGTACCCTACAATTATTGTATTGCAGTCTTGCTCTCCCTTTAGATCCACTAATATTTGTCTCAAATATTTGAGTGCCTCAATGTTGAGTGTATATATATTTGCTGTATTGATCCTTTATCATGATGTAATGACTTTCTTTGTTTCATTTTATCATTTTTGACTAAAAGTCCATTTTATCTGCTATAAGTATAACTAACCCTGCTCTCTTTTGCTTCCCATTTTCATGGAACACTTTTTATATTCATTCACTTTCAGTGTATGTGTGTCCTTATAGGTAAAGTGTGTCTTTCATAGGCAGAATATAGTTGAGCCTTGTTATTTTATCAGTTCAGCCACTTTGTGTCTTTTAATTGGACAATTTATTCCATTTGTATTTAAGGTCATTATTGATAGGTAAGATCTTACTGCTGCCATTTTGTTAATTGTTTTCTAGTTGTTTTTGTAGATACTGTCTTTTTCCTTTCTTACTGTCTTCCTTTGTGGTTAAGTGATTTTCTCTAGTAGTATTTTTTGATTCTTCACTTTTTATTTTTCGTGTATCTATAATAGGCTTTTGCTTTATGGCTATAAGGCTTAAAAGAAAACTCTTACAAGTATAAGAGATTATTGCAAGCTGATTAAAAACTTAACTTTGATTGCTAAAAAATCCCTACAAACCAAAAAACTACACTTCAACTCCACTCCTTTCAAATTTTCAATTTTTGATGATACAATTTCCATCTTTTTATACTGCATATTCTTTAATAAATTATTGCAGTTATCATTTTTAATATTTTTATATTTTAACCTTCATACTAAAGATACAAGTGGTTTACACACCACCATTACAGTATTAATGTGAATTTGACTGTGAACATATTTTATCAGTGAGCTTTATACTTTCAGACGTTATTATGTTACTCATTAGCATCTTTTTCTTTCAACTTGAAGAATTCCCTTTATCATTTATAGTAGGATTGTTCTAGTGGTGATGAAGTTTCTTAGCTTTTGTTCATCTGGGAAAGTTTTTATCTCTTCTACATTTCTGAAGAACAGCTTTGCTGGGGAGAGTATTCTTGGTTAGCAGTTTTGTTCGCATTTTTTTTTTATTCAGTACTTTGAATATATCGTCCCACTCTCTCCTGACCTGTAAGGTCTCTGCTCAGAAGTCTGCTACTAGTTATATTGAGAGTTCATTTTATGTCATTTGTTTCTTTCTCTTGCTGATTTTTTTTCCATTCTCCATTTCCAAAACAAACTGAAGTTTGTTTAGCAGGGACAGTGGGCTCCTGTCTAGTGTTGGGGCAGGCCTAGAGGCTCAGTCTGGGGTACCAACCTAGAGCCAGGGGCTGTGAGGCTCTCCCTGGTGCTGTGTTTTACTATGGCAGACCTAATATTGGGGTTTAAGGCAAAGTTCTATGCTTACTTCAGCCTTTTCCCCTCAAGAAGACGGTATTTCTCTCCATGCTGTGCTGCCTAGAGTTAGGGAAGGGCTGATGTGGGTAATTTAAACATGGCCTTCCTACCCTCTTTAATTCATCTTTTCTTATTGTTATGCTTCAACCAGGTACTACAATCTCTCACTTAGTTTCGTTAGCTTTGGGGAAGGTGAGGGGTGACAAATGTAATGTAAAACTGTCCTTCCTATTCTCTGCAATGCATATTTTCTTATCATTATGCTATAATCAGGTACAATAATTTTTTACTGGCTTACTTAGCTCTTGTTTAGGTATTTTTGTATGTAGCTAGTTGTTCAATTTAATGTTTCTGTGGGGAGATGATTACTGGATATTTCTATTCCACCATCTTGCTTCGCCCCCCTCTGATGTCTAGTTTTTGATTCATATTTACTATGTGGAAATCTCAAATTCTATGCACTATAAATTAGAGTTCTTTTATATCTTTCTCAATTGATGAATAGTCATATTCGTTTAATAATAAAACACAATATATTTTGTGCATGCTTTCTCTGCAACCAGAGAGAAACTTTCCAGAGGGAGAGATAAAAGTAAAGGTAAAAAAGGTAGACAAAGATCATTTTTTTGCATTTATATTTCTTAAAAACTCAAAAACTGAAATATGCAAAACATATTCCAAATCAACCAGAAATGTGAGGAAGTATTAATATTTCTTTCATTTAGAACAAAATCTTGAATTGTGAACTTAAAAAAAATTACAAAACTATTTTTAATGAAGCCAATGAAATGTAGTTATACAAATCCATTATATAAAAAAAGTCTTATTTTAATTCATTCTGATTGTGATGTTTTAGGATTCAGTTGACTTAGTAGGAAATTTTGAACTTAGATAATTTTTAAGTGTAAATACTTATGTTCTTTAATAAAGACTATTTTCTTGGAGCAAAATAAAATTTGGCTTTGTTGTTAACTGTTTATTAACGTTGGGGTAGAAGAATTGTTATAAATTTAGAATTTAATTCCTCAAAACTGTCCACATTTTAGGAATAATCTCACAATAGATATTATACTTATATACAAATGAATAAAGTAAAGTAGATATAAGTTTATGTAAGAACTTAATAATTTCAGTGACTATCAGTTCTAACTAAGATAACTTTTGGGGATAATTTGAGATATTGAAACGTATCCTAAACAAAGAATGAGAACTCTGAATTCCAATTCTAGTTCTTATGCTAATTTACTATATTTTATGACAAGTAAGGTTTTTCCCCAATGAACTGGAAATCTTCATCTACAAAATAAGGAGATAAGACATCTTAACTTACTATATTTATACTTAAAACTGAAGCCCTCAGTGAGCAATAGTATATAAAGAGTTATAATTAAGTCTTGATTAATCCACTATTATACTTACAGCTTATATTGAAATAGAGGAAAAAATAAAATAGTCTAAGAATCTTATCATACATTTTATTTCTTGAGAACTGTATTAATGGTTATTTTTGTTTATTTCCCTTCACTCTTGACTTTCTGATCCAATTGGATCTTGTAGCTCTGATCAGTTCTGAATTCTACATTGTAACAAATAATCAGGGCATAAGAAAGAATATTCTTGATTCTAGAAACCTTTCTCTCACACTGTCCTTTTCGGATTGTTTGTTTAATATACTATCTCATCTATTCTGCCTCCTACCTCAGTTTCTTTATAAAATTTTAAAATTAATATTGTAAGTTTTTGTGTATAAATGTTTTAAAGAAAATTGGAACATGTATAACTATAAATATAGATACTATAACTAAATGTAACTAAATTAACAAAAAAGTAAACGTTACCTAAGACACCTGTATGAGTCAATGGGATATTAAGATTCAGAGCTGAATTAATATAAAAGTAATTGATTTAGCCATTTCACAATGTATACATGTATCAAAACGTCATGCTATATACCATACATATATACACAATTTTGTCAATTGAAAGTTGGTTGTATTATTATGCTTTATAGCATTATATATCTTATATATATATAATTTTGTATTTGACAAATATTTAAAACAATATTTTAATACCTATAAGTGTATTGAAGAAAGAAGAAAAAATACTAAAAGAAAATCTTGAAAACAGGAAACCTCATCTGTGTCAAATGTTGAAACCTTTGGAAATGGGAAATAAATATTTCTAAAATTCTGGAGACCATTGTCTGCAGAGTCCCCAATAGCTTCTTTTTTTAAATTAAAATATAAAATAAAACAGCTAAAAAATATAAAAGTACTAAGGCAGTGCATTAGAGTAAAACTAAACCAGCCTTAAATAATTGGAACCTTGACTTTGTTGCACATTACCCAGTATATAAAGTAATTGAAATAAATAGATCAGAAAAAAGCATGTCCTTCATTTTAAATTAATCCAAATCATCATTAGCATTAGTTATTATGAATACTGAATAAGAGATGAAATATTGTAGAGTTAACATTTTTTATTGTCAAGTTTCTCTATTAAGCAGAATAAACCAGAAACATCATATTTGAGTGTACCTTTGTCAAATATTTACAATTTTAACAAATGAATATAGTTTTCCTTACATTTCTGTCAGAGAAATCATGTCCACTGCACTGGGAAATTTGCCTTTTTCCAATTCAAAGCTCTAGGCATGACAGCTTAGCAAGATTATCCCATAATTACAGAAATTACTGACAACATCCCATTGTACCAAAATCTGTTGTCTATGCTCAGATTCTAAGTTTTAGAAATGCAGCCCCTTATTCAACCCTGCAGCTGTTTAAAGCATGAAGCAACCATTTAAACCTTGAAACAGATCATTTTGATCATTTTGACATTATCTAGAGTTCTTCCCAACTGCACCCAACTGGTATATCTTTACACGTTCCTCCATTGTCTGCTTTTTGGATCATTGTCTTAAGTAACCTGTAAACAATACCTTATTATGTCACAATAAGTGGATTTGCCTATACTCCATATTGTGGTGGTTAGGCCAGGTAGACATGCTGTAATGAAAATCTCAAATCAGTAGGAGCCAATGAACTCAAAGTATAAGGAGATTTGAATAATTGAGTAACTGCAAAAAGGTCAGAAATTGTTTTTACTGAAATAGTCAAGTTTAACTGTTTGTTTCACTTTATCGTAATATGATCATTGCAAGAGTAATTATGGCTGCAGATAATCCTTTGATGTATAATTTAGAAATTCAGACATTTGAATTTTTGTTTTAAAACTTTAGTCTTTTCATATTGCATTATGTAACTAGATTAATTTAATTCCAGATTAAATTAAGGTGAATAATTTTATTTTGATTTGAACACACCCAGAAAGTATATTTTTAGTGTGAAATGTCAAAGATTTTTTTCCTATTTCCTACTTGAAAATAGTTTGCAGGTTTGGTTGACATTTGATATAAAGTAATTTCTATAGTTTGAGGCACAAGTGAACTTCAGTTTTAACTTGTAATGATTATACATGTTTATGAAAAGTGATCTGAAATGTAGAACTGCAATCATTGTCTGCATTTTCCAGTCTTGGGCAGGCATAAATGCCTTTTTATTTAGAGGATTTTCCATGCCTTTGGGTCACTTAGATTCAAAACAATGTAAACTGGTATATTTTTATTTGGTTATGTCTATAGCCAAAAGGCAGTGACTATGAGCTTTATTCAAAATATAATATTTTGCATGGGCATTGCCTATGGCTTCCTGGAACAAAATGGTAACATATCATGAATAGAGGAATAAACCATTCTGGAAGAATGGCCTGGCTTAGGACTGACACTCAAGGAAGAATGGGCAAAGGGCAAAGTTACGGTATTTAAGATCACAATGCAATCTCAGGCTGATCAGTGGTAGTTACACTGGTAAAAGGCACAATCCGGTTTGTGGGTGCTTAGCAGCAAATGAAGTACTTCTAATTAGGGCAGTAGTTCTGTCTTGGATTCATTAGGAACTCAAGAAGTTTGAAATAATACCTCAGTCATTAGCCAAAAATGACAGGGACAGGACCTATCTCCTAAAAGAGGAGAAGCTTGCAAGTTTTTAGGATCCCAGACAAATTGGTTGCAGTTTAAAGGGCTGATACCAGAGGTCTACTGGAATACAAACTAGAAAGTGAGGCAAAGCTCAAATATGTAGAATTGCAGAAAAAAACGCTGGCTACGGAGAATCCAGCTAACTTTAGATCCCTCTTGTTACACAGGAGAAAATCTGTCAGTGTGATTCTCATGGGTTTGGTGGTAGAAGGGGCTGGAGCCTCTAGCTGACAGTCTTCAGTTACTAGTGATGAATAAGCAGAAAAGGAATCACATGAGGACTCTAGAATAAATATTTTCAACTCAGTCAACCAATTGGTTTTACAAATTTTCTTTTCATTAGTTTGATTAATTGGCTGAATTAATCCTCTAGAATAATTTAAGGACAGTCTGAAGTACATGATATTTTCTTCTTCAACATGATCTTGAATGCTAAACCTTCTTTTTTCATTTAAAGTTTTACTGTAGAGTCTGTTTGATGTTAAGCAGATTTTTAAATATTTGGGTATGCCAAAACTAATTATTCAAGTTAGTGAAAATATTGTAAAACATTTAGTTTTGCGAAGAAAAATTTTTGGAACAAGGTTGGTGCAAAAGTAATTGCAGTTTTTGAATTGTTGAAATTTGCTGTTTGATATTGGAATACATTCTTAAACGTGGTTATGTTATACATAATTTTTATGCACATTTCTTGCTGTCTGTTTTTTGCTAATGACTTACTACTTGCAGTTTAATTTATATTTATTTTAGACTATGGAAATGATGTTAGATGAAAAGCAAATTTGAGCAATTTTCTTATTTGAGTTCAAAATGGGTTGTAAAGCAGCAGAGACAACTCGCAACATCAACAATGCATTTGGTCCAGGAACTACTAATGAACGTACAGTGCAGCGGTGATTCAAAAAGTTTTGCAAAGGAGATGAAAGACTTGATGATGAGGAGCATAGTAGTCAGCCATCAGAAATTGACAACAACCAATTGAGAGCAATCATCGAGGCTGATCCTCTTACAACTACCCGATAAACTGCCAAAGAACTCAACGTCAACTATTCTACCATCTTTCAGCATTTGAAGAAAACTGGAAGGGTGAAAAAGCTCTATAAGTGGGTGTCTCATGAGCTGGGGAAAAAATTATCATTTCGAAGTGTCATCTTTTCATTTTATGCAACAACAGTGAACTATTTCTCAATTGGATTGTGATGTGTGATGAAAAGTGGATTTTATATGACAACTGGCTATGATCAGCTCAGTGACTAGATTGAGAAGAAGCTCCAAAGCACTTCCTAAAGCCTAACTTGCACCACAAAAAAAGATCATGGTCATTGACTGGTGGTTTGCTGCCAGTCTGATACACTACAGCTTTCTGAATCCAGGTGAAACCATTACATCTGAGAAGTACGCTCAGCAAACCGATGAGATGCACCAAAAACTGCAATGCCTGTAGCCGGCATTGATCAACAGAAAGGGCCCAGTTCTCCAGGACAATGCCCAGCCACACATTGCACGACCAACGCTTCAAAAGTTGAATGAATTTGGCTGTGAAGTTTTGCCTCATCTGCCACATTTGCCTGACGTCTAGCCAACTGACTACCACTTCTTCAGGCATCTCCACAACCTTTTTGCAGGGAAAACACTTCCACAACTAGCAGGATACAGAAAATGCTTTCTAAAAGTTTGTTGAATCCTGAAGCACAGATTTTTATGCTACAGGCATAAATAAACATTTCTCGTTGGCAAAAATTGTTGATTGTAATGGTTCCAATTTTGATTAATGAAGATGTGTTTGAGCCTAGTTATAATAATGTAAAATTCACGGTCTGAAACCACAATTACTTTTGCACCAACCTAAAAGTATAAAATACATTGAGGAAAATGGCACTTCATCAGTATATAGCTAATGAATGTTCACAAACTGAGCATGCCCTGATCAAGAAACAGAATATCACAGCTTCCCAAAAGGCCACTTCTAGTTACTAACTCCAAAGGAATAATTACTCTCATGATAATAAATAAGATCTGTGTGTTTTGAACTTTATGTGAAATGAATCATATAGAGATTCTTTTGTGTCTGGTTTCTTTTGCTTAATGTTAGGCTTGAGAGATCCCACAATGTTGCCTTAGTCATAGATCATTTATTACTAATTGTATACAGTGTTCCATTACATAACCATATTATAATTTTTCACCCCAACTGTTAGTAAGAATTTAGGTAGTTTTCTGCATGGATGCTATTATTCATATTGCTGCTGTAAATATTCTAGTACATCTTTTGGTAAACCCATATATAGATTTCTGTGGATACTTTAAGTGGACTGCAGGGTCATGTATCAGTAAAACTTTGTAATGTGTCATCAGAAGTTTGGAATTTTATCAGTTAGCCAATCCCAAAGATTTCCTATTATCACAGATATGTCACAGGTCTATTTTGTCCTTGCTGTGCATTATTTTGTTTGGCTCACTTTTTGCCAAGGTCTGTTTGCATAGAAGTTTAATTATGTGCCTCTTTTCTTTGATATATGTATATCAATCTGTTTATCTAGATATAAAATTCCCGATATTAGGCTTGAAGTATAACTACTGGAATTTTAGTAAACAGATAAAGAACATGACAGTCTATTTTGTAGTTTTTAAAATTTATGCATTGGTCTGCTTAGTTTTTAGGCTTTTGCCAACAAATAATATAGAAGAAATATTTATGTAACCTAATGTAAAATGGTTCACCATTTTAAAAGTTGACCATGTTAAAATATGACATTTCCAAACAAGTAGATAAATGGGTATTAATTCACATAAAACACCATTTTGTTTATAAGAAGATCAAGCTCAAACTTTTAATTTTTGAGTTCCCCAGTGAACTTAAAATGTAATTCTCATTTTATATGAGACAGGAAAGAATACTTACTGAAAACCTACAGTACTCCAGACACTGTGCCAGCTACTTTCAAATAAATTTTCTTATTCAGTTCTCATAAAGTACACTGAAATTCTACTTACTGTCCCCATTTTTCAGATGTGAGAACCTTAGCTTTGTTAAGTAACTTGCTGAAGGCTATGCAACAATTGATGAAGTGGATATTAAATCCAAACTGGACCTGTGGGAATACAAAGCCTATGCTCTTTTTCACATAATATTTTATACGTAGCTTTCTAAGATTCTGCTTGTTATATAACATAATGGAGTAGATGGATGAATGCCTATCTATAGAAAAATGTTTTTATAAATAAAATTGTGTCCCTAAATGAGTGGCATGATTAAAATATTTGACTGAGGACATGAAAACAGAATTTGATGATTTAATTACATATTTTATATTTCAGTAGAACATAGGGAGGTTATATTTTAAGTGTCCAACATTTTGGAGTTGAAAAACTTTTTGCCTTAGTGTCTGCCCCACTCTTGACCATTTCACATTCCATTCCTGTGACCGACTAATGTGCATGACTATGACGAACCCTTGGCAGCCTTACTGGGAGGGGCCTGTCAGTGTGAGGATTCAGCTTGTCATTAAACTGGGGCCTGGAGCCAAGAACTGAGTGCATACTGAAGACACTGCTCCAAGCTTCACCACCCTATTGGCCAAGGAACAAGTGGAAATTGTACTTGTGAATTTATCATAAATTATTTTTTTTAAATGGAGCATTTTAAATTAGACAAATAAAATCCTTTCCCTCTGTAATGGAATCCCACCCTATTGCAGTCTGAATTTGACTTGATAAATAATGGGACAGGCTACTGAAGGAGATTACAAATTGTGTCTCTCATGGGGTTCTTAAGAAGAGAATAACCATCCATCCAGGATGAGTCCCAGGTGTCTAAGAATCTGAGAAGCCCAAGGTGTTGAAAAGAGTATTTTGCTAATAGTAAGGAGAAGTAGTCTTCGGTTCTCAGCTTTCCAGTAACTCTTATTGTGACCTTAAGCAAGTTGATTGAATTCTGAGTCCTTATTTCACAATGTTGTGATACTGCCAGAGAGTGGAGCCCTTATCTTCTTCCAGCCCCTATATATAAAAAAATCAACTCTCCCTAAATTAGGATGAGAAGGTTGGACTAAAATGCATTCTGTAGAAAATTAGCTACATGGGCGATAAATAACAACCCTGTTATGGAAGCGTTTTGTCATATATTGGGGGAAAGTGAGCTGAACAAAATTTAGCATTAAAAAAAAAAACAGTTAAGATTTCTAGAAGCCTTGAATGTGTAAGACATCTGTGTTTTTTTCTTTTTCAGGGGTTAAGCGGTATTCACTGTTTCTCAAACACACTTAACTGTGAACCCTGTTTTCTGCAACATATCATAGATCTATTATTCTGTGAAACAGTTTAATAGTCACAAATTTGATCTACTAAACTTCCAGCCTTGAAAATTCAGTGTGCCTGTTTTTATAAATATGTTTCTTTTCATACCTATCAAGCGAAACATGGCAATTTATTCATTCATTGATTAGCACCTATTATGAACAGTGCTGAGTGTGAAAGATACATCAGTGAATAAACTACAATAAAACAGGATTCTTGCCCTCATGAAGCTTATGTTTTAGGACAGGGAGATAGATAATAAGCAATTAATAACATATAAATATGTGCTATGGGGAAAAATAAAGATAGAATTCTGTGTTAACCTTAGTGATTCATTTATAAACAATAGAATTCAGTAGAAGTGAAACTGCTTGATTTCTGAAGCTAGGTCAGGAAAGGCCATGCTACTCTGGCTGCTTTCCTTGGAATGGCCATCCTCGAGAGATTTACAACATACTATGAACTAAGAGACTCACGCTGGCTGCTCTACATATCATCTCTGTTCAGAAATCTCTATTCAAGACGTCAGATTGTTTGGACAGCATGAAATTGGAGTGAGAGTTATTTGATTAATTCACATGGCTAAAACAATTAAGCTGCGGTAAATGAACCATTCCCATAAGAGGCATAAACCTCTCAGTATAAGAAGTTGAGTTTAATTGACTGGTTACCCTTAGGCAGTGCTAGATAAGCATGGTTCATTTTGTTTTACTGACTCTATTTGTTTCTGTTCTATGTTTATTTCCAAATTTTGAGATAGTTATTCTAACGATCCCAAATGCCATTAATTTTGTTACTATAAAATATTTCTTTGTACCTGAAAGCCATCCTGTTTCTTTAAGGTGAATTTTAATATAGCTTATCTTAGACCATTACTTCAATACTCAGATTCCTAATATTCTAGAAACCAATGATCTCTTCCCTCATTACTGAAAAGGAGGGAACATTTGTACTTACATGGGATATTACGAGGGTTTTTTTTTTTTTTTTTTTTTTTTTGAGACGGAGTCTTCGCCCAGGCTGGAGTGCAGTGGCCGGATCTCAGCTCACTGCAAGCTCCGCCTCCCCGGTTTATGCCATTCTCCTGCCTCAGCCTCCCGAGTAGCTGGGACTACAGGCGCCCGCCACCTCGCCCGGCTAGTTTTTTGTATTTTTTAGTAGAGACGGGGTTTCACGGTGTTAGCCAGGATGGTCTCGATCTCCTTACCTCGTGATCCACCCGTCTCGGCCTCCCAAAGTGCTGGGATTACAGGCTTGAGCCACCGCGTCCGGCCAAGAGGGTATATTTTCTAAAAGTATCATGACATCAGTAAGTAGGACACAGTTCCAAATAAATCTATAAAATGATACATTTATTTTTATATTTATTTTCCTTAAAATTGACCTGAGAAGCAGAGGCAATTCACAGAATATAAATGTGACTTTTGATAACATTGGTCCTTATAATATAACTAAGTATTGGTTTGAATGAATATTTTAAGTTATTCTTAATAACTTTGATGACAATTTATAGCATCCATACCTCCTTTACTACTAGTCCCTATAATCAATCCAATCAACTTTTAAAAACTTGAAAACTTAAAGTCTTCTTTCTCTAGGAATGTAATTTTCTGTGCCACTAAAATGCAAATCACCACACCTGTGCAATTATGCCATGTGTAGGAAGAGTTCTTTAGCCCCTTGATTCTAATGATGCATAGTTGTCACAATCATTAGTAAGATAGTATATGGTCTCTGCAAGACTTCAGAATCAATCAACCTGCATTATGGCTGTATGTCTATTTGTAAGCAGTCTTCATGTCTGATTATCATAAATGAGCTATTTTTTTGGCTGACATACCATGAGGAAGACAGAATAAACAATATGACATTTAAAGAGGAAAAAGCAAACATTTATGCAGCCTATGTAGTTTTACACAATCATAAAATCTGTAAGGCGACAAACCTAGCAGATCATCCTGCCCATCACTCCAATTATATAGGATTATTCTATATACAATGTGTGTGATTTTATAGTAATTATCCTCTTGTTGCTTCATCTCAGGGGCTCATTCCATGAAATAAGAAAATTTTTGATTAGGACAAAACATACTTAGCTTTTTAGTATGAAAGGTATTGTTCTTAAAATGTGATATTTTGAATACAGTGAAATTGGTATAATTGCACAAAATCCAGGTGGTTCTTAGGAAATACATAAAAATAGATATTTAAAACTCAATTTTCATCAAACTTTACTTTTTTGCTTTCGTATTCAGTGAGGTTGGAATGATTGTAAGTCACCCTGCCTGTACACTTTGCTTTATTCAGATACACATTTTCCAAATTTTCATTGATTTCATGTTGGATCGGAGTCAGATAGTTAACTTGTATCTGGGTCCACAAAGTTGCAGTCTTTTCCAGGGAAGATTCAGTATTTGGCATGTTTATTCAGATTGGCTTGAAAAGAATAAAAATAAAATTATGGCCATAAAACAAGTAAATATTTGAGCTGGGGAAGCATTGTGGACATGAGATACAGAAGGGGAAGAAGCACAATGTACTAAAAGATGGTTATTGAGGTCAGAACAACTATCAATAACCATCATAGGGGTCAAAAGGGGTTACAGAAGGAGGTTTGGATAGAGATTCTAACCATTAAAATGGCACAAATGGCACGGCATAGTTTTATGCTCTGCTGCCTGTGGATGGGGTATAGTTGATAAACACAGAGAAACTTACGAGACCAGATACCCTTAAGTCAAAGCTGAAAAATACCTTGATTGCTAACACATTTAATTGTGAAAATTAGCCCAGGTATTTATAATATTATTTTATACTCCAGGAATACCTAAACAGGGCTTCTAATAAGTAGTGACATGTATTGAGAATATATAATATAGTATGTACTGAGACCACAAATATACTCTCAGAACATTTGAATCAGTCACTGGGAAAGTAATGGATGAAGTGAAATGCTTTCTGTTCCTCTGGAGTCTAACATTCTAGTAATAAAGACAGGCATTAATCATGAGGCTGACATGACAAAACGTGATTTTCAGTTCTGGGAGTAGACACATTAGTGCTTGTATTATATTATTAATACATTAATAATATTAAGTTAACATTTATGAAGAGCCTATTCTGTGCTGGGTACTGTGTTAAAGGCTTTACATGCAGGAATCAGTTTAATCTTCACTACATCTTATGATATTATTGGATAGGTAGACTAGTTATGTTCATTTCTAGATAAAGGAATTGAAACAGAGATGAAATAACTTTTCAGGTATGCATAACTTGTGACATTCAAAGGCAGAATTTGAATTTACAGCAGGTGGAATAACATTTCTCCCTTCTGTCTACCTATTCTCCCCGGCTTTTTCCCGCTTTCAAAGGACAAAGTAATCAGAATGAATGCGTGGTTTAATCTGAGGCTGGTTAGTACCTTGGATAGCTCCCAGGGTAGTTTTCAGATGAAGCCCAGTGCCTCATTGGGTCTTTTATTTCCAGAGCATCCCAGGTATCTGGTAGAATTTGCCTCCCCCTTGCTCTCCTTGCGGTGAGTCTCTGAACATTAAAGCGGCTCTGTCAGTTTCATTTAGTAACTCATTCATCAACACTTATTTAATATTATCTGGAAAATGTTATAGTGGGAAGGTGAAAGGAGTACATACGGAAGCCTGTAGGCCAATATAGGGTCTGAGATGAGGGTGCTTTCTCTTCATTCTCCTTTAATACCTCTCTCCCCCCTAACACAAACATCATCTGTTAGAAGAGAAAGACAGGCCTTTTTAGCTAGTAAGGTATTCTACGGGGATTTAATGACCCCAGGAGCTCTTGAAGACTTGTAATAACACATTTTGAACAGTTAATCAAGAGTTTAACCAACAAGGATTAAGGGTAGAAATTTAAAGTAATTTCACAACATGGGGTATAATTGGTTTCTTTTGTGCTTTGCTCTCTTGTTCAGCCAGAGATATCTTACATTTGCTCTAAAATGCAATTACTTTTCCTCAAAGAACTGTGGTTAATAACTACAGTGACCCCCTCCCCCGAATAAACATACCATATTCTAACCTTCTGATTATTTTTGATATAAAAGAAGATGACTTTTTTTGTTGCCTGGGGAAAAAATGCTGACACTTTTTTTTCATGTGCACAGAGTTCTGCTTCAAAGTTATTTCTTGTTTAGTTTTCTGTATCATTGCTCTTTTCAGATCCAGAAACAAAGAAGGATTACAAAAGAATAAGACAAGTAAATGATGTGTGGATTCAGATCCTCTCTTCTTAAATATCACTCTGAAACCAGATGCATACTATTCATCAGAGGCTTTAATCTGCCCTATAACTCTATTGGTAAACTTTTGTATCTGTTCCTTATCATATTCTGGAAGAAATTCCATGAAAGAGCTTTGAAGCAGGAGAAACATGGTAACAGACCAAAAATCTCATGAGACAGCATTTTAGGGAAAAGTAAATAATGAGAAAAACACTTATATTTTGAGTAATCTAAAATATTTTGATTTTCAGTTTGGGGTTTTAACTACAATTGAGCAATTGTACTAATAAAATCAATCTGCTTTACCTTGTTTGGTCCTGGAAAATGAGCAAAAATTATTTACCTAATTTATAGATATATAAATTGATACTCAAAGAATATAAGTATTTCACTCAAAGTAAGTGAGATCAGGCATTCTGACTTTCTTTCTAAGCTCTATTTCATTGATCTGTTGCATACATAATAAAACTAAACTCTTTTTTCTTTAACATGAGTAGAATATTACAAATTAAATTGTGACACAAAAACAATAACCAAACCAAAAAGGAGCATGAAATACTCAAATGTCTGAAGTTGATTCAATTATATGATCTTAAAAATACTCAGTTTAGAGCGGGTATGGTGGCTCATGCCTGTAATCACAGCATGTTGGGAGACCAAAGTGGGTGGATCACTTGAGGTTAGGAGTTGGAGACCAGCCTGGCCAACATGGTGAAGTCCCGCCACTACTAAAAATACAAAAATTAGCTGGGCGTGGTGGTGGGCACCTGTAGTCCCAGCTACTCAGAAGGCTGAGGCATGAGGATGCTTGAACCTGGGAGGTGGAGGTTGCAGTAAGCGTAGATCCTGCCATAGTACTTCAGCCTGGACAACAGAGGGAAATCCTGTCTCCAAACAAACAAACAAAAAAAACAAAAACACCTCAGTTTGGTATAATATACAATCTACTAGAAAGTCTTTCTAATTTAGGCCAATGTGGAGATACAGCCTTATCAGATTATGTGAAAATAAATAATATATTACATTTATATTAACATGGGCTATTTCAAAACATTATTGATTAAAGATATATTTCTATCATAAATGTGATGAATAAATTATAATCAACTGTTATTAAATAAATGCACACATCTAACATTCCCAAGTACCAGAAGCAGATATCCTTTTCTTTTTTTTTTTTCTTTCCTTTTGAAACAGGGGTCTTACTCTGTAGCCCAGGCTGGAGTGCCATGGCACGATGTCAGGTCACTGCAACCTCTGTCTCCCAGATTCAAGCAATTCTCCTGCTTTGGTCTCTTGAGTAGCTGGGGTTACAGGCGTGAGCCACCACGCCTGGCTAATTTTTGTACTTTTAGTAGAGATGGGGTTTAGCTGTGTTGGTCATGCTGGTAAGGTCGAGATCACTCCCAACCTTAGGTGATCTGCCGGTCTTGGCTTCCCAAAGTGCTGGGACTACAGGCGTTAGCCACCACACCCGGCTCCAGGTATGCTTTTAAATAAGGCAGAGCATTTCTCTAGGGTGTCTTATATCATGAACTTATTTTAACATACTTACATATGTAGGTAGTGCAAAAGTGTTTATTTCTGTAATGCAATTATAAATAATTGTCTAAATAAAAGTATAAAAATCAATGAAACACTGTGTTATCACAATTCAGGGTTGCTACTGAAAATAATCATTACTACTGATGAACAATGGTTATGTAAAGAAAAGTTAGCACTGGTCATCATATCTATTCTAAAACTAATGTGGTATTGATTTTACTCAATACATTGAATTCAAAATAAGCAATACTTTTTTCAGCCTGAATCTATCTTGGAGTTTTCTTCACAATAAAACAAGGGTTTTAAAATGTTGTCTTGTAAGTCATTTTTCATCAAATATTAAGAAACAACGTGTTTGTTTTGGGTTAATAACTTTGCCAAACTTCAAAATTCAGAAGAATCATCTTTTAAAGTTCATGTATTTTAAAATATGTTAAATTTAGTTTTACAGAAGGGAAAATCTCAAAGTAAGACTTAAGGAAATATTGAACATATAAATATATTCTCTCAAATGGTAGTTATGTCTTAAAGATACTTGTAATATTAGAAAATATCAATAAAACTATTTTCAGTAATTATGTTTTTAAACACCATCTTTAAAATTTTTAATGAACTGATTAATATATGATATAAAATAACTCACATTCATGTTTCCCATGTCTTGATATTTTAAGTTATGTTGATTGATAGTTTTACACTGTCAAGATATCAAACATTTGCATTCCATTTGTAACTATAATTCCCATAACTGTTTATTTGCATGTACAAATTGATCTATAATGTATCCATTCATTCTGTGATGGCTTTTCCTTCCCATTTATTTATCTTTGGCTTTTATTAACTTGATTTTTTAATGTAGGTTTTTAAAAAGACATTTTACTAGTTGACAAATTCTTCAAATTACTTAGCCTTTGAGAATGCCTATTCATTGTATTATGAATAATTACCATAGTGTCTGGTTATAACATTCTGAGTCATAATTTCTTTCACTCAGAATTTAGCCATTTCCACATGTCTTTTGGCATTGTATGTTGCTGTGGAGAATCATAGGCTAGCCTGTTTATTATTATTTTCTCTGTTTAGATGAATTGCCTTTTGTAAAGTTTTTTGGAAGAAGGTGACTACCTTTGAGTTTTCAATAGAAGACCCCAATTATAAGTCACTTGTATCATACTCAAATTCAAAGTACTTTAATCTCATTTTATTTAGTCTCCACAATAAATTTGTGAAATAAATACTATTTTCACATTTCATAAGATGAAAATAAATTTCAAATATTGTAAATGACTTTTCCAGGTCTTAGGGTACTAAACTAAAATTGAACTTAAACCTAATTCTAAATTCAGTGTTATTTCTATATTCTATGGCTTTTTAAGATGACTACAAAAATTAGTTTTGGTTAGCATTTTCTGTACCATTTAGGAAGAAATAAATTCATTACTAATTAAAAAATTTTAATTGTTATTAATTACATGATTCTGTCACCCCTAAATTCACATGTTGAAACCTGAGCCCCTAGGAAGGTAGTAGTAGAAAGTGAGGTCTTTGAGAGGGAATTAGATCATGAAGGTGGAGCCCCTAAGATGGAATTAGTGTTCATAAAAGAAGAGGAAGAGTGCTAACCCTCTCCCTTTGCCACTCTGTGAGGATACAATGAGAAGTTGGTAGTTTACAACCTGGAAGGGGATCGTCACCAGAACCCTATCATGTCAGTATCCTGGTCTTGGACTTCCAGTCTCCAGAACAGTGACCAATAAATTTCTATTGTTTTTACAAGCTTTCAGTATACAGTATTTTGTTATAGTATCCCGAGTTAAGTATGTAGGTAGGTAGGCAGACAGACGTACAGATAGATAAATGGATAGATGGATGGATGGATGGATGGATAGATAGATAGATCTCACATAGATTTACTATAACAATGAGCTTTGCAGGTATTATAATTCATGATGACAAGCCTCCTTGTAAGATAACTAAATTTTTCCTATTCAAATTATGCATACAACATTACACTGACTTGATTATTTTCAAGACATAAAATTATACATTATTTGGTCCATAAAATAATTAATATACTATTAGCTTGAATGACTTAAAAAAATTCCCAAGTCCTGTGACTTGCAAATTTTTCAGATTTTAGCGTCATTTTTCTTGTTTTATAAGGACATGGTATGACTTACAGGAGATTTGATAGTAGGGTTTCATTTATGATATTTGAACTTTTCTCAGTTTTGATTACTAACAAAACTATATTGTATCCAGAGGTTTAACAAGTATGTCAAAAAATAAAGAGTATAATTATTTTTCACTTTCTAGGAAAGCATAAAAATATTTTTAAACATAGTTAACGGTTTAAAATTTGAAGTCTCTTTGCTTCTCTGTCCTTTTCTTCATAGACAATAAAGATTATTTATGCCTTGTAAGAATCCAACATGATTATGTTTTGGCATTTATTTTTACCTCATTAAAACAGTTAATAAAAAGTACAGTTATTTTCTAATAAAAATAGCATTAAACATCTGTGATTACAATTGAAGTAGGGCATTTTCCTAATGTTATTTATTATTTATCATCTCTCTAAATAGCTCTTGTAGGTAAATTTAATTTTTGTATTACTATGATAATGAGTATCATTTATCAAGGATTTGCTATGCCTAAAGCACTCTACTAAATACCTTAAATATACCATATTTGTAATTTTCATATTGTATCAAAGGAATGTTATGTGTTCCTATGTTTTACATTGTAGAATAAGTTTCGGGGCATTAAATACATTGAGCAAGATCAGTAAGTGGAGGGGTCTATATCTGAACCCACGTTTGATTTCAAAGCTGTTTTATAACTGTTTTACTACACTTTGTATACCTAAAATGGCTTATCAATCTTCAAACACAATAATAAAATCAGAGATTAAGATTCAGAGATTTAACCTTACGAAAAATAAAGATTCCATCATCAACCAAAGAGCATTGTTAAAATCTTTATATGCTATGCTTTTAAAGCAGTTAAACAGCTTATATGTAAATAACTATCTTAAGTACCTCCAGCATCCTGGACAATTACTCATCAGCATCCTATAGCTAAATGCAATCTTTTATAGCAAGTCTTAGGATAATTTAATTCTCACATTTTTTAATGTTAATTTTTTATTGACCTATTATAATTGTACCTATTTATAAGGGCTTTTGTGATGTTTTGATACATATTATTAAATCAGTGTAATTAGCTTACCCATAATCTCAAACATTTATCATTGTTTTGTGTTAAGAACATTTAATTGACTCCTTCTAGCTATTTGAAACTATAAATTATTAACTGTAGTTATACAATAGTGCTACAGAACACTGGAATTTATTTCTACTATCTGCTGATTTTTTATCCTTTAATAAATCTCTCCCTATGCCCTCCTTTCTCAGCTGCTAGCATCCTCTGTTGTACTTTTTACTTTCATAAGATCAACTTTTTTCAGCTTCCACATATAAGTGAGAGTATGTAGTGTTTAACTTTCTGTTTCTGACTTATTTTGCTTAACATAATGTCCTCAAGTTTCATCTATGTCACTGTGAATGACAGGATTTCATTTTTTTTCTGACTGAATAGCATTCCATTGTGTATACATACCACATTTTCTTTAACCATCCATGTGTTGTTCAACATTTAGTTTGATTCCATATCATGGTTATTGTGAATACTGCAGCAATAAACATGAGAGTACAGATGTCTCTTCGATGGACTGATCCCCTTTCCTTTAGATAAATTTCCAGTAGTGGAATTACTGGATCTTGTTGTAGTTCTAAATGTTCATACTTCCCAAAGCAATTGACAGATTCAACTCAGTCATGCCAAATAAAATCACAGCAAGCCAAAAAACTTCTGCACTACAAAGGAAACGATCAACAAAGTGAAGAGACAACCCACAGAATGGGAGAAAATATTTGCAAACTATCCACCTGATAAGAGATTAATAATCAGTATAGTTTAAACAACTCAAAAAAGTACAATTTTAAAATGGGCAAAAGATCTGAATAAACATGTCTCAAAAGAGGACATACAAAGGCCAACAGGTATACCAAAAAATGCCCAACATCACTAGTCATCAGAGAAATGCTAATCAAAACTACAAGATGTATTAGGCAGGTTAAAATGGCATTTATCCTAAGGACAGGCAATAATGAATGCTGGCAAGCCTGAAGAGTAAAGGAGACTTTTGTACACTGTTGGTAGGAATGTAAAGTATTGCTGTCACTAGTGATCCTTTGTATTTTTCTGGTATCCATTGTGACATTTCCTTTCTCATTTCTGATTTTATTTGGGTCTTCTCTTTTTTTTCTTAATGTAGCTGTGGGTTTGTCAGTTTTGTTTCTTTTCAAGAAAACTTTTTGTTTTGCTAATATTTTGTTTCAATTTTATTTCTGCTATTTTTTTCTTCTAATAATTTTGTGTTTAGCTTGTTCTTGATGTTTTAGTTCCTTGAGATGCATTGTTAGGTTATTTATTTGAAATCTTTCTATTTTTTGATGTAGATTTTTATTGCTATAAATTGCTTCTTAATATTGATTTTGCTGTGTCCAATAGGTCTTGGTATGTTTTCTTTCCATTCTCATTTATTTTAAGGAATTGTTTTTCCTTCTTAATTTCTCCCTTCACCCATGGGTAACTCAAGAGCATATTGTTTAATTTTCTCATATTTGTATAGTTTCAAATGTTCCCCTTTTTATTTATTTCTAGTTTCTTCCGTTTTGGGCAGATGAAGTACTTGATATGATTTTGATTTAAAAATATTTTTGAGTTTTATTTTGTATTCTCATATATTGTCAATCCTGGAAAATATTCCATGTACTAATTTAAAAAATGTGTATTTTGCAGCTGTTGTGTAAAATGTTCCATAAATGTCTGTTAGGTACATTTGGTCTATGGCACAGTTTAAATCTGTGCCATAGATGATCTGCCTAGATTACCTGTCCAATGCCGAGAGTGGGATGCTGCAGTTCCCAATGTTATATTGGGGTCTATCTCTCCCTTTACATCTAATAATATTTGTTGTATAGATATGGGTGCTCTGGTATTGGGTACATATATATTTACAATTGTTACATTCTCTTGCTGAATTTATATGTTTATTATTAGATAATGTCTGTGTCTCTTTTTATAGCTTTGGGTTTTAAGTCTCTCTTGTTTCACATAAGAATATCTATTCCTGCAAATTCTACTGTTCATCTAATGGGGATTCCCTTTTATGTCACTTGACACTTTTGTTGTTGTAAACATTCTCTGGTTGTCTGACTTTTGATAATTTGACTATAATGTGCCTCAGAGACGACCTATTTCAGTTGAATCTATTTGGGACTTTTGAACTTCCTGGATCTGGATGTCCATCTCTTTCTAATTGGGACATTTCCAGCTATTATTTTATTGAATGTTTGCTACAGCTTTTCCCTTCTCTTTTTGGAATATTCATATTTGTGAACATTTGTTCACTTTATGATGTTCCATAAATCCTGTGTGCTTTCTTCATTTTTTTTATCTTTTTTTTTCTGCCTGTTTATTTCAAAAGACCTGTCTTGAAGTTCAGAAATTCTGTTTTCTGCTTGATCTCTCTAATCTGTTGTTGAAGCCTTTGATTGTATTTTTATTTCATTCAGTGAGTTATTCAGTGTTAGAATTTCTGTTTGGTTCCTTTTTAAATAATATCTATCTCCTTGTTGAATTTCTAATTCAAACAATGCATTATTTTCCTGATTTTGTTGAATTGTCTATTTGTATCCTCCTGTATCTCATGGAGTTTCCTTTAAACTATTATTTTGAATTCTTTTTCTGGCATTTTGTATATTTCCTTATGATTGGGGCCTATTACTGGCGAACTACTGCGTTCCTTTGGGGTTATCATGTTTTTCTTTTCCTTATTGTTTCATGTTTTATGTGTCCCTACATTGATTTCTATGCATCTGGTGGAAAAGTGACTTCTTCTAATTTTATAGAGTAGGTCTTGTAAGGAAAGACTTATTCATACAGACGGATCTTGGGGTGTCATTTGAGTGAAGTGTGCATTGGCTTTAGTTCTAGGTGTATATAACAATGTCGTCTCTGTGTAGTTTCCTCAGCTGCAATCTATGCTAGTGGCATTTGCAAGTGTATCAGTGTCCTAGACTGTGAAAGTTTGAGGTGGCAATGGCACAGTTTTGCTGGAGGACCGAGTGGGCTATTTTTCAGGTTGAGAGTTGCATGCATGCACACATTGGGTTGGCTAACTTGAGGTCTGACTAACTGGGGTTGTGGCCACAGGGCTGTTTCTCAGGTCAGAGATTCAGGCTTATGGCTTTTCAGCTGACCTGGGAGCATGTCTGCCTGGGATGGCCCATGGGCTCTTTCTCAGGCCCTAAGCATGAGTATGGGGCCATTGCACAGAACTAGGGCATGTCTGCAGGGTGTGAGGGAACCATGGAGCTGTTTTTCAGGCACTGGATACAGGTATATAGCCATTCTGCCAATCCAGGGATGTGTCAGCTGCTCAGTAGCTCAAGGATCTCTCCAGTTTTGGGGAGGTCCTCATGTAGTGCTTGGGTCTGCTCAAGGATAGGCTCGCCCTAGGTGGGACTGCTAGATTGGTCCTCTAGCTGAAAGTGCAGGCAGCAGAGATTGCTTTGCCTGCTGTGCAGGACCAGAGTCACAGTTGGTTCTGGTCCCAGGGAAGGAGAGGCGTAGTTGCTATTGGCCCCCAGAACACGGCATACTCCAGAAGGGGGTCTGGTCTCAAGATAATGCTGTGCTGCAGCAGCTTGGCTTGTAGGGGGTGGGTGGAATGTGGGAAATGCATACCTTGTGCTCCTAATCTGGAGTGAAGCAGCTGCATGAATTCATAGCAGCTCTTAAAACAAGGTTCAGGACTTGCAAGGACTCCAAGATTCTCCTGTAGTAAGAACTGTAGGTCTTTGCAGTGGCAGTGGGAGCTGGTGGGGTTCTATTGCTTACCTTTTCCCCACAAGGGCAAGTCCCTCGTGACTCTGGGCTGACCCAGGTGGGAGAGATCTGGCTGTAGTGACAGGTACCTCCATCCCGCCCTTGTGGGCTTCCAGTCATCACAGGTGCATCTCCACTAACTCGCTGTATTCCTTCCAACTCCTTCCCTTCAACACCCCAGTAAAATGATAGCTGTTTATTTGTTGATCTTCCTTGGTTCTTTTTTGGTGTATGTGGTGGCAGGGAAGGGGGGATGAGTGCCAGGTGCCTCTAGTCAGTGTTCTGGCCAACATCACTTGTTTTTCCTCTCACATCCTTTATTTTAGATGCTACTCCTATCAATGCAGCTGTAGAAAGATAGATATCTCATATATTTTAAGAAAACATTTTTTCGATTGATCCAGACTCATTGACCAGGACTTTCTGTGATATTCTGTCAAAATTACATATTCCATGTTCCCTCATTTTTGTTATAAGTATACCATAAGAGGCTAGATCAGATGTCTAACCTAAAGTCCAGTATATGACATTTGTTAAATTTTGCTGATCAATGGAATTATCACCTTAATAAATCCAGTGCTGAAACCTAAAAACAACTACTTCTTACTTCTTTAGTAATTACTTCTAGACTTTTGATTGAAATTCATCATACTTTTGGTTTTGTGGTTGGTATACAATTTTTTTTTTATAAAATAAACTGATACCTTTTCTTTTGAGATAAAACAAGTATTGGTGTGCTACCCCACTTATAGGCCACATCTAGGAACTTGTTCATGAAGAAAATCACACTAATAATTGGAACCTCACAATTTTTAGTAGTAACTTGTAAATACTTGACACTCAGGGATTCATATCATGAAAGCATATTAACCTATAAAGTAAGTTGTATCCAGTGATGGGAAAGACAGATACTATAAACTTAGGAGTTGATACTGTTTGACTTTGTGTCCCCGCCCAAATCCCATGTCGAATTTTCTTCACAATCTTGTGTGAGGGACCTGCTGGAAGGTGATTGGATCATGCGTACAGATTTCTCACTTGTGGTTCGTGTGATAGTGTGTGAGTTCTCATAAGATCTGGTTGTTTACAAGTGTATAGCACATCACCCTTCACTGTCTTCTCTACCATAGTAAGATGTGCTTGCTTCCCCTTTGCCTTCTGCCATGACTGTAAGTTTCCTGAGGCCTCCCCAGGCATGCCTCCTGTACAGCGTGAAGAACTGTAAGTCAATTAAACCCTTTTTCTTTATAAACTATCCAGTCTCAGGTAGTTCTTCATAGCAATGTGGGAATGGGATAATATAGGAGTCAGAGGAAAGATGATGTTGCTATTATAGAAAGCCTTCCTTAGACAGCTTTTCTTGTGGGGTTTAATTGGCAGGCATCTAGACACTAGAGAGACAAATACTTGAAATAGGCAGTGCCCAGTTTTAATTCTGTTGATAAATGTAGTAAGCCCTAAAAATTAAGGTACAAATGCCAGACTCAAGTTAGACAATCTATTTAAAGGATGTTCATTTTATGAATGTTTTGTGTATATAATGGCTTGAGAGTAAAGGGCCTCTGTGGAACTTCAGACTTCATTAGTCTTCAGGTATAGCATCCCAGATCTGTCCAGCATGATAAATTCTGTCATGAGTGATATCAAAATTAAGGGATTGAGGGGGGAGCAAGATGGCCGAATAGGAACAGCTCCCGTCTCCAACTCCCAACGCGAGTGACACAGAAGACCGGTGAGTTCTGCATTTTCAACTGAGGTACTGGGGTCATCTCACTTGTGAGTGCCGGACAATCGGTGCTGGTCAGCTGCTGCAGCCCGACCAGTGAGAGCTGAAGCAGGGCGAGGCATCGCTTCACCTGCGAAGCACAAGGGGAAAGGGAATCCCTTTTCCTAGCCAGGGAAACTGAGACACACAACACCTGGAAAATCGGGTAACTCCCACCCCAATGCTGCACTTTAAGCAAACGGGCACACCAGAGGATTATATCCCACACCTGGCCGGGAGGGTCCCATGGCCACGGAGCCTCCCTCATTGCTAACACAGCAGCCTGCGATCTAACCGCAAGGCAGCACCGAGGCTGGGGGAGGGGCACCCGCCATTGCTGAGGCTTAAGTAGGTAAACAAAGGTGCTGGGAAGCTCGAACTGGGTGGAGCTCACAGCAGCTCAAGGAAAACTGCCTGTCTCTGTAGACTCCACCTCTGGGGACAGG
>NW_012116311.1:1682335-1689339 GCF_000951035.1 Colobus angolensis palliatus
AAAAAAAAAAAAATTAAGGGATTATGTCAGTGTATGTAGACTAACTATAAGTACTTGATTTAGAGTCTGACTTGTATTCCTACATATCCTTCTTACTTTCTAAAAGTAAGTTCTTGCACAAATCACTCAGTTTTTCAGAGCCTTAGTTTTACTATGTATTAAACGGGAATATCTATTTTCTCTGTCTTTCCAGGTGTTTTGTGTTGTTTTGTTTTGTTTTGAGATGAAGTCTTGCTCTGTTACCCATGTTGGAATGCAGTTGTGTGAATATAGCCCATTGCATCCCTAAACTCCTTGACTTAAGGAATTCTCCTGTGAGGATCATGCCTTCTGAGTAGCTGTGACTACAGGCATGAGTCATTGAACCTAGCTCTCCCTGGGCTTTAATAAGGATCAGTTGAAAGCATTTTGCTGAACAAATGTGACCACTGATGCTTGTTGTTAAGGTCCATCAGAAATAGAAAGGATCTAAAATTCCTAGTATAGCAGCAAAAGAGTAAGTAAAAAAAAATGTTAAAAACTGCTCTGATTGAAAAGGTCATTAGGACTAATCCTTTGGTGAATCTGTTTATTATGATGGCCCTCTCAAGTGATATTTTATGAGGCTGTTGAGCTTTTTTGGCTGCAACATCATAGGGAAAACAAAAGGTATTATGCACACTTAAGTCATGCAATTAGCATTGTCTTGAATCAGTATCTCATGTTAAAAATCGTGTCTATTTCCAATTAGAAGTCTTTGAAGCGGGAGATATAAGAAACTTAAGGAATTTTGTACATTTTAGTTTTACACATAATTTTTGTTTTATATGCTTTAAAAAATTTACATTTGTAAATAAAATATGCTTTTGCCAGTACTTTCTGAAATTCTGTAGATAGCACTGATTAGTGATGAGTTTCTTGTCATGTATAATAAATGTGAAAAAGCAACAAAAGTGAACTTCTGATTCCCCAATATTCTAGGTGCTCCTTCAGAATATACACTTAGTCTTTTCCAAGAAAAAGATTGGAGAGAGATGTTCTGTTGTGATATAAAGATTACAGGTAAATTTTATTCAGAGATGATAAGTAATTTAATGTCTATTATATAAAATTTTTGGAGTGATTGTATATGTTGATTACTTTAAGGAAAGAAATAGTTATAATTAGTGAAAAAAGAAAAAAAAATCCTGTCTTTGGATTAGAACAAATGGTGTTAAAATACGAAAAAAAGAATTGTAAACAACAAAAATCACATGTACATTTCTAGAGAAAGCTATTTTTATATTTTGATATAAAAATAGATTATGGATAACTTTTATATTTTAATATAAGCAAATGGCATTAGGGGACACTTTGTAAAATGTATAGTATCTGTTTAAAAATATGTTTTTGGGATGGGATTCTCGCTCTGTCACCCAGGCTGGAGTGCAGTGGTGTGGTATCAGCTCACTGCAGCCTCTGCCTCCTGGGTTCAAACAACTCTCTGCCTCAGCCTCCCCAAAAATATGTTTTTATAGCAGCAAGAGTCCAGACAACTTTATAGTTTTTAATAATTATTATTATTTTCATCAACTAAATTACATGTCTTTTTGGACAGTTCATTAAGTTTTCACTTATTTTCAGACTTTGCTCTGGGAAGTCTCATATTATTCAATGGTGTATTTTCCTGAACTAATTTGTTTCCTGTTTTTTGAAAGTTGGCAAAAAATAATATGCACAAACTCAGAAAATGAAAGTAAATTATCTTTCGGAAGTAGAGGTTTAAAATTTGGAATCCAACTGATTATTTTTCTGTGCTTTGATACTGCGGAAAACCTGTGCTTTAGCTTTATGGAGCTTTTCTTATTTGTCATGGTAGAATCTTAATAATTTCTAATTTTATTTGAAACTTTTATAAAAGAGAGAGAAAAATCAGTTCAGATAATTTTATAGAAACTCACAAAGTTTTGGGTGTTTTGAGTTTTTTCTCCATTCCTTTTCTGAAACAATCATAGAAAGCTGGAAATAGAAGGAAATTGAGATGTCAGTTAATAAGACCTCCCACCCTCATCCTCCATCTGAAGAAGAAGAAACAAAGTTAATTGCCCATAGGTCGACAAAATTACCTAGGTCTCCTCATTCTTACTTCAGTACCAGTCCTGGGTTAAAATGCCATGGGCTGACGAAAGAATGAACAGCCATGACTGTTGGTCCAGGCCCCAGAGAGCATCTGGAGGCACCCAGGAGGCTGGCAAATGCCTGTTAAAAAAGTGAATCAAAAAACAAGATATGGAAGAGAAGGACAGTATTGAGGTAAAGGACTGGTTTCTTCTCTGTCAGCTGACTGTTTCACTCTAGTCAGTGTGAAACAGATGGTGGCTACTTTAACTATTTTGTCTATTCTTGTATTACGTTTAATACACTCTTTTTGTGTATCTTGGTGTTATAGTGCTGCCTGGGTGAATGTAGATCTCATTATTTTAAGCCAGAAGAAAAAAAGTTGCTGATTTAAGTATATTATTTTAGTACAATGTGATTATAATAGTGTTTCCATCTGGAAGGTCCTACTCATCTTTCAGACCTGTCTCTCATATACTGAGCTAGGAATGAAGACTAGTACAGCCTTACTAGAAGATAATTTGACAATATAATTCCAAAGATTAATATGGGTCTAGATATTTAGACTGTATCCCTTGACCCACATAGAGTAGTTACACTTATAGATATTTAGCCTAAAGAAGTAATTGTGGGTGCTCTTCATATTATTGTTTATATAGAAAAATTTAGAAAAAATATAACAAGGATTGAATATCATACATTATTATATATTCATTAAATGACCACGTAAAAACAAAATGCTGACATTGAAATATATTACTGAAATATTTTAAAAATGAATTATAGGATACAAAATATTTAATGGATATACATATCTGAAGGAGCATATGTTAAAAATAGTTGTGTCTTGATGTCTAGGTGGGAGAAATTACAGGTAATTTTATTTTTCCATCAGAATCTTTAAAAATTTCATAATAAGCCTATATCACTTATATAATAGCAAAAATGCTATTACGAAGTCAGTCAAAATTCATGACAGACTAAAATAAAATAGTATCAAAATATAATTTCAATGAAACTTAATTACAATGTAGATATGTACTACATTATGATAGCTGGCTCCATCAGGCTTCACAGCTTTTAAGAAGATTCTCTTAAAATTGAGTACTAACAGAGGAAGAAGAAAGAAGATGAGACAGAATGGACAG
The DNA here is from genome assembly GCF_000951035.1 of Colobus angolensis palliatus. Lineage (NCBI taxonomy): Eukaryota > Metazoa > Chordata > Mammalia > Primates > Cercopithecidae > Colobus > Colobus angolensis. The sequence continues at coordinate 1,685,560 of NW_012116311.1, forward strand.
AGTCAAGATGGGAGTTCAGACAGAAGAACATGTGTTTATTGAAGCATATTTCTATTAAATGCTTTAAGATGATAGCCGGCCTGGCACAGTGGCTCATGCCTGTAATTGCAGCACTTTGAGAGGCCGAGGGAGGCAGATCACCTGAGGCCAGGAGTTCAAGACCACCCTGATCAATATGGTGAAACCCCGTCTCTAATGAAAAACAAAATTAGTGAAGCATGGTGGTGGGCGCCTGTAATACCAGCTACTAGGGAGGCTGAGGAAGGAGAATCTCTTGAATCTAGGAGGCGGAGGTTGCAGTTAGCCGAGATCGCGCCACTGCACTCCAACCTGGGTGACAGAGTGAGACTCGGTCCCAAAAATAAAATAAAATGAATACAATAAAATGATAGCCATAAAAAGAAGACTGTAGGTACACAAAGAAGCAAGGAGGGTTCATTTTACCTGTTCTAAGTTCTTCTATCATACTTTTAATACATAATATTAGCTTATATTATTGTCCCGTTCTTGCTAAAAATTAATATGACTTCCACCCTCACCCAATAAGGTATTAATAATATTGTCCCTTGATACCTACATCATCTTGTTTCTGATGTGTATTAGTTCTAATAAATTTATGGCGCCAACTAAAGTTCGTTAGTTATCAGTTGGGTATTATTTTAGTTGCTCCCAGCTTTCCAGTTATTTGTTATCATTTAATAGCTATGGGATATAAAGCCAGCCAAGCATGTCTGCCTCTTAACCCAGTTACTTTAGTTCCTTGGCTGAATTCAGTCCCACACATGGATGAAAACAAATTTCATTTGAGTTCTTAACCAGAGGGAAGTGCCTCTTTGGTGGGATCCAGAAGAGTTCTAAATAGTAAAATTGTGTTATGAGTAAAGTTTCTGAATGTCCAACAAGTTTGGCAGGATTTCACCTCTCAGTCCCCCATGAGGGTGCTTGTAAGTATAAAGTAGGACCTTATGCAAGAGTCTTAAGTTTATTAGTCATATTTACTTACCTTATAAAACCAAAATTATGTCTCTCAATTGTTTTGAAGACAGCTGCAGCTAGCATATCTATCCCTTTGGGTACTCTCAGACTTGGCTTATATAGTCTCAACTTTTTGGAACAGTTTAGATCCTGGCTACCACATTGCTATACTGCAGCAAACAAATTATTCAGAGCATATTATTATCGTGATTCACCACAGAGAGGGAACTTCAGATACAGGAAATTTCCAACATTGTAGGGAATGGAAAACCTTGAAACAGTGTTATAACTATGGGAAGCAAAAATTTAGAATAGAGAGTTGGGTTTGAGGCAGTGATTAGTTTGACTGGGAAAGTTGATTCTTAGAGGGGGACAGAATAGATGGAGCTAAGAATATAAACAGAAAACTTAACCTATATCTGGATTTAGAGTCCAGTTTCCTTTTACCACTAGGAAACAAATACCACTTTTATAGTTAATATATGTGTCAGGAATGTCCTATGTTTACAGTTTAAGGATTACAAATTAGTATTTCCTACTTTCATCTTGAACATCATTGTAATATTTATTCTCTTTTGAAGTTGGATATGTTAGTTTAGGACAGGAAACAGTAAACTTTTCTGTGAAGGGCCAGGGAGTAAATATTTTGGGGTCATAAAGTCTTTGTTCTAACTACTCAACTCTGTCATTGTGGCTTAAAAGCAACCAGAAATAATATGAAAATAAATGGGCTGTGTTCCTTGGTTTTTACTTCCAGAAACAGGAGGTAGGCAGGTTTGGTGTGCAGGCTAAAGTTTACACTCCTGGCTTAGGGTCATTTTTAGCTGAGACAAAAAAATCAGGGATCAATTTTAGATTTTAAATGTTTGTTGTATTTTTTAAAACATTCTAAACTTTTAGAATTATACTTTGTATGACTTTTAATCTTGTATTTTACACGTGCAACAGATTTTTTAAAGTAGCCAAATTTTAAAATGTTCTTGAGGTGTCCTAAAACTCAAGTCCAGTTTTGCTTAATATACAAGTAATTTGAGAGATGGTTGACTTAGTAATATGTCTCTATATTCTGTGAATAGCCAATGATAACCTTCTTTTGCCATGAAGTCCCTAAATATCTTTATGAATTTTATTTGTTTTCATATCAAACCTGAGTTTCACATAGGAAGCTGTCTCTTAAGGTGGCTATTGAGCATATTCACACAATTTTGCAAATTATTGATAAGGTCTAGTGCCCTGAATCATAATGAGAAAAATTCCTTAACACTAGGCAACTAGGGATTTTCATAGGCTAAGAGGGATACTAGCCAAATATGGTTGCCTGGACCTTTAGTAGACTAAAGGTTTACTCCTAAACCTTTCATTGTTAGGATGATATTATACAAAATGAGTCAATCCATTTACTTTGTTCTAAAAGACCACATTTGCCGTCTTTGATTTTTAGACATTCAAATAGACCAACTAGCTTCCTTGATCTACTCTGAATTTCAAATTTTATTTTGCTTTTAATGTTTTATAATTTTGCTTCTCTATCACATGAATGCTTTATAACCAAATATTATACTAACAATTGGTTCTTGAAATATTCAGTTGATGAAATTATAAGGAAATGTCATAGAATCTCAGCGGTAAAAAGGATTTAAAAGATATCTATTTCCTCTTTTAACATCAGGTTGTAGGTATTTTCCAGGTGTTACATATATTTTTTAAATACTGTAGACTACTGGACATTTTGTAGTTAACACTTACTGAATCCTATTGTAAAACAATTTAAAATAAACGTTGTTTAATGAAAGTAGGTTGCCAACAACAATTGGGTATTCTACTTTCTGTTATTTTGTATAGTGATAATGGGTTATTTAGAGGTGAAATAAGCACTCACATTTTAAGTTCATTGAACTGAATCATAGCAGATGGGACTTTTTGTACTAAACTTAAAGAAAGAATGTTGACTGAGGGGGGAAAAAAAAAGAAGAGTCAGCCGGGCGCGGTGGCTTACGCCTGTAATCCCAGCACTTTGGGAGGCTGAGGCGGGCGGATCACAAGGTCGGGAGATTGAGACCACCCTGGCTAACACGGTGAAACCCCGTGTCTACTAAAAATACAAAAAATTTGAGCCGGGCGCGGTGGCAGGCGCCTGTGGCCCCAGCTACTTGGGAGGCTGAGGCAGGAGAATGGCGTGAGCCCGGGAGGAGGAGCTTACAGTAAACCGAGATAGCGCCACTGCACCCCAGCCTGGGCAACAGAGCAAGACTCCGTCTCAAAAAAAAAAAAAAGGGTCATAATTTTTAAGTTGTGGTTTTCTGAACTTTATAGTCTTTCATTTATAATTTACTATATTTTATGTTAATGAAAAATAAATCAAGACATTGGCCTACCAAGAGACAAAAGAGAGGAGACCATACTCTATGGAGGAAGTGTTTCAAAAGAGTTACTTTTCATTCCCCATTTATTAATATTCTATTTATATGTAGTGACAACCAATAGGGGTGGTTTCATTGTGAGCAATATGAGGGATTACATTATCTATAGATAATTTAAAAGTAATAAAAGTAAGTCTACATTTGAAATAATGAACATGCACTGACAATTCTGAACAACGTCAGTTATTATGATGAAAATATTTCAATTAAAATATTTTTCCCCCCAAATCTCTTGTTTTTGATAAGGTTTAAATCAGGGAGGGGTTGGTAACTGTAATCTATGGACCAAATCCAGAATATAACTTAAAAATAATTTGTGGAAATTTTTTTTCTCTTGTTAAGTCCTATATAATATCTTCAGTTTTTCTTCTTGGTTCACAAAAAG
>NW_012116311.1:1690169-1707790 GCF_000951035.1 Colobus angolensis palliatus
TGATAGTTTGCTAAGAATGATGGTTTCCAGCTGCATCCATGTCCCTACAAAGGTCGCAAACTCATCCTTTTTTATGGCTGCATAGTATTCCATGGTATATATGTGCCACATTTTCTTATATTGGTTTCCAAAATAAGTTTATAATGGTTCAGAAACTTTTGAACTACCTTCATTTACTGCTAGTATGTCCAATCGTATAGTACCACATATTCTTATGTTAAAACATTGGAAGGAAACAATGACACTGATTGTAAATCAAAGAAACAGAACTTCAGTTATTTCAATTCTGATATTCTATGTGACCACAAAAATGTTTGCAAATGAACAGAGTTAACCTTGAAGAGTGAAAAATAGGCTCTAAAATGGTTCCTTGATGATTCTTGGTGCACAAAACCTGTAAAGAATATTAGTCACACAACAATAAAATGTGAAGAAATGGATATTTAAGTAGCAAAAAGATACAAATTTTGAAAAGTTCCAGGAGAAATGACAGAAGGTGTTCTTACATTGCCGGAAAAAATAAAGAAGACAAAGTCAAATGTAGTTATTTTCAGAAAAAACTGAGTATTTGCTCTAGAAGACGGGATCAAATAATGTCAGGATTTACCATCATTTAGTCTTTTGCTCTGGTTTTTGCAGGAGAAAAGTGTTGGAAGTCTTTAATGACATATAACTGAAACTTATGATGAAGTTTCTGGTGAAGATGTTTTGGTAAATTTATTTCAAGTATGAAGCCATTTGAAAGCTTCCAAAAGAAATCCTAAAAAAGCAAGGCCTTCAGTAATACTACAAATTCTGAAATTTGATGTGAAACAGGATTTTCATACGTTTTTACCCAACTTAACCTTTAACACTTTTCCTATTTGTGCATCTGTTGCTTCACCGAAACTTTTCAAAATTGGCATCAATTAAAGAGTCTTTTTCTCCAATAATCTCTGAGTAAAGATAGATTGGCAAAAATCTGGATATACTGAACGTGAATATGTGAGGAAGCTTCATGTTTTATTAAATATGAATATGTGAGGAAGATTCATATCCATGGTCGTCATTAAACACAATATTGTTAGTATTTATTATGGTGACAGGTTGCTATGGTTTGAATGTGTCCCCTTCAAAATACAGATGTTCAAACTTAATGGACAATGTAATAATATTAACAAGTAAGGTCTTTAAGAAATGATGATTAGACCATGAGGTCTCTTCCTTCAGAATGGGATGAAAGTTCTCATAAAGGAAGCTTCACATAGCATCCGAGTTGTTTGAGCTCTTCCATCCCTTCTGCCACAGAAGGACACGATATTTGTTCCCTACAGAGGATGCAGCTTCAAAATGCTATCTTGAAAGCAGACAGAAAAGTCAGCATAGATGATCATGCCCTTTTGTTGGACTCCCCAGCCTCCAGAATGTGAAAAAACACAGTTTTTTTCTTTATAAATTATCTGGTGTCATATATTTTTGTTATAGCAGAAAATATGAAGACACAGATCAGTGTATAAGATTTCTCCCAGTTTGTCAAACAAAAAAACCCACGTTAATGTAATTAAAACTAGTAATCTGTTGGTGGGAATGTAAATCAGTTCAACCATTGTGGAAGACAGGGTGGCAATTCCTCAAAGACCTAGGGTCAGAAATACCATTTGACCCAGCAATCCCATTAGTGTGTATATACCCAAAGGAATACAAATCAGCCTATTATAAAGATACATACATGCATAAGTTCAATACAGCACTATTCACAATAGCAAAGACATGGAATCAGGCCAAATGCCCATTAATGATAGATTGGATAAAGAAAATGTGGTACATATATATCATGGAATACTATGCAGCCATAAAAAGGAATGAGATCATGTCCTTTGCAGAGACATGGATGGAGTTGGAAGCCATTATCCTCAGAAAACTAACGCAGAAACAGAAAACCAGACACTGAATTGTTCTCACATGTTAAGTGGGAGCCAAACAATGAGAGCACATGGACACATGGGGGTGAATAACATACCCTGAGGCCTGCTGTTGGGGAGGCGGGCAGAGAGAGCATCAGGAAGAAGATCTGATGGATGCTGGGCTTAATACCCAGGTGATGAAATGATCTTTGCAACAAACTGTCATGGCACACATTTACCTATGTAACAAACCTGCACATCCTGCACATGTATTTCAGAACTTAAAATAAAAGTTGGAAAAAGTTAATCCAATATATTTTTTTGGTTTAATAATTTTTAATTTAGTAGAAATAATTGTATATAATGTATATATAAGATACATATATTTATGATATACATATAGATTTACAAAGTTCAACAAAAACAAATTTTCAAAATCTTCAAAGAAAAAACTTTTTTCTTCCTATTGTTATTCTTTATTTCCTATCATAATTTATTACTGAAAATAATTTTATTGTATAGAAGAGGGTATTGTTTAAAAGTTATATGTTCCAGGTATAAAACATTGCAGGCTTGTCCCTGCTCTCATATGTACAGACATTATGAAAAAGAAAGTCAATCTTTTTAAGCTTATATTGCTAGTCAGTGTGTTATACTATGGTTAATAACACTGTATATTTCCTTATCTTCTTTGACTTTTCCATATAGTTACTCATGGTTTCTCTGGGTTAATTTGACCCACATAATGCAGTAAACCTACTAATTCTGAACAATAAGAAAAAAGAAAACAAGCAAACAAATATAGCTTACTTATTAATTTGATTTTGAATTGGTGAGAACTTAGAATTTCAGCTTTAAAAATATATTGCATAGAGCTGGAGTGGTAAATCCTTTTCTCTTGATGTTTTACTTCCAGGAAAGGGAGAGATATTAGTGAAATGATCCTGGTCCCCCGCTCTATTTTCAGGCACTCTTCCCCTGGAAGATGGAGTTGTAGGGAGGAGGGATGGAAAGCAAGGCACAAGCTAATTGTTGAATTTGAAGTATAAACTGGGCATGTAAAGCACACCCCTTATTCCTCTTTTCTGCTGCCTGGATCTGGTGCCCTAGTGCAGTCTTCTCTTCATTATGATAAATCTACCTGTTTCTAACCAGTACTGCCATGATTGAGAGCTAAATTGGCATAATTCTGGTGTTTAGAATTAAGGAAACCCATTTGTTTTTGGAATTAATTCCCACTCCTCAATATGAGCTTAATGATGGTAATGCATTCATACAATGTGCTTTACTCTATAGTCTTGTTTTCAAATGGATTCAGAATTTGAGTGGAGATGGAAATGCAATTTACTGGGCCTCCTCAGAGACCCAATTGTGAACACTATCAATTTTGTGGGATATATTTTAAGTAACATCCTTTCAGCATATAAGTTTATATTTTGAGGGGATTGTGCTAATGTTAATAACAACGTAAAAATTTAAAGAGTGATTAGAAAATTTTGATAATGTAAATACAAATTGAAAAATATGTAAAAAATTTACTCTGAAAAGTGAGTTCTTAGAAAATTACACTGCAGATTGTTCTTTGTTAACTGCTCACTGTCACTTTTACTATAAATATTTAGGAGAAAATAAGGATAATAATATCTTGATGTTAGTTCTACTGTTAAGAGCAGTAAGTTTAAAAAGAAAATTTCTTATTAAAATCTGCTTTATAAATACTGGACTATTTGCCTTATATTTGAAGCATGTAATTTCATATATTATCTGAATTTATTAAATTCATAAAATTTAACAGAAAAAATAGGGACAATTGTATATTCATTATATGCTTCTGATATCTTAGAATGTTCTTCTCTTTTTTATTATACTTTCAGTTGTGGGATACAAGTACAGAACGTGCAGGTTTGTTACATAGATATACATGTGACATAGTGGTCTTCTGAACACATCAACCCGTCATCCAGGTTTTAAGCCCTGCATGCATTAGGTATTTGTCCTAATGCTCTCCCTCCCATTGTGCCCTACCCACCTACAGGCCCCGGTGTGTGATGTTCCCCTCCGAGTGTCCCTGTGTTCTTATTGTTTAACTACCACTTATGAGTGAAAACATGCAGTGTTTGTTTTTCTGTTCCTGTGTTAGTTTGCTGAGAATGGTGGTTTCCAGTTTCATCCATGTCCCTGCAAAGGACATGAACTCATTCTTTTTTATGGCTCCTTAGTATTCCATGGTGTATATGTGCCACATTTTCTTTATCCAGTCTAACATTGATGGGCATTTGGGTTGGTTCCAAGTCTTTGCTATTGTGACTAGTGCTGCAATAAACATACATGTGCATATGTCTTTATAGTAGAATGACTTAAAATCCTTTGGGTATATGCCCAGTAATGGGATTGCTATGTCAAATGGTATTTCTAGTTCTAGATCCTTGAGGAATTGCCACACTATCTTCCACAATGGTTGAACTAATTTACAATCCCACCATCAGTGTAAAAGTGTTCCTATTTGTCCACATCCTCTCCAGCATGTGTTGTTTCCTGATTTTGTAATGATCGCCATTCTAACTGGCATGAGATGGTATCTCACTGTGGTTTTGATTTGCATTTCTCTAGTGACCAGTGATGATGAGATTTTTTTCATATGTTTCTTAGCCACATAAATGTCTTCTTTTGAGAGTGTTTGTTTATATCTTTCACTCACTTTTTGATGGGGTTGTTTTTTTCTTGTAAATTTGTTTAAGTTCCTCATAGATTCTGGATATTAGACCTTTGTCAGATGGATAGATTGTGAAAATTTTCTGCCATTCTGTAGGTTGCCTCTTCACTCTGATAATTTCTATTGCTGTGCAGAAACTGTTGTGAAGGACCTCTTCAAGGAGAACTACAAACCACTGCTCAAGGAAATAAGGGAGGACACAAATAAAAAAAAAATTTATCCTTATGCATAGGAAGAATTAATATCGTGAAAATGGCCATACTGCCAAAAGTAATTTACAGATTTAATGCTATTCCCATCAAGCTACCATTCACTTTCTTCACAGAACTAGAAAAAACTACTTTCAATTTCATACGGAACCAAAAAGACCCTGTATAGCCTAGACAATCCTAAGCAAAAAAACAAAGCTGGAGGCATCACCCTACCTGACTTCAAAGTGTACTACAAGGTTACAGTAACCAAAACAGTATGGTACTGGTATCAAAACAGATATATAGACCAAAGGAACAGAACAGAGGCCTCAAAAATAACACCACACGTCTACCACCATCTGTTCTTTGACAAACCTGACAAAAACAAACAATGGGGAGAGGATTCCCTATTTAATGGTGCTGGGAAAACTGGCTAGCCATATGCAAAAAACTGGAACTGGAACCACTTCCTTACACCTTATACAAAAATTAACTCAAAATGGATTAAAGACTTAAATGTAAAACCTAAAACCATAAAACCCCTAGAAGAAAACCTAGGCAATACCATTCGGAACATAGGCATGGGGAAATACTTCATGACTAAAACACCAAAAGCAATGGCAACCAAAGCCAAAATTGACAAATGGTATCTAATATGTTCTTTATTTTTTACATAATTTATTTCTAGCCATTTAATTTAATGTGGTTAAAATGTTGTCATGTCATTATATAATTAAAATAGAAGTATATATTTATGAATTTTGCTTGAAAATAATATATATCAAGCTAATTTTAGACATAATCCATTTTAAGGTCCCAGAAAATAATAGCAAGATATTTGAAAAATAATTTTTCAAAGCACCCAGTGTACTTTATATGTAATTTTATTAGTAATAGCAATAATACTGTTTTTAGGTCAGAGCATACTAATATATAGATAGATAGGTAGCTAGATGGATGAGTAGATAGGTATTTTTCTTTTAAACATGAATAAGAAAACTCTTTTCTTGAACTTCTCCTCATAGGAAAAGTGGCTTAGATATATAATAGGCAAGATTTCTGTAGAGATAAATTCAAGTCAAGAATTTTGCTAAAATTGAATGAAACCCCCAAATTGAAACTATACAAGGGTGTCAGGTAAACTGTATTCAAGCAATATTTATAAAATCATTCTACTGTGATGGCATTGGGATTATAAAGAAATAAAATACTTCACAGATAGTAAACAGGTTTAGAGAAAGTGGGATTTACTTTACTACTAAAGTAGAATCTACTTTAAAGCAGATTCATTGTTAGTCAACAGCTTCCATGTATATACTTCATCCCTTCTCTCAGTCACAACTTTTTTTTCAGTAGTCTTTTTAAATATCAGTATTTCTTTGAAGCTTAAAAAAGGCAATTTCAAAAAAAAAAAAAAACAAAAAACCCAAAGTTACTCCATCGGCAGTACTTGTAGTACATACTGCATTACAATATGTTTAAGATATTTTAATGATACCTACAGTGAGTTATTAAAAGAGAGATAAGTCTTTTCCAGGTATATTCCAAATATTGAGAAAAATTCATGTTGGAGCATGTAATAAAATATAAAATGTTCTCCTGGTGTCAACATCAGAGGTAAATGAACCCTCCTACATTCCAGAGTAGCATTTCTTAGGGTTTAATTAGGCAGGTAAGAAATTGTGACAATTACAGAGTTTTGGCTATTCCTTATTTGGGATTCTGGTTCAAGTTCATCCCATGTGCTTTCCCTTGATGACACCTCTTTACATTCACCCCAATAAAGCCTGATTGACTTTTACTCCTTAATGTTCCCACATTCCTCTTTTTATATGTTTTTCATCACATGAATGATCCTATCATAACCTAGAATTTTAATTATCTGTGACAATGCTTGTCTCTCCTTGCTAAATTTGTGGAATGTAGTGATCATGACATATTCATTTTTATATTTTCCATATTGCTTAGTGATTGTACACAGCTCATAATTAGAGTTGATTTTAGTCTTAATACTTCTGAATATCTAATCTGGAAAAGGCAGAAAATACAAAATTCAGATTGGCATGCTTATGTGATTTTCCAGGACTTTTGGCAAAGTAGAAGCAGGCGAAAATAGAAATATAATAGAAAAAATAGCAGAATGTAGAAATAAAAATAATAGAGTTAGCACAGCAGAAATAGGATAAAAGGAGATGTACTGTAGCTGACAACAAAACTACTACTTAAGACAAGATATGTATGTGTATCTGTTTTAAATGTCAGTAGAGATAACAGCTTTGGCTTTCTAAGAAATACTGAAGAGTGGGGATGGGATGAATCACCCAGCAGGGCACGTAAAGTGAATCTGTTTACATGCTATTCATGTTGTTTCTCTGAAAAGGGTCTTTGGCGATAATTAGTTTGCTTGTTGACAGAAACAGAAGACTCCCCTGATGTCTTTAATATATATATTACATTTAGACCCAAATTCATGAGTAGATGGTAGCACTGAGGTTTATCTGAATATTGGTGATTTTCAGCACTTTTTTCTTGTCATATACTTCTTTTTTTTGTCTCCTTTTAAACTTTCCACCTTTCTTCTTCCACACTTGTTTCCTTTCTCTCTCTCTCTGTGTGTGTGTGTCTGTGTATGTGTGTGTCTCTGTCTCAGTTCTGTTTCCCTCCTTCTCTGTTTCTAAAGTCTTAACACCTTTGTATATATGTAAGAATACTGAGTTTCCTGGATGTGCTTACAAGACTTAAAATTCTGGAACTTGACAGTTTTTGATAGCAGTTTATTCCTTCAATGCTGACTCTACACATGAAGGTGCTACCTGAATGTCCTCTAAATCTATGCTTGCTGCCATTGTATGTCTCTGCGTAGTCCCACTCTTGGTATCAGGTCTAGGTTTTAGAATAAAACTATGGTTGTCATTCAGAAACACCTGGAAGTTTGCTGGTGGGAATGCACTGGTGAAGTCCTTCTGGAAAGAAATTTGGCAATGCTTAACAAAACTGTAAATGCACTTACCTTTTGATGAAGCAATACCACTTCTAGGAACGTATGCTGAAGTTACATCTCCAACAATATAAAAATTCATGAATAATGGGTAATTCATTGCAGCATTGTTTATAATTTCAAGAGAATAGTTGAATAAACTGTACAACTTATATGATAATTGTGTTTATTTTAGATTGGTTCCCAGGATATACTAATAAGTGAAAAAAGGAAAGTTCAAAAGTGTACCTGAACTATGCTATTTTTAAGTAAGAAAGTAAAGGATGTAAGAAAATTCACACCTGTTCATTTTTGTAAAATAAATATTTAGGAGGGCTGAGTGGGAAAGGAGTGAAAATGAATGGGGAGTGGAATCAAGTTACTATGAGAATGAGGAAAGAATGATGCTACTTACAGTTTAACATTTTGTATTATTTTGACTCTGAAAAATGTAAATAATGTTCATTTTTTCCCACTCCCCAAATAAGTAATAAAAATCAACCGGAAGGAGGAGAAAGCCCCACATTGAATATAAGGAGTAATAAGTGAACCTTACTGTATTACAAATGAATAATCTAATCACACTGAAGGGGATAGGAAAGCAAAGAACTCACCTAAGTAACTTTGAAAAATAAAAACTTAACTGGATAATGTAAGACTGAAGACAAAAAGAACTGTGCAGAAGTACTGTACTCTAATTAGTAAATTTATTTTTCACATGCATATGGTTAACTGAAACTTTTATATATGCTAGGTTTGAACAATAAAGAATATATTTAAGATAATGTCTAGATTTTTTACTGTCAGAGAAAGAAGTTTTAACAAAGAAAGATGGAAGGCTAGGAAGAAATTTATGGTGGATTGGAATTGGGGATATTAGTATGAATTTATAGGTGATACCTACGTGCATATATAAATGTACATACACAAATAGATACAGAAATAACTACAAATTTGTGTTTTGTAGGGTTAGTATACATACATATGTATACATGTATACATATATTTACCCATACACACAGATATATATATATATATATATATATATCTCCTTGCTCTGCCTGCTGAGACAGCCAAAGAGCAATAATATTTTAGTGGCAATGAGTACACCTAGCACCCATATTTTGGTTTCTGTATCCCATGGTCTAATTGAGGAAAACAAGAGCTTCAAAAGCTCTTTGCAGAAGTTGTTGATCCCAAGGCTTGAGCGGGGAAATGTAAGGTGGATCTGGACTATTTCATGATAACAGAAAATAATAAAGTGGTTAGAAAATAGATAACTCAAAAGGACACAGAGTTCGTAATGGCCAAAGGTAGAAAATGTGAGCAACAAAATAATGATAGAATTGTGTTATAACCCATAATCCACAGAATAAAATAACCATGAGTTCATACTGATATATAAATAAGTAAATAAATAAATAATTGGTGGTGAAAGGACTACTTGCATAAGAGTTTCAATTAATAAATTTAAAAGGAAGAAAGGATTCATGAAATCATCATTAGGCAATATTGTTACAGGTAGGATTGGATTAATGCTAAAAATCTGTCAGTAAAAGTTTGAGGAGAACAGAGTAACATCATCCCAATACTCTCTCCCAGATATTTTTCAATAAAAAGATAACTTTACAATGAGAGAGAACTCCTTAACCAAATGACTAATGTTAACATCATCAGTAATAAATATGATACACAGAGAACACTATATTTCTCGGCATTCTTGCTAAAAATATACAACCTTACCATAATTTAGGAAAACATTGGATGAATCTAAGTTTAAGCACATTTTTCAAAACAACTGGCCAGTACTCAAAAGTATTAAGGTCACGAAAAACAAGGCCAGATTGAGAAACTCTCAGATACTGGAGGAGACAAGAAGACACAACTAAATGCAGTGTAAGATCCTGGATTGGAGCAGAAATAAAAAGACATTAGGGGAAAAAAACTGGTAAAATCATGTAAGATCTGTGGTTTGGTTATTAACATTTGACCAGTCTTTGACATCCTGGTTTGATAATTCTGTTATTTGTAAACATGATACAATACATAATATTACACAATATGTTGACATTTGAGGAAACAGGATTAATGTATACATAAACTTTCTCTACTATTTTGTAGTATCCTGTATGTCTAAGATTATCTTGAAGTACAAAGTTAAAAAAGCAATGATAAAGGCTACAATTAGAAAAAAAGAAAATTATTTGTATCTATAGAAGCATAATTCAAAATTAACTATTGAGTGAACAAAGTAATTTGCAGGAAAAGAGTTTAAATCAATAAATAATACCACATTATATATTGGGAAATACCTATGCAGTAAAAAGAGAACTGACTGATAAATACATACTTCAGAAGAGGTTGTTACTTATGGAAAGCAAGAAAGGAGAATAGGAGATGAAAGAAATCCAGAGGATACTGTATCTGTTTTATTTTCTTTAAAAAAGTAGGACGAGTGTGGCAAATGTTAGGATTTCATGTATCTGGATGGCAGGTTCACATGTGTTAGGTCCTATGAGCTTAAATTATTCTGAATAAAAAGATTAAGAGAAAATGTAATATTAAGTAGGTTCCTTTAAATAGTGAAAAAACTTGGCGGGGATCTATATGTTGATGAAAAGCATTTTGAAAGTTCTAACTCATACTTGCTGGTGTTTTGCAATAAAAACCAGCTTTAAGCTAGTAATATTGACCTGATTTTTACTTTTTCCTTTGGATTTTATACTAAAAATCACTATTTTATGATTTTAAGTATTTATATCTACATATAATCTACACACAAACATAAAATGCCTTGACTTTATAGCCAATTACCTAGAGTAGAAATCACACGCTATTGTCCTATGGGTCGAATTTGGGCCATACAGTGTTTTGTTTGGCCTACATTGTGTTTTTAATAAAATTAAGCCAACGTTTAAACATTGAGATGTTTTACTTAGAGAACCAGACTTCTGGCTTCTTGTGAATAGAAAAACAAGAGGCTGACAGCACTGGCTCCGTGTTCTAAATGGGCTGTAGTACATGGTGATAACCCCATTTAGACAGGCTTGAGTGCTCCATTCCCTAGAGCCCCCACTATTCATACCAAGTACGTATCTGCACCTACATTTGTCATTTCATGTCTTGATTTTACCTGCTTGACTTTGGGACCTAGAAGTTTCAGATATCTGAGTTCTAAGATAAAACATCAGCTTTTCATTTTTTGGAGAAACTTGAGTGTGACTGTGTGTGTGTGTTAAAGCATAGGTTAAAAAAAATGCAGTGGCTCAAGCCTGTAATCCCAGCACTTTGGGAGGCCGAGACGGGCGGATCACGAGGTCAGCAGATCGAGACCATCCTGGCTAACACCATGAAACCCCGTCTCTACTAAAACTACAAAAACTAGCCGGGCGAGGTGGCGGGCGCCTGTAGTCCCAGCTACTCGGGAGGCTGAGGCAGGAGAATGGCGTAAACCCAGGAGGCAGAGCTTGCAGTGAGCTGAGATCCAGCTACTGCACTCCAGTCCGGGCGACAGAGCGAGACTCCGCCTCAAAAAAATAAAAAAAACAAAATAAAAAAAAATGCAAGCTATATCTTTCTTCCTAATTTGATTTTCTCAAACACGCTATGCAAATAGGTAGTTTGGAGTAAGTAACCTAAACATAGGATTGGCCTTAGAAAGACTTAGTATTACAAAACTAATTACACCAACAATCCCTAAAGCTATCTAAACAAGATCAGCTGAACTTCCCTCTAATGAATGCAAAAATATAGTATTGTTTAATTTATCAAACTCTGAATCACATTTTTCTCTAGTTCTTATTTTCCTACTTCCTTTTGTTTTATTAACACATTAGAGATAGTATCATACACAGAAAACTTGAACTCTGTAATGGAAACTGTGGTCTGTTGCCTGTTAATTAAATATCACACAAATTTAATAAGCAAATCCTGCCAAAAAGAACATGTTCTCTATAACTTAAGATTAAATTCTCATTTTATTACTGATTGACCATTGTTTTTAGTACTGGCAAATGTGTATTATGCTTATAAAATTTTGTTCATTACCATGCATAATTTCAAGGGTTCTTGTTCTTGGCGACCCCCCACCCCACAAATAGCTTCAGAGTTCTGGATTTATTCTTCTTTAAAAAAATATTTCTCCTCTCTCCCCTTTTCTAAAAATTATCATTAGGAGCACTATATCTGTGGCCTTGTGGACATAACATTGAGACACTGAGTAGCAGTTACAAGAACTAATGTCTTAATGTGCCAGTAACCTCTCCTGAACCACTGGTTAGATCAGAACCTTTTGGAAACGTTCCTGGGCTGGTTTCCTGAATTTAACCTATAAACCCAGGGTGAGCAGATAGAAAGACATTCCAAGGAACAGGCAAGGTCTCAGGCGCTCTTCCTCCATTTCTGATTTTGAGAAATGTCAGAGTATCTTCAACCTATTCCAAGCCTCATCTACTAGTTTTCTGGCTTCTGGTATAAATACCACTGCTCCTCTGATTTTCTGATCTTGCTCCTTGATTTATGCAAGGCTTCTAATCTCTAATATTCACCTAGATTTCATGTTTTAGTCACTAATTTGTTCCTTATTCCTGACTTACACTCCTTGATGACTTGACATTTTTAGTATATACACCAGATATTCCAAATGAATTTTCTGTTTTGATGCTCATAAAGGAAGGTATTTTCATGTATAATGTAATCCCATGAGTGTGTCCAGATTTCAGAAACAGTTCCCTTAATTTCTCAAATCTTGTGGGTATTAAAACAACTAGTACCACTGCTTCTTTTTCTGGCACTGCCTATAAGCACTTTAGGAGAACATTAACACAATTATTGGGTGAAAGGTTATATAGGGATCAACTTGAATTTTCACTGATTTATTTTAAAATAAAATATAGAAACTTTGCTATTTTAACTTTTATTTATACTACATCTATTGTAAACTGACTACAATGGGCTAGCTTATTTAGACTCAGTGGGTGTGACTCGAAGACAAGTATTCTAACAGGGTCCTATATCCTCAGTATAAACTGACTGAGGCAGAATATGTTTGAATTTTTTCCATATAAGGAAATTATGTTCTTTAAAGGAAAAGAAAAAAAAAAAGAAATGAACTAATTATTCATGCACTCATCTGTGTATCAATCAGAAGAGAGCAAACTTGTCCAAAGTAATTAGAGGTGGGCAGTTTCTATATAATCACCTAAAGAAAGAGGTCACTTTCTGTCATTTGTATATTTTTAAACACTGACTGGATGAGACTAAACTAACCAGAAAATCAGGACAAAAAATGCAAAGCATTTTAGACAGGAACCTTGCATTAGTCAGGGTTCTCAAGAGAAACAAAACTAATAGGCTGGCTCTCTCTCTCTTTCCATAGATAGATAGATAGATAGATAGATAGATAGATAAAATGTTTATTATGGGAATTGACTCACAAAGTTATGGGGACTGAGAAGTCTCATAATATGCCTTTTTTTATGCTGGAGAACCAGAAAAGCCAGTGGTGTAATTCAGTTGGAGTCCAAAGCCCTACAGTCAGGAGAGCCAGTGGTGTAACGCTGTATGAGTCTGAAGGCTTGAGAACTGGAGGGTAGGCTGCTTATGTAAGCCCAGAGTGTGAAGACCCAAGAACAAGGAGCTCCAGTATCTGATGACCGAAGAATATGGATGTGGGTTCTCAAAGGATTAGATGAGTCCACCATCATTGGTAAGGGCAGATCTTCTTTACTCAATCTACTGATTCAAAATGTTGATCTCTAACACCCTTACAGACACACTCACAAATAACGTTTTACCAGCTATCTGAGTTTTCTTTAGCCCAGTCAAGTTGACACATAATATTAACCATCAGGAATCCACCCCTGTCAACTTGGGACCATAGGTATCTTCTTAAACCATACTTAATCTCCAAATAAAGACAGCAAAAATGTTATAATTTCATCTATCATTATATGACTATCCTAAATGTAACAAAAACCAAACTAATCCCTTCCCCAGAAGAGGAGGTAAGGTCTTGGTTGAGGTTTACTCTTCTTCTGATGTTTCATAATTAAATGCCATGATGTAAAATTAGCAATACTTAAATATGATATAAAGTCAATACATCTTATATGATAAAAAAGAGGGGGGGAAGAAAACAGATATTTAATATACATATATAGTCACATAAATCTAGGCATAGCAAAATGGGGAGAAAATACTCATGACAATTACAGTCTTCATTTTTATGACTGGTTACATGGTCATAGCTACTATTTATAACTACCTTCTTCTACTGCCCATTCTGTACCTACCTTGCCTTCAGCAAGCACCTCAGCTGGTCACAGTATTTCATCTGGTGGAGTGACCCAAACCTTTGTCCCTAAAGGGTCTGGATTATTTGTAGTGCTGCCTGGATTGGGTTGTCACAGTTTTTCATTGAGCTTAATCACAAGTCATGGTTATTCTAAGAGACAACCCAAGGGATTTCCTGTATCCTAGGCATGCTCTTCCTTACCTCCATTGAGGAGGAGGCTTCCAATTTTGTCTTGATCAATCACTCCAGTGAATACCATAACTCCATTCATGGCCTGTTGACCCAGAGGCACAAGGAGCCCAAAGTGGCTGGGTTCAATGAAATCATTAATTTCCAGTTCAATGAAATCATTGTCATGTCTTCCATAGGGTGGAAGCATTTCTCCCTCTGGAACTAAGAACTCGAGGCCAGCAGGGAATAGAGTTGTGGGAATGGGGAGCAAACATTTTGTTAATGAGCAAACATTTTGTTAATAGGGGTAATGATGAGTGGTGCCACTCCCATTTCTACCACTTAATTCTGGGACTTTTAATCCTGGTTATTAGAAAAATAGTACCATGTTGTATATGGTACCATATATTGAATTCAGAACATATACAACCTTATGGAGAACCTAACCCCAGCTGTTTCCACCCAGGCAGTGCTATAACTGAATCTTTAAAATGTTAATCATTCTATTAAGCCATCTGCTTTGGGATAGTGGGGAACATGGTAAGATTAGTGAATTCCATGATCATGGGCTCATTGCCACACTTTTTTGGCTGTGAAGGGAGTTTCTTGGTCAGTAGCAATGATATGTGGAATACTGTGATGGTGGATAAGACATTGTGTAAATCCATGGATAGTAGTTTTAACAGAAGTATTGCATGGCAGGGAAGGAAATCCATACACGGGTGCCTGTTTCAATAAGAACAAAATGCTGTCTCTTCCATGATGGACACTGTTCAGTGAGTTCAACATGCTACTAGGTAGCTTGCTGATCACCCTGGGGAATGGTACCACATTGGGGGTTCCGTGTTTGGTCTTTGCTGCATATTGGGCATTAAGTGGTGGCCATAGCCACATCGCCACATTGGCCTTGGTTAGTATAAGTGCATGTTGCTGAACCCATGCATAAACTCTATCCCTGATACCAGGATCACTTTGTTCATGAGCCCATTGGGCAATGACAGGGATAGCTGGGGAAAAAAGGCTGACCAGTATCCACAGAACACATTATTATATCTACTTGATTATTAAAATTTTCCTTTGCTGAGGCCACCCTTTGGTGAGCATTCACGTGGAACACAAATACTTCATGTTTTTTGCCCATTTAGAGAAGTCTATCTACATATCTTTCTCCAAGTTTGTCACCAATTTTGTAATCATATTCCCTCAAAGCAAAGTGCACTGCCCCAAATTCTGCCCACTGGGAGGATTTCCCTTCACCACTGTCCTTCAGTAATATGCCAGGGAGGGGCTGCAGTGCTGCAACTGTCAACTTTTAGGTGGTACCTGCAGGTTGTGCAGAACCATATATAAACGAGAACCTAGTCTTTTATTCCTCTGTTGATCATTGGGAAATCCCCATGAGCCTAATAGTGCCGGCTGAAAGAGAGAAGGCAGTGTAGGAAAAGGGGGGCTCCGAGGCATTTGGGCCACTTCTTCATGTAATTTACTTGTGCTTTCAGGGCCTACTCAGGTTCCATCATGAATATACTACTTCCATTTGATGATGGAGTGTTGCTGTGCATGCCTAACTGTATGACTTGGTGGTCAGATAACACCCAGTCCATAATGGGCAGCTAGGCTTACATAGTAACTTGGTAGCCCATGGCTAAGTGTTAAGTTTCTACTAAAGCCAAGAAATGTCTCTCAAAAGGAAAATAATTATCTATAGATTATGGCAGATCCTTGCTTCAAAATCCTAAAGGCCTGAGTTGTGATTCACCTATGGGGGCCTGGTGAAGGCTCTCACCAGTATTCCTATCTTCTACCAATACCCAAACATCATTGATTCTCTTGGATTATATAGCCTAAAAGGCAGAGCAGCATCATTGATTCTACTGGATCATATAGCCCAAGAGGCAGAGCAACCTGGATCTCTTGCAGAGCTTTCTCTTGTTTTGGACCCTACTCACAACTAGCAATTTTTTGAGTCACTCTGTAAACAGGCCAGAGTAACTCACTCAAATGAGAAGCATGTTGCCTTCAAAATCCAAATAGATTCACGAGTGATAGTGCCTCTTTTCTTGGTTGTATGAGGTACCATATGAAACAACTTATCCTTTGCCTTAGAAGGATTAGCTCAACTTGCCCCACTCTACTGGATCCCTAGAAATTTCACTGAGGTAGAAGGCCTCTGAATTTGTCAGTTTTAACACTCTTCCTGTAACATGCAAATGTCCTACCAGTAAGTGTAGAGCAGTTTCTACTTCTCTCACACAAATTTCAGTCAGCATAATGTTAGCAACCATCACAGACACTGAAAATGAGGACCTTATACAAGGTGTTCATGGTGCTTACTTGAAAGTAAAATTTAAAATCAAAATGCTAATACTTGTAACAATTTTCAGAATCTCAGGAAATTAAAAAATGTACTTGGGTTATAAGTCCAAGTTAACCCCTTTGATACTAATTGTACAGATACTGCTATCAGAAAAATTGCTTGAAGGACATACTTTTTTAAAACAAAATACTTTCATCTTCTTTAACCACAAGTCAATTAAATTCTGAAATAAGTGTATAGCCTAAATGGTGACACTTAATTAGTTTATTACAGAATACATGGGAATATTCTTTTACATATTTTCCTATGGAAAAAAAACAGTGCTCCAGACTGAATTGGAATATTTCCCAGAGACAAACTATTGAAGTGGGATCAAAAAGAAAATTCTAAATTGCTAGATAATTTAACTTGTGAGCAAATTATCTACTAGATAATTTTTTCCTATCCAATTGGTAAAAATAACATGAAATTTTACATTTTGAAGTTGAATTTGTAATCCCCTTTGTGATTGCTTTTTTTATAATCAACTTTTCTATTTTCACCAAATGGTAGAAACAGTTCTGAAGGCTGTATTATATTGATATTTTTGGCTGGACTCAATGATGAAAAGATGCTCAAGGTCTAGCTTTTGTCATTAACTGATGGACAAACACATTTACATTCAGCCTAAACTTAGAATTACATCTGGAGCAAAATCAATACTATACTATAAGAAATGGTTTTTCAAGTTTTAACTTGTTTCTATATTCACAAACTTCAGAAGCTAATTCAATTTAGAACCTCATGTTGTACATATAAATTAAAACTATTGAAAATGGTTTTAGATAAACAAATAGTTGCTACTTCGGGCTACTTGAGCTTATGAATAATAATATTCCTTTATGTAAATTTATTTATATGCCTTTTACCTGAGTAATGTATTTAATATGTATTTATTTATTTATTTATTTTTTTATTTACAAATGAGATTTTAATTCTAAAAAAAAAAAAAAATTAACAAACAAAGCATAGGCATCTAAATATGTGTTGGTACAACTTAGGCAACACATCCAGACTGCATCTCTATGAAAAGCT
>NW_012116311.1:1713445-1718660 GCF_000951035.1 Colobus angolensis palliatus
GACACCTCGCACCCGACCAGAGTTTCTCTTAATATGTATTTATTAAATAACATCTATCTAGCCGCAAAGACATGCAAAATAAATATGAGAGAAACTCTCCACATTTTTTCATATTTGTATTTCATGGTGCCAGATTAACTTCATTATTTATTTGCCTGTTTTGTTTATTATTATTTTTAAAATCCATCTCTTACTAAACAACACAAATACTCCAAACAAGCACACAAACCAAACAACAGCAATGCTGTTAGTCTGGGTTTATTTATCTTCAAGAACTCTTATGCCATCCTTCAGTTTTTAAAAATAATTTTTTGAGCAGTTTAAGAATTTTTAAAACTTTGAGTAGAAGGTATAGACAGTTCCTATATAGTCCTTCAACATCATTTCCCAGTTTCCCCTATTATTGACATTTACGTTTGTTACAAATGTTTCCCCTATTGTTAACAGTTACACTTGTTACAAATGATGAGCTAATATATTATTTTTAACTAAATTGCATAATCTGCGTTAGGAATCACTCTTTGTGTTGCATACTCTATGGGTTTGGGCAAATAGATCCACCATTATGTTATCATACAGTACGATTTCACTGCCTTACAAATGCCGTGTGCTCCACCAATTTACCCTTCCCCTGCTCTCTTTGAACCCCTAGTGACCACTGATTTTTTTGTTGTCTCCATAGTTTGCTTTTTCCCAAATGTCATACAATTAGAATTAAAGAGTATGTTGCCTTTTCACATTGGCCTCTTTCACCTAGTAATATACACTTCAGGTACCTCCATGTCTTTTCATGGCTTGATTTCTCATTTATGTTTATCACTGAATAATACTCCATTGTATAGATTTACCACAGCTTGTCCATTCACTTACTGAAATACATTTTGGCTCTTTCCAAGTTTTTGGCAATTATGAATGAAGTTGCTATAAATATCCAGGTGCAGATTTTTGTGTGGAAGTAAATTGTAAATTTTCAAGTCATTTGGATAAATACCAAGCAGTGTAATGGTTGGATCCTATGGTAAAAGTATGTTTAGTATTGTAACAAACTGTCAAACTATCATCCAAAGTGGCTATATTTTTTGTATTCTCACCAGCAATGATGAAAGTTCCTGTTACTCTACATTCTTGTCAGCATTTGGTCCAGTGAACGTTTTGGATTTTAGGTATTCTAATAAGTATGTAGTAGTTATCTCATTGCTGTTTTAATTTGCAGTTCCCCAATGCCAGTTCATATTCTTACTGACATCTGTGTGTCTTCCTTGGTAAGTTGTCCATTTAGCAGCTTTGCCTATTTTTAATGGGTTGTTTGCTTGTTGAGTTTTAAGAATTCTTTGTATATCTGGCACACCAATCCTTTATTAAATATATATTTTGCTGATAATTTCTTCTAGTTTTTTTTTCATTCTCTTAAAAATCTCTTTCACAGAGTAGGAGTTTTTAATTTTAACGTTTCTATTTTAAGTGAAACTTAGCAATTTTTTAATGGATCATGCTTTTGGCATTTCTTCTCTTTTTGAGGACTGGCTTTGATGACTAATTCTAAACTTTTATCAAGCATTTCAGGTATTACTGGGTTTTTTTGCCCCTTCTGTTATATACTTCTGAAATATTACTATTTCTAACTATTTTAGGTGAAAAAAATGAGAAAATTTTTCTATTTAATTACCTGTTACTACTTTTGATAAAGGTAGAAGAAGAAAGTTGAGGCTGGAGAGAGGTTTTCTAATATTCTTAAAAATTATCTTAGTCTTAGCACTCAACTCCTGTGCCCAGTGGAGTGGGTAATAATGTGTTGATTGAATAATATGCATTTTTAATGACTCTAACTGGTACAAGTCTGATCATTGATTCCAAGCATTTTTCTTATTATCCTCAGGCCACTCTTTCTTAATGTGTTTCTTTGAATTCTTGTCAGTTCCCATCACATGTATGTGAAATGTGTTGTCAGCCACATTGCTGTTGATTCCTGCAGACCACTTTTGCAAGGCTCCTGGTTGAGCTGCCAGCCTCCATACACCTTACCTCTACCCCACCTCCTGTGCTCCATCTTTATATGAACCTGGGACAAGCTTTCCACTGAGCACATGAGTTACTTATTCAAGTATGAAGAGTTGTGAAGCAATGCTAGAAATGATGTACTTAGAGAGTTTTAAAATAGAAAAATAAATTGGCAAAAAAAAAATGAACTGATTTTCAGAAAAAATCTTCATATTTGTGAAGAAAATAGCGTTGGTATGGAATAGTATGCTAGTTAGCTCAAACCCTTGAAAAGGGTGACTCCTGTCTGTAAGAAAAAGTTCATTGATGATGAACTTTACTGAACTGGCCCCAGGATAAGGCAGAAGAACTGGGATCATTCTACTTTATCCCCTGGAATGTTGCTTAATTGTTATTTGGGATAAGGGATTTACTTAATTATTTCATTCTTTTGTCAATGATTGTTAGTTTTAAAGAAATTTTAAACAATTCTTTTAACAGTATGAAGTTAATGAAAAATGTCTGCATTTCAGCTACTGCATAAATCCTTAGGGACCCCCAGAACAATTATAGCAACTGGGAAGTTTGCCTCCATAATTATATTTCTGGGTTAAATTACGAAGGTTCATTTTATCCATTGCAAGCAAAGATCTGTTTTTAATAAATTCATTAAACATGTGGCTTGATAATAATTAAATGAATAAGTGGCTATGTCTAGGACAACAATTTTCACACAGTTAATATTCTTTAAATTGTATTTCCTAAGTTTTCAAAAACATCATTATAAACAGTATGAAAACATCCTAATAGCTTTTGAATCCAAGATTCAGATGTCTTATTATAGTCCAGAAGTTCTAATGATAGCAAGATAGTGATGGTATTAACAGACATTGATTATCATGATAAAGTTAAAATATTTGATATTTTGAGAAGACTATGAAGTCAAATAAAACCACATGTTTTCCTTAGAATTATATTTAGAAAATAATTCACATGTTAATAATGTTTTACAGATATTATATTATTCCATTTTTACATGGTAGTTTAAAATTATATATCACTTTGTATATGGAGCTCATTATCTCATATATAGAGAGATTTGAAGAAAGTATCACATAAGAAACATTTCAATATGGGACTTAACAAAATATTTTAATCCAAAGCTTACATTTTTTTTCAGTGCTTAAAATGAACAGACTTTTTTTGGAGTTGATGTAAATTATAGACAGATGTCTATTAATACTATCAATAACTTGCTTTCATTAAGACTTTTCCTATCGTAAAACTAACCTTCTAGTGCAAATTCCTCTCTTACAGATTTAGC
Organism: Colobus angolensis palliatus; assembly: GCF_000951035.1. Taxonomy (NCBI): domain Eukaryota; kingdom Metazoa; phylum Chordata; class Mammalia; order Primates; family Cercopithecidae; genus Colobus; species Colobus angolensis. The sequence goes on from NW_012116311.1 coordinate 1,716,747, forward strand.
AAGGGATGCTATAAGAGGCCAGATGACTTGTTCAGGGTCTCCTCAGTGACTGTCCTAGGCCAATAGCATGGTCTTAATCTCTTTATTGACATCTCAACGTGCTTTCAAGAAGGTCATATGGTTTTTACTTGAATATTTAATAGGCATCTCAATTTGAAAGGGAACAAAACTTAATCACTTAAACTAACCTCAAATTAACACCTCCTGAGTCTTCCTAGCCATAATTAATAGCTGCTCTAATTCTCAGACACAAAATCTTGGAATGATTTTCCCTAGTTTTCTTTTAACCCTCATATTTAATCCATCAGCAATTTCCATCAACTTTACTCAAAACACATTCAGAAACTGACCACTTTCACCACTTGTACTCCTACTGCTGTCGTTTTTCTTCTGGGTCATGGTAGGTAGCCATCTCCTAACTGGTTTCTGGCTTCTGTGATTGTTTCCCTTGAGCATTTTCTCAAGACATCAGACAGAGTGATTCTTCAAAAGTTTAAAACATGGGTCCAATCATGCAATGCTCCTGCTCAAAATTCTCCAGTGGTCTCCCAACACACTTAAGGCAAACTCAGATTTTTCCCATGCCCACCAATCTCACCTCTGATCCATCTCTGCTCTACCATTTGCTGCTGCTTTCATGTTGCTTCTGCTCTAGCCACACTGTTCTCCTTGGCATTCTTGAAACTCCACACAAATACTAGCCTCAATGCTTTTGCTGTTGTTTTCTCTACCTGGAACCATTTCCCCTATGATACCTTGCCCCTTTACTTCCTTTAAGAATCACTTTTTCAGCAAAGCCTTCTCTGTTGTACTGTTTAACCAATGAATTAATGAATACTGTTGACTTTTTATAAAATAGTTACATCTATTAAAGACATTTCTAAAAGCAAGTTTTATTTAAAGGAAGTCATTAAAACTCAGAGTAATCGATGCTCCATTAAGCATTTAATAACTGGCAGAGGTAGATGGACTGTCAGTAGTGGTGCTTTGTTGTTCTGCATTTAGTGTCTTACCTCGTATGTTTTTGTTTCTATTAGAAGTGCCAAGCTTTGAGAATTTCTAACAGAAGGGTGTACTCAACTAGAAACTCAATATGGAAGTCAGAAAGCCATAAAAAACAAGAGAATTATGTTAGCAAGACTTCCATTTATCAGCTACTATAAAGCATTTGAGTCTACATAATTAGGAGTTTATTTTGCATTTTAGACTGTGAGCAATATGAGGGAAGGACTCTATCATTTTAAAATGATATATCTCATATTTAGTACCTAGCAAGATCTAATAAAACTAATAATTTTTGGTAAACTACAAGCATCAAACAAAGCAGACAGTCACATTGTAGAATTTAAGAATTTATGTTATGGGAGAACACATACTCTAAGGTATAATTCCTAAAATATATTACATTCTTCAAATACAATATAAGTGGCCTCCATATACTTTTTCACTGTATATAGAATTTTAAAAAATCTGTCACTCAAGAACATGGATTACCTCAGGGATGTTTCATTGACTGCAATAGTGCTGAAGCAATTTTGGTGTTGTGTACTTTAAAGATAATTGTATTCATTGTACATTTTTATCATAAATGACAAAGTTTGATAAGGTTTCAGTCCTTTTTTTTTGGTTTTTTAATTATTTTTTTAACTTTTACTTTAGGTTTGGGGCTACATGTGAAGGTTTGCTATGTAGGTACACATGTGTCACTGGGGTTTGTTGTATATATTATTTCTTCACCCAGGTATTAAACCCAGTACCCAATAGTTATTTTGTATGCTCCTCTCCCTCCTCTGATGGTTCCTGATGAAATAGACCCCAGTGTCTGTGGTTTCCCTTTTGTGTTCGTATCATTTAGCTCCAACTTATAAGTAAGAATATGCAGTATTTGGTTTTCTGTTCCTGCATTAGTTTGCT
>NW_012116311.1:1719227-1723215 GCF_000951035.1 Colobus angolensis palliatus
TTTTTTTTTTAACTTTTACTTTAGGTTTGGGGCTACATGTGAAGGTTTGCTATGTAGGTACACATGTGTCACTGGGGTTTATTGTATATATTATTTCTTCACCCAGGTATTAAACCCAGTACCCAATAGTTATTTTGTATGCTCCTCTCCCTCCTCCGATGGTTCCTGATGAAATAGACCCCAGTGTCTGTGGTTTCCCTTTTGTGTTCGCATCATTTAGCTCCAACTTATAAGTAAGAATATGCAGTATTTGGTTTTCTGTTCCTGCATTAGTTTGCTAAGGATAATAGCCTCCAGCTCCATCCGTGTTCCCACAAAAGAAATGATCTCATTCTCTTTATGGTTGTATAGTATTCTGTGGTATGCACCACATTTGCATTATTTAATCTATCATTGATAGGCATTTAGGTTGATTCCATTTCTTTGCTATCTTGAATAGTGCTGCAAAGAACATTCATGTACATGTGTCTTTATGATAGAATAATGTATATTCCTCTGGTTATATACCCAGTAATGGGATTCGTGGGTCAAATGGTAGTTATGCTTTTAGCTATTTCAGGAATCTACATACCGCTTTTCACAATGGTTGAACTAACTTACAGTCCCACTAACAATGTGTAATTGTTGCCTTTTCTCTGCAACTGCACCAGCGTCTGTTAATTTTTGATTTTTTTTTTTTTTTTTTTTTGAGACGGAGTCTCGCTCTGTCACCCAGGCTGGAGTACAGTGGCCGGATCTCAGATCACTGCAAGCTCCACCTCCGGGGTTTACGCCATTCTCCTGCCTCAGCCTCCAGAGTAGCTGGGATTACAGGCGCCCGCCATCTCGCCTGGCTAGTTTTTTGTATTTTTAGTAGAGATGGGGTTTCACTGTGTTTGCCAGGATGGTCTTGATCTCCTGACCTCGTGGTCCGCCCGTCTCGGCCTCCCAAAGTGCTGGGATTACAGGCTTGAGCCACCGCGCCTGGCTGATTTTTTAATAACAGCCATTTTGACTGGTATGAGATAGTGCTTATTGTGGTTTTGATTTGCATTTCTCTAATGTTCAGTGATATTGAACATTTCCTTATGCTTATTGGCCACCTGTATGTCTTTTTTTGAGAAGTGTCTGTTTATGTCCTTTGTCCACTTTTTAATTTTTTTTCTCTTGTAAATTTGTTTAAGTTCCTTATAGATGCTGGATATCAGACCTTTGTTAGATGCATAGTTTGCAAATATTTTCTCCCATTCTGTAAGTTGCCTGTTTACTCTGTTGATAGTTTCTTTTCCTGTGCAGAAGCTCTTAAGTTTAATTAGATCCCACTTGTCAATTTTTACTTTTGTTGTGATTGCTTTTGGTGTCCTGGTCATGAAATTGCCCACTCCTATGGCCAGGATGGTATTGCCTAGGTTATCTTCCAGGTTTTTATAGGTTTTGGTCTTACATTTACATTTTTAATAATTTTGAGTTGATTTTTGTGTATGGTGTAAGGAAGGGGTCCATCTTTAGTCTTCTGTATATGGCTGGCCAGTCTCCCAGCACCATTTATTGAATAGAAAGCCTTTTCCCCAGTGCTTGTTTTTGTCAGCTTTGTCAATGATCAGATGGGTTTGGCTGTTTCCCCACTCAAGTCCCATGTCGAAATGTAGCTCCTATAATTCCCATGTGTCAAGTGACCTGGTGGGAAATAATTGAATCATGGGGGTGGGTCTCCCATGCTGTTCTCATGACAGTGAATAAGTCTCAGGAGATCTCATGGTTTTATAAAGGGGAGTTCACGTACACGAGCTCTCTTACCTGGCACCATGTAAGATATGACTTTGCCCCTCATTTGCCTTCTGCCATGATTGTGATCCCTCCTCAGCCATGTGGAACTGTGAGTAAATTAAACCTCTTTCCTTTATAAATTACCCAGTCTCAAGTATGTCTTTATTAGCAGCGTAAGAACAGACTAATACAGTAAGTTAGTACTAGGAATGGAGTGCTGCTGTAAAGATACCTGAAAATGTGGAAGCGACTTTGGAACTGGGTAGCAGGCAGGGGTTGGAACAGTTTGGAGGGCTCAGAAGAAGACAGAAAAATGTGAAAAAGTTCAGAACTTCCTGGAGAATTGGAGGGCTCAGAAGAAGATAGGAAAATGTGGGAAAGTTTGGAACTCCCTAGAGACTTGCTGAATGGTTTTGATCAAAATGCTGATAGTGATATGGACAATGAAGTTCAGGTTAAGGTTGTCTTAGATGCAGATAGAGAATGTATTGGGAACTGGAGTAAGGTTACTCTTGCTATGCAAAAAGACTGGCAACATTTTGCCCCTGCCCTAGAGATTTGTGGAACTTTGAACTTAAGAGAGATGATTTAGGGTATCTCACAATGTGATAGAAAAGGAAAACTTATTTTATTTGGAGAAATTCAACCTAGCTGCAGAAATTTGCATAAGTAATGAGGAGCCAAATGTTAATCACCAAAACAATGGGAAGAATGTCCCCAGGGCATATCAGAGACTGTCATGGCAGCCCTTCCATCATAGGCCTGAAAGCCTAGGAAGGATAAATGATTTCATGGGCTGGGTCCAGGGTCAGCCTGCTCTGTGCAGCCTCAAAACATGGTGCTCTGTATCCCAGCTGCTTCAGTTCCAGCCCCAGCCATGGTTAAAAGAAGTCAATGCACAGCTCAAACCATTGCTTTAGAGGCTAAGCCAGTTTACATGTATTGGGTCTGTGGGTACACAGAACTCAAGAATTAAAGTTTGGGAATCTCCACCTAGATTTCAGAGGATATATGGAAATGCCTGGATGTCTAGGCAGAAGTTTGTTATGGGGTGGGGCCCTAATGGAGAACCTCTGCTAGGGGGATGTGGAAGGGAAATGTGGGGTTGGAGCTTCCACACAGAGTCCCCACTAGGCCACTGCCTAGTGGAGCTGTGAGAAGAGGGCTACTATCCTCCAGACCCCAGAATGGTAGATACGCAGACAGCTTGTACCATGCACCTGGAAAAGCCACAGACACTCAATGCCAGTCCATGAAAGCAGCCAGGAAGGATGCTGTACCCTGCAACTTCACAAGGGGTGGAGCTGCTTAATTCTGTGGAATCCCACATCTTGCATCAGTGTGACCTGGATATGAGACACAGAGTCAAAGGAGATCATTTTGGAGCTCTAAGTTTTAATGACTGACCTATTGGATTTCATACTTGCATCAGGCCTGTAGCCCTTTCATTGTGGCCAATTTCTTCCATTTGGAATTGATGTATTTACCCAATGCCAGTATCCCCATTGTATCTAGAAAGTAACTAACTTGCTTTCGGTTTTACAGGCTCATAGGCTGAAGGGGACTTGCCTTGTCTCAGATGAAACTTTGGACTGTGGACTTCTGAGTTAATGTTGAAATCAGTTAAGACTTTGGGGGACTGTTGGGAAGGCATGATAGGTTTTGAAACATGAGGACATGAGATTTGGGAGGAGCAAGGGGTGGAATGATATGGTTTGGCTGTGTCCCCACACAAATCTCATACTGAATTTAACTATAAAAATATTTTTCAATTTTAAAAAGTATTTAAGGAATATAATCTATTAGGTTAACAAATAGCCTTTGAGCACTTGTTTTATTTTAAGAGTAAAGCAGCCTGGTGGTAAATCCTAAAAACCAGGGATGAGGGAAAATGAGATCTGTAATAGTGTTTATATATGGTACTATAGGATATCTAAAGTTAACAATAATATATTATATACTTTTTAAATAAATCATACTTTATAGGGTACATGTGCACAACATGTAGGTTTGTTACATATGTATACATGTCTCATGTTGGTGTGCTGCACCCATCAACTCATCAGCACCCATCAACTCATCATTTACATCAGGTATAACTCCCAATGCCATCCCTTCCCCTTCCCCCCTCCCCACAATAGGCCCTGGTGTGTGATGTTCCCCTTCCCATGTCCAGGTGATCTCAGTGTTCAATTCCCACCCATGAGTGAGAACATGCGGTGTTTGGTTTTCTCTTCTTGCG
>NW_012116311.1:1724888-1729357 GCF_000951035.1 Colobus angolensis palliatus
CCCTATGTTGAACAGGAGTGGTGAGAGAGGGCATCCCTGTCTTGTGCCAGTTTTCTTATTCATCTTATAACTAAAATTTGTATCTTTGACTGACACCATTTCCCCTACCTCCTCCTAGACTCTGACAATAGCCATTCCACTCTCTGCTTCTATGAGTTTCAGGTTTTTGGATTCCATATGTAAGTTAAGTCACGCACTATTTGTGTAGCTTATTTCACTAGTGTATTTCCTCCAGGTTTGTTCAATTATATTTTTGCAAATACTCTTCCTTGAAAGCTAGGAGCTGTCCTTAACTTCTCTTGTTTCTTCACACTCTTTATTTGCTCCACTAGCATGATTTCCTGGCTCACATTTCAAAATATATTCATAATATCTCAATTTATCACCAGCTCCATTGGCACCACCTAGGATAAATCATTATCCTTTCTACCTTTGAGTATTACACTTGCCTCCTAACTCAGCTGTTGACTTTCACTCTAATTTATCTTCAAGGGTATACCTATGTCTTTGTCTCTCTCTCTCTCTGTCTCACACACACACACACACACACACACAATTTTATGTCTAGTGAATTTATCTAATTTAGAACATTTCTCTCTTTCTAAATTCTAAGAATCCTGAGAGCAGGAAATCATGTCTTATTCACCTCTGTGTCTCTAATGCTGATATACAGTAGCTACTCACCAAGTGCAAGATGAACTAAACAGATGTGATCAATAGAAAGAATGTGAACTTGGGGAAGTTGATAACTTGGCATTTAAAATAAAAGCAAATTTGTGCTGCAATAATATGAGTGGTAAGGAAGGCAACAATGTTGGAATAGAGGAAAGAAAGACATGACAGGATCGTAGGGTGTTCTAAGGTGTTACCTAGTACTAGAATGAAGTGAGAAGTTTGAGATGTCAGAATGTAAGATGTATCATCCTATTAGATGATTCAAGTTAGGAAAAATAACTGCAAGGAAAAAAACAAAGATTTTGATTATCTTATAAATTTCTACATCCTACACATTTAGTTAGGAATGTTAAATATGTTTATCTCATAAATTCTCCAGCAAATTCTAAGATAGGTACAGTAAAAGGAAATTAAACCCAGAATGGTAAAATGACCTTCCCAGGGTCCACAGATAAGAGTGGAGCTTAAATTTAAAAAATATATTTTTATTGAAACTTCATGTTGTTTCCACTATGCCACTATTATGCTGCTGTGAGAGACCTGAAGCTGGTGATGAAATGTTATATAAAATGGGAGACTGAGCTAATGTAAGAGGAGAGTGGAAAAAGGTGAGCTATTTAAATAAAAATAACTATTTATATTGCAGGAATGTAAAACATAGTTCAAAATACTTTAAACATAATATTGACTCTCTCAGCTGAATAGACCAGAAACTAACTCTAGGGACCTCTTCTTTCCCATGCTCAAATAATGTGAGCAGGGTATGGTTTGTCTTGCCAGTTCTTGACTCTGCTTTCTCCTTCTTCAGTCGATTCTCAGATACACTCTTCTTTTTCAATCACAAGATGGTTATAATCAGCTCTTGATGCTGTATTCAGTCTTCTTTGATGTGTGCATTAGAACTGGGATTATCTCTTTTAATAGGTCTTGCAAAAGGAAAGAATCTCCTTGTCTCCAATATGTTGCAAAATCTCACTAGCTCTGATTAGGTCACATGTATATGCTAGAACAGCTCCTTTAGCCAGGGAATAGAGAACACAGTTTGGTTTAAGCCCTTCCTTGAAGGGCCCATGGGATCACTTCCCCCAAATTCACATGACTAAAAATATATGAGGAGTTAATTCTCCAGTGAAAATATGTTGGCCTGAGAAAAGTGACCATGGGGTATGTGGTAGGGAATGCTTGCTGTGGAGTCAACTAGAAATGACTACTTCATCTGGAATAAATAATTTTTGCATTAATTTACTTGTGTTAATAATTCCTGTGCTAATATACTCATGCAGCAAAAATTTATTGATTGTAAAATGAGTTAGGCACTATGTTAGGGGCTTATTATATGGCCAAAACCACAGCACTTTTCCTAAAAGATCTCATGGTCTCTTATAGGAGATTGATGGACTAGCAATTAAAATGCAATAAAATAAGTAATAATGTAGCAGCCACATGGGTGCAATGGAGAAGTAACTAAACTGGACAATGAAGAGTAAGCAAGGAAAATTTTCTGGGAAAAGAGCACCTGATCTGAGAGTTTAAGTTCCAATAAGAATTAACCAGGTCAACAGGGTATTCCAGATAATAAGAGCATGTTTAAAGGCACAGAGGTGAAACACAGTGTGGTTAATCTGCCAGTTTCAACTAGTCTTCTATGAACAATTTGCATAAGATTCTTCAGGTTTTTAAAAAATATTCTTATGAATGTAAGAGTAGAATCAGATGAATTTGTAGCTGTTTCAAATAGTGAACTGTGGTTGGCAAATGAATTACATTTTGAACAGTAATTTTCGTTAGCCTTCACAACTTGCGAGTGTGTTACTATTTTCTTAGGCATAGAGCCTAGTCATTTTGTGGGGAGTGTAGGATGGGGGAAAAGGTTAGAATGAGATGGAAGCATTTTTTCCTAATTTCAGTCCAGTTATTTTTGAAGTGGAAATTCTAAATATCCTTGTATGGAGAACAAGCATGTTCAGATCCTAACAGGTAACACATAGGGAAACAAATCTACTGCTGATTCTCATTTCCAGGGTGTTCTCTAATGATGTCATTTACTTTTCAACGAGGAAGAGAGGAAAATAAGCCAGTGTAGGGCCACGGAAGAGCTTTTCAGAAAAGTGAGGCACCCAATCAACCCCAAATCATATTTTACTTTTGGTCAAGAATAACCAATTGGATAGTTTTTTTTTTTTTTTTACTGACAGTATTTTACTTGAGCCTAAATATAAATATGAAGAAAATAAAAACATTTAGAAAACTTCAAAGAAAAACTAAGTTTAAAATTCACAATAGAGAATACTCAAAGTTGTTGAATAAAATTCTTTAAGGTTCAGATGTAATTGCTTTTCTTCTTAGGCCTGACACTGGGACTATTAGTTTAAGAAGTCATCTGGGATAACAGGCCTTGCCAATGACTACATGGACAAACACTTTCCTGGTTAAGAAAATAAAGAAAAAAGCAAAGCAAACAGTATTCTCTGGGATGATCTCATATCCAAGGACCCTCTCTTCAGGTCCACTGGTGGAGGGGGTCCTCTCCATATATAAGGTGCCACTTTGATATGACCATTTGTCTAGCTATTGTCTGGCCTGACTCTGAGACACACAGATGGAGACGTTTGAAAATTGTCTGGGGGCAACTTTTAAAATTCTGCCTGGGTAAAGCATGAAGAATTCTGATAATAATGACAATTATATATTTTTATTGAAATTACAATATTACTTCATCACTAAGGGAAAAAGTTTGGGGGAAATTTATAATGAGCTAATTTATATCACAGCACACTAATATAAAGAAAGATACTCATGGTTTTTTGTTTTTTGTTTTTTGTTTTTTTTTTCAGTTTCTATATTTTTCCTTAAATGAAATTGACTGTGTAAGGGAGGTAAATGACTATTTGGAATTCTGAGAGAAAAAATAAAATGAAGATAGAATTCAGATTTTTTTTTTTCCCTTTTTGAGATGGAGTCTTGCTTTGTCACCCAGGCTGGAGTACAGTGGCATGATCTCAGCTCACTGCAACCTCTGCCTCCTGGATTCAAGTGATACTCCTGCCCCAACCTCTTAAGTAACGGAATTCAGGTGCATGCCACCACGCCCAGCTAATTTTTGTATTTTCAGTAGAGACGGGGTTTTGCCATGTTGGCCAGGCAGGCCTCGAACTCCTGACCTCAGGTGATCCACCCTTCTTGACCTCCCAAAGTGCTGGCATTACAGGCATGCACCACCCCACCAGGGCCAGAATTCAGAATTTTAAGTGGTAAAAATCATCAGGGATTATAACTTTAGTTGAACATTATTTTAATTGGTACTATGCTGAAACTTTCTTATGTATATTCCTTTGCTGTTAAATAGAAGGAAATTGAATCTTTATTTCTATTATTATACTTTAAGTTCTAGGGTACATGTGCACAATGCGCAGGTTTGTTACATATGTATACATGTGCCATGTTGGTGTGCTGCACTCATTAACTCATCATTTACATTAGGTATATCTCCTAATGCTATCCCTCCCCCTCCCCACAATAGGATCCAGTGTGTGATGTTCCCTTTCCTGGGTCCAAGTGATCTCATTGTTCAATTCCCACCTGTGAGTGAGAACACGCAGTGTTTGGTTTTCTCTTCTTGCGATAGTTTGCTGAGGATGATGGTTTCCAGCGGCATCCATGTCCCTACAAAGGACACAAACTCATCCTTTTTTATGGCTGCATAGTATTCCATGGTGTATATATGCCACATTTTCTTAATCCAGTCTGTCACTGATGGACATTTGGGTTGATTCCAAGTCTTTGCTATTGTGAAT
>NW_012116311.1:1732682-1738503 GCF_000951035.1 Colobus angolensis palliatus
TTTGTTTTCCATTTGCTTGGTAGATCTTCCTCCATCCCTTTATTTTGAGCCTATGTGTGTCTCTGCATGTGAGATGGGTCTCCTGAATACAGCAAACTGATGAATCTTGACTCTTTATCCAATTTGCCAGTCTGTGTCTTTTCATTGGCCATTTAGTCCATTTACATTTAAGGTTAATATTGTTATGTGTGAACTTGATCATGTCATTATATTAGCTGGTTCTTTTCCTTGCTAGTTGATGCAGTTTTTTCCTAGCATCGAAGGACTTTACATTTTGACATGTTTTTGCAATGTCTGGTACCTGTTGTTCCTTTCCATGTTTAGTGCTTCCTTCAGGATCTTTTGTATGGCAGGCCTAGTGGTGACAAAAATCTCTAAGCATTTGCTTGTCTGTTCAGGATTTTATTTCATTTCTCCTTCACTTATGAAACTTAGTTTGGCTGGATATGAAATTCTGGGTTTAAAATTCTTTTCTTTAAGAATGTTGAGTATTGGCCCCCACTCTCTTCTGGCTTATAGAGTTTCTACTGAGAGATCTGCTGTTAGTCTGATGGGCTTCCCTTTGTGTGTAACCCGACCTTTCTCTCTGGCTGGCTGCCCTTAAGATTTTTTCCTTCATTTCAACTTTGGTGAATCTGACAGTTATGTGTCTTGGAGTTGCTCTTCTCGAGGAGTATCTTTGTGGCATTCTCTGTATTTCCTGAATTTGAATGTTGGCCTGCCCTACTAGTTTGGGGAAGTTCTCCTGGATGATATCCTGCAGAATGTTTTCCAACTTGGTTCCGTTTTCCCTGTCACTTTCAGGCACACCAATCAGACGTAGATTTGGTCTTTTCACATAATCCCATATTTCTTGGAGGCTTTGTTCATTTCTTTTTACTCCTTTTTCTCTACACTTCTCTTCCCACTTCATTTCATTCATTTGATTTTCAATTGCTGAGACTCTTTCTTCCAGATGATCGAGTCGGTTACTGACGCTTGTGCATTTGTCACATAGTTCTGATGTTACGATTTTCATCTCTATCAATCAGTTCTTTTAAGGACTTGTCTACATTGGTTATTCTAGTTAGCTATTCATCAAATCTTTTTTAGATTCTTTGTGCTGGTTACCTAGTTACGTAGTTAGGTTTTTAGTTTCTTTGCTCTGGTTACGTAGTTCCTCCTTTAGCTCTGAGAAGTTTCATCAACTGAAGCCTTCTTCTCTTGACTCGTGAAATTCATTCTCTGTCCAGCTTTGTTCCGTTGCTGGCAATGAGTTGCATTCCTTTGGTGGGGGAGATACACTCTGATTTTTTGAATTTCCAGCTTTTCTGCCCTGCTTTTTCCCCATCTTTGTGGTTTATCTGCCTTCGGTCTTTGATGATGGTGACATACTGATGGGGTTTTGGTGTGGGTGTCCTTTCTGTTTGTTAGTTTCCCTTCTAACAATCAGGACCCTCAGCTGTAGGTCTGTTGGAGTTTGCTTGAGGTCCACTCCAAACCCTGTTTGCCCTGGTACCAGCAGCGGAGGCTTCAGAAGATAGAATATTGCTGAACAGCAAGTGTTGCTGTCTGATTCTTGCGCTGGAAGCTTCGTCTCAGGGGTGCACCCTGCCGTGTGAGGTATGAGGTGCTGGTCTGAACCTAGTGGGGGATGTCTCCCAGGTGGGCTACTCAGGGGTCAGGGACCCACTTGAGCAGGCAGTCTGTCCGTTCTCAGATCTCAACCTCTATGTTGGGAGATCCACTGCTCTCTTCAAAGCTGTCAGACAGAGGCATTTCCCTCTGTGGAGGTTTCTGCTGCTTTTTGTTTAGCTATGCCCTGTCCCCAGAGGAGGAGTTTACAGAGGCAGGCCAGCCTCCTTGAGCTGCTGTGGGCTCCACCCAATTCAACCTTCCCAAGTGGCTTTGTTTACCTACTTAAGCCTCAGCAATGGCGGGCGCCCCTCCTGCAGCCTCGCTGCCACCTTGCAGTTAGATCTCAGACTGCTGTGCTAGCAATGAGGGAGGCTCTGTGGGCGTGGGACCCTCTGGGCCAGGTGTGGGATATAATCTCCTGGTGTGCCATTTGCTAAGACCCTTGGTAAAGCACAGTATTAGGGTGGGAGTTGCCCAATTTTCCAGGTGTTATGTGCCTCAATTTCCTTTGGCTAGGAAAAGGAATTCCTTTCCTCCTTGCGCTTCCCAGGTGAGGTGATGCCTTGCCCTGCTTCAGCTCTCACTGGTTGGGCTGCACCCGTGGACCAGCGCCAACTGTCCAACACACCCCAGTGAGATGAACCCAGTACCTCAGTTGAAAATGCAGAAATCACCCATCTTCTGTGTCGCTTACACTGGGAGCTGGAGGCTGGAGCTGTTCCTATTTGGCCATCTTGGGCATGCCCCCAAATTGAATCATTCTTAAAGATGGACAGGTTAAGGTACAAATCAGTGAAGCAGATATTTCTGTGGCTTACTAGTCACACATTAAATTAAAAATGATGTGTTGGGAATAAACTTTGGAATCAGACAGACCTCCTATCAAAGCTCCATAACTTTTCAACTATGTGACATTAGGTATAATTCTTAATCCCTGAGCTGTAATTTTAGTTATCTACACGAGCAGAAAATAATATGTATCTCAAGAATTGTTAGGGAAATTAAAAATAAACTGTAAATGTCAAAGTATGGTCAGTGCTGACTTGTAATTTAATTAAAAAAATAAGATTCATGTAGTAATAAAGGGTCCAGATGAAGATATATTTAATTAATTATATTTGCTGCAATTTAATATTAAGTCAACACATTTGTTGATAAAATATTCCATCATAGGATGTAGGCATTAGCAAGAAAAATGAGCTTTTTATTCTAGAGGAGAAATCAACAATAAAAGTAAAAGAAATATATTAATGATAGAATTTTAGAGTGACATTTACTATAAATAATCAGATCATATGGGGGCATAAATATTAATCCAAGTCTAACAAGAATTTCTTGAAAAGTTTCAGTCAGAAGTCACATCTCATGGCATAACTGTGTCTTTTTCCATTTTTCTTCTCAGAGAACTAGCTTGAAATAAATATGTTATTGTTTAACAAGGATTTCCAATTTTTCCTACAGGAAGAGACAAGCACACTGCTTTGTTTTGGTTGCAATGAGAGAAACCCAACTTGAACTTGGTTAAGTCAAAACCAAACAAGCAAACAAACAAACCTTATACGTTTAAAGCACAGATGCATGAAACTATTCTATTAATATTAATTCTCTCTTCTTTTATGTTTTCCATATCTCCCTTTCTCTTTTACCTGCTTCTTTCTGTGTTAGTTTAATTCACAGGCAAGCTTTCCCCAACTTCACATTTGCTGAGGGGTCACTAGACTCACACATTCTTATACTGGTCTCCACAAATAGGCATGTGTCTCTTTCATCATAACATTGAAAAAATTTCTATGGATGAATTGCCTGGATTGGGTGATTTGACTATTCCTAAACAAAGCTCTATGTCCCTGATTAGGCAGCTGAATTGTAAATGGATACCCTTACTCTCATATCTGCCTTGAGTGAAGCAGAGCCATGCTATTAGCCCTCCTGCCTTGTATGTTTGTATGTGGTGGTTGAAGGGAAGTTGCTAAAACAATGGTCCAAAGCCTGACATCAGATAGTCAAGACTAGCTTTACATTAATCATTTCATAGGCTTCTGTCATATCCTTACTAAGCTGGTCTGCATTTGAGGAAGGAGGAATATTTTCTCTCCTCCCTATTTAATACTTGCCTGCTAAGTTTTAATCAAATTTCAACATTGATAACTGGCCATGGAAATCCCCAGTCTCTTCAAGGAAAAGCCTAACTCCTACTAAGAGGGTTGTGTTCTGACCCTGTGGTCAGATAAAATAACCACACTAGAGTTTGACTTGAATATATCCCTTGAGGTCATATAAACAATGTCAATAATAGTTTCCCAGTCCAGGTTTCCTTATTTTAACTTTAGTCCATTTCTTATGTGTAAACTTCTATAAGATATTTTAAGGATGGTAAAGTAAGCACATGCATTGTTCTGACACTTCCAGTTAAAATATTATTACAGAAAAATTCACTACAATTAAGGAATAAAAATAAAATGAAATAAAAACAAAAAGGATGACCTCACCAAATAAATAATATAGTGGACAAATCAATAATTTAAAATGTGTATAAAATTATTTTAACATGAAGCAAGATGCAATTCTAAAGAATCAAGCAGAAATTTGGGATATAAAAAATAAAATGATTGGCATAAATAACTCAAGCAATGAAATAAGAGGGTAGGTAAGCTGAGGAACAAGTTTTCCAGGTGGAAATCAGGTTAAGATATCAAAAAATAGAGAAGAAAAAATAAATGTAAGTTAAAATAGTAGTATCAGAAATCCATATACAAGCATTTTCAGATGAGGATAAAAAATAAACAGTAGGGAAATAGTTAAATAAATAACAGAATTCCTAAGAATTACAGAGATATCTTAGGACTAGAAGAGCTGTAGGAGAGTAAAATTTATCCGTTAGTCTTTGTTGTATAACAAGTCATCTCAAAACTTAGTGGCTTAAAACAACAGCAAAAATCATTCATTAATTCATAATTCTGAGAGCTGGCAATTTAAATTTATATCATCTGAGTAGTTTTTCTTCTGACCTCTGCTAGGTTCATTTATGGGTCTGTAGTCAGATGTCAGATTGACTGAGACTGGCTAATCTAAGATGCTGTTACTCATATCTGGCAGGTGTTAGGCTGTAAATAAGACTCCTCAGCTGTTTTTCCTGTGGTCTCTCTAGCAGGTTATCTCAGCCTCATTCACATCCTTGCCTTGTGGTCTCAGAGTTCCAAGGACTAAAAAAAAGGACAAAACCCAATAGGTAAGTGCTGCCCGGTCTCTGCATATATCATGTTTGCTAATATTCTATTGAAGAAATAAGTCATATGTCTAAGCCAAGATTTAAGGAGTGGAGACGTAAATTCTACCAATAGAAAGAATGAGCATTAAAGTTACATTGCAAAGTTACAGAAAAGGAGAAAGTATTGCAATCATCTTTACAATCCATTACAACAATTAAGTTACACAGGAAAAAAATACACCTAGATTGATTGTATTGAGATTCAAGAACAATGAAGTCAAAGAGAAAAATCGAAATGCTTCTAGATAAAAAACAACCATATGACTTATAAAGATATGAGAACTGAATGCACATATCAAATACTCAACAGTGAAATAGCTGTACCATTTAAATATGACTGTATAATTATGATATTTGGGGTTCTACACATCCTCAGAAGTATACAAATATCTCTTCGAAAATGCTTTTGAATAATGTCTCAATAAGACGAAAAGAAACAATGGATATGAGAAATAAGACTATTTGAGTAATTCAGTAAAACTATTAGTGGCTTAAAAAATTAAATATTGCCTCCTGTAATCACCAAGAAGATTCTATATCCTTATTCTACTGAAGAAATAAGTTATACGTGTAAGCTAAGATTTATGGAGTGGAGAAATAAACTATCTACTGAAAGAAAGATCATGAGTTTTCAAAATCCCAACTGGGCTGGTGGAGGGGCGCAGGAGCCAGGTTGAGAGGAACTCAAGTCGCTATATAAAGTTGGGGCGGAGCAAGATGGCCGAATAGGAACAGCTCCAGTCTCCAACTGCCAGCGCAAGCGACACAGAAGACCGGTGATTTCTGCATTTTCAACTGAGACTCCACCTCTGGGGACAGGGCACAGGTAAATAACAACAACAAAAAAGCAGCAGAACCTCTGCAGACGCAAACGACTCTGACAGCTTTGAAGAGAGCAGTGGATCTCCCAACACGGAGGTTGAGATCTGAGAAGGG
>NW_012116311.1:1743667-1749265 GCF_000951035.1 Colobus angolensis palliatus
AAATGATGAATTGATGGGTGCTGACGAGTTGATGGGTGCAGCACACCAACATGGCACAGGTATACATATATAACAAACTTGCACGTTATGCACATGTACCCTAGAACTTAAAGTATAATAAAAAAATTTAAAAAAAAAAGAAAGATCATTAAATTTACATTGCAAAGTGGGAGAAAAGGAGAATGTATTGGGGTCATCTTTACAATCTATTACAGCAATTAGGTTAGATAGGAGAAAAAATACACCTAGATATATTCTAAATATTACCTAAAATTCTAGATATTGCCAATATGCTTATAGGGAAGGTGGATGTAATATAAATAATGGGTCCAGATAAAAAATAATGCTTATGTATTCTTTGTAGAAGGGAATAGCATCAATATTTACAGAAAAATGTAAACATCAAAGAAAGAAGATGCAAACAAGTCAAATACAAAATTAAAGACAATATGGCAGAAGTTGAAACAATAATAAAATTACATTATGAAAAAATGCATGCTAGTTAGTTTGGTAGACTAAACGAAATAATTAAATATATTAAAGAAATGACGAAATTGGTGTAAAAGAATTTTTTTAAATAAAACTTGAATTTACTAATAGCCACTGGAAAATTGATGTGGTAACTAGATTTTCCATTAGACAATAAATTCCCCTTTTTTTCATACTGATTTACCTGTTAGTTTTACTAAACATTTATGAAACAGAAGCTCTTTAAATTATGTCAGCTGTATAAGAAAAAATACACAAATTGTGAAGTTGCAACTCTTATTTTGGGGCTATTAGAACTTTGATTCAATATAAGATAAGTATAATAAAATAAAGAATATGTAATATAATTTCACTTGTGAACAGAGACACTAACATTTTAAGTTGAAATATTATCTAGCCAAAGCTATAATGTATTAAATTATAACAAATAATGTTTATCCCAATAGTGCAAGTTTAGGTCAACATTAGAAAAAGCTACCAATGTAATAGACCATACTTTTGAACTAAAGGAAATGCCCAACCAGAAATACAAAAAACAAAAGTAAAATAAATACTAAAAAGTTAAACGTAATAAACTAGAAAGCAAAATATCAATAAACTGATCAACGAAACCAAAACTGTTGTAAATATTGCTGCAATAAACATATGTGTGTGTGTGTATTCATAGTAGAAATATTTGTAATCCTTTGGGTATATACCTAGTAATGTGATTGCTGGGTCAAATGGTGTTTCTGGTCCCAGATCCTTTAGGAATCGCCACACTGTCTTCCACAGTGGTTGAACTAATTTACACTCACACTAACAGTGTAAAAGGGTTCCTATTTCTCTACAGCCTCACCAGCATCTATTGTTTCCTGCCTTTTTGATAATCACCATTCTGCCATTCTGGCACATGTATCCCAGAACTTAACTTAAAGCAAAAGGAAAAAAAGAAATAGCATATTACAGAAGGAAATGTTGAAAGGGGAAGTGGCAATAGCAATTATACAAAGGGAAAACACCTGAAAGCAAAAAAGAAAAACTATGAAAATCAGACAACAGAACTCAAAGCCCATTGAGTGTAGGAAACAAAAAAAAGTACATTTCAGTAATCTCTCATGGTATCATAGTACTAAAGCACACTAAAAAAATAAAAATAAAAATAACTGGTTTAAAAAGATTTTAAAAATAGCCTAAATGCTTGAATAAGTGAAGAAAAAAACAAAAGTAAAGAGAGCCTCTGTTTCTAGGTATGATAGGGTAGCTTGCATCAGACCAAAGTTCCCTTTGTGAAAAAGTAGAAAAGGCAGATAATATAGAAAATGGAAACATTGATTTGCAGGTGTCATAGAGATGTCAAGGAACCAAGAATTCCTGAAGAAGGAGTGATCACAGAAGTGAGTGGACATTCCCCTCAGGGAGTGTGCGTATTTTGGGCACAGGGCTGCAGGCTGAATTACTTTCCTATTCTCTCTCTAAAGAAATATATTACAGAGATTATGCTGTACTACAAAGAGCACAAAGATGATGTAACCAAACATTGTAGAAGAAAACAATATTAGAGAGCTGTTATAGTCAACAAAGGTAGTTTGGTATATGTGACATTTGTCATCTTTTAAAATCTGGGTAAATCGTTATGATTTTGTTTCTCATTCTAAATAAATTTGTATCTAGTTTTGTGTTATTTTATTTAAAGATGACTTAATACACCCTTAACCAGTTACCTGGGCTTCAGGTTCCATAGACCAAGATCTGCTCCTTTAGGATAGAGGAATGGGACAAAGATTTTTTTTTCCCACTTTTAATTTTTTATTCTATTAAATAAAAACGATAAAGTGCTACACAAATCTCAGCAATTTGTGTGTGTCTGTATGTGTATTTTAACTTCTAGAAAAGAAATAGAATTGCAAGTCACTTTGTTAGTCTTTACATACAGTCATTCACTTACCTTGAATGGCGATTATTCAAGGCATCTCTAGAGTTCTTCATGTAGAGATAGCTACTATATGAATTTTATAACTGGAGGAACTCAGCACCAAATAATGTTTCTGAATAATAAAAATTTGCTATTTCTGCCTTATAAAAGTCACTGACCCAGTAGTTAGAATCCTGATGTGAATTGTACCCTTGCTGATTGATAGATGGTCCAGCTCCCACTAGAAAATAGAAAACTCCTGTTTTTATTAAACGGACCTCATAAACACCTCAGATCTACTAAGTTTCATGTGGCTGCCCATTTTTATTAATATGTGCTTACGTTAATTCTTATATATAGAATAAACAGTCCATTGCCAGGAAAATATACCATCTATATATGAAATTAATGTATTTTATTGTTTCATCAGAAACTTTCCTTACAGCTTCAAAACTAATATTTTAGAAGATAATATTTGTCCCCTGGGGTGAGTTACTCTAGCTACTACTCTTAAAATGTTCCAAAAGGGTTATAAACTATATAGACTGTGAAAAAATATTCAACATACATTGTATTTCAATTTGAAAATTTAAATTGAATTGAAATTAAAATGAAATAAAAGTTAAATACATTACATTTATTTTGTCAATAAATGTAGGACTATAAGAAAAATAAAAATACTATTTATGAGGGAATGGTCTCTAGTTTTATGTGTTAATTTATTCAAATTATTGTCATTATTTTATTATTTGGTATTATGTTAAATATTAATTGTCAAATTACAAAATGTATTTCACTTATTTTTTTAAATCTGGGCAGAATAAAGTAAATTTCTCATTTTAAATTTTCTTTGGATAATCACTATCGTTGAATGGCATTTTGAAAAAAAAAGTGGTCAAATTTGAAATTGTAAAACATAATTGTCATAAGCAGAGAGAAAAAACTAGGAAAATTTTAATTTACCAAACTTTATACCACTTTTTGTAATGTTCTAAAGTAAAATTTCATCCAATTGTGATTTTAAAAGTAATACAAATAGAAGATGTTATTTTGAATTGAGAGGAATACATTATAAAAATCATCCTGAGTGGTGCTGTATATAACTCTGTAACATATTTCTCACAGATGGGGAGAAGGTAGGCTTGAGTTGGAATCAAACTCTAAAGTCTTAATAAGAGTGATGGGAAGGCAATGGATAAATAGCCAAGAAAGATTTGGTAACATGCCTGTAATAGCAGTACACATATAATCACGTTCTCTGTTTAGAATGCCTAGAGAATTAGCCTATAGTTTATGTTTTTGGTAATCAGACTAACAATAATTTTGCAGCCATTTGTAGACAAAAAAAGTGCCTTTGGGCAAGCCTTAGGATTAAGGCAGGAGGTTGTGAAACTCTAGTGGAGCTCAAGAATTAGGAGAGCTGTCTTGAGAGGACAAACCCATGCTTAAGTATCAGACTTAACTGCTGCAGGGTCCTGGCTCCAGACCAAAAAATGGACTCATCTCCTTGTGGATTTGACTATAGCCTCATTTGATCTTGGTCCTGCTACCAAAACCATCTGCCAAGGGGCTTAGAAAGAGTTATGTACATAAGTACCTCAGGTGATAGCCTAGCCAACCTGTGTTCCTGAAAACAGCTCTGAAACTTGACTTCAGCCCCTTTTGGTTGTGGTCTGAGATCAGTCCTGCCTATATAGGGACTAGAAGACACACTCTTCAGAGTTCCCAGGGTGGGCTTGCCAACCTCAGCCTCACAGCAGATCCTAAAATGGCCTGAAATTTTTCTCTTGCTCCTTTCAGCTGCCCTCTATCAGCAATTGTCTCCACCGGAACCCAGAGAGAGACATGCCCATTAATGCCTCTACAGACAAGGCTTGTTGGCCATAGTCTCACTATAGATCTTGAAATGGCACAGTAAGTCTGTTCCAATCCCTCTCAGCTGCAGTCTGAGGTCAGTCCTAATGCCCATGGTACCCATGCCTATTTGCGAACTCAGAGGCAGGTAGCAGACCACAGGCTCAGCTGTGAACTCTGAAGTGGTGGTAATGACTTAGTTTTGACCCATCTCAGATGCAGCCTTGACTTAACCAATGACCAAGTAGGAGCCCTTCCAGTGACCTAGAGGAAGTCACACATATCGGTTCACCTGGCATGTTGTTTGTACCCCCAAACAGACGCTTATCTTAATGTAAGTCCTACTGACAAATGTACCAGAGGCAGCCTGGTCCATCCAGGGGCCAAAAAGGATCTATGTCCATTAAAGTCCCTTGTCACCGGTCTGCCAACTACAGACCCCATTACAGACCCAAGAGTAGCCATATGACCTTCCTACAACCTCTAATTCAATCAACTTGGTATTTAACAGGAGACTTTTACCAGCTCAAACAAATCTGTCAAGGCTGTAGAGGGGTTTACTCCTTCAAATGCAGATATTACATGCATAGTAAAAAATCAAACATGACTTCACCAGAGGAAACTAAAATAAAGCTGCAATTACCAATTTCTATGACATAGAGAACTACAAATTGTCTAAAAAGGAATTCAAATAATTATCCTCATTAAGCTCAGTGAGATGCAAGAAAACACAGATACAAAACAAAATAAAACTAGAAAATCTATGTATGGGCAAAATGAAAAGTTTAATAAAGAAATAGGAACCATAAAAAAGAACGAAACAAAAATCCTAGAGCTGAATACAATGACAGAACTAAAAAATTGTATAAAGAGCTCCAAAAGAGATGGAATCATACAGAGAAAGAATTAGTAAACTCAAAAGCAGGTCATTTGAAATGAGCTACTTATAGGAACAACAACAAAAGATTGAAAAGAAGGAAGAAAGTATAAAGTATAATGAAGCACACAAATATACAAATTATGAAAATTTCACAAGCAGAAAAAAAGATTAAAGAAATAAACGTTGAAAATTTTACAAATCTTGGAGTATATATGGACATATGGGGTCAGTAAGCTCCAAAGACTCTGAGCAAGATCAACTGAAAGAAAAATAATTGAAGATTTTACAAATCTTAAAGGGTGTATGGACTTATAGAGTCAGGAAACTCAAAGGACACAAAGCAGACAGGGATGCCCTCTCTCACCACTCCTATTCAACATAGTGTTGGAAGTTCTGGCTCGGGCAATCAGGCAAGAGAAAGAAATCAAGGGTATTCAGTTAGGAAAAGAAGAAGTCAAATTGTCCCTGTTTGCAGATGACA
>NW_012116311.1:1751155-1760393 GCF_000951035.1 Colobus angolensis palliatus
GTATACATATGTAACAAACCTGCACGTTATGCACATGTACCCTAGAACTTAAAGTATAATAATAAAAAAAAAAAAATTAAAAAAAAAAAAAAGACACAAAGCAAGCTCAACAATGACAACAAAATACTCTGGGATGCTTGTAATCAAATTTTCAAGTCCAAAAAGAGAGAATCTTCAAAGAAGCCAGATAAAAAAGGCCCATCATATTAAGAGAACCCCCAAGAAGTTACCAGCAGACTTCCAAACAAAAATCTTGCAAGCCAGTAGGGAGAGAGATGATATCTTCAAAGTGCTGAATGAAAACAACCTTTCAGCTAAGAATACTATACCTCCTGAAACTACCTTTCAGAAATGAGAGATCAAAATATTCCCAAACAAAAGCTGAGGGTGTTTATCACCATGAGACCTGCCTTACATGAACTTCTAAAGAAAGTTCTTCAAATTGAATAAAAATATGCTAAATAACAGTATGAAACATATGAAAATATAAAACTCACTTTTAAATGCAAATGCATATTCAAACTCAGAATACTCAATACTGTAATGGTGGTGTATAAATCACTTTTAATTCTAGAATACATGTTAAAAGACAAAGGTATTAAAAATAAGCATAGCTACAATAAGCCTCCAGGATCACTGCTAAGGACACAGTGTCCATGTTTGTCTCCATGGACTGAGGCTTTAGGCACAAAACAGCACTAGGCCAGCCCCCATGGACTAGGGCTCCAGGTTGCAGTAGAACCAGGTACAAATCTCACCTCTGTAAACACAAAAAACAGGTCCAACCCACTGGATTCATGCTCCAAGTTCAACCCTGAACACCTAAGTGACAGGCCTGCCAATTGCAGACATGAGCACTAGGCTAGCCTCACTAAGTACTCCAGCAGTAAGCTCACCTATGGGTTATGCTAGAAGGGCTGCACAGAATCTTTGGATGAACTGACTAGTGAACGGCTTTCCCTGAAGAAGCCAGTCTCCAAGGATGGAATAAGATCCTTATTTTTCAGATGCACAGATGTTAGTGTAAGGCAACAATAACACGAAAGCAATGAAACATAATACCAACCAAATAACACAATAACCTCCCAGAAGTTGACACCAAAAAAATGGAGATACATAGACTGTCTGACAAGGAAATCAAAATAAATGTTTTAAGGAAGCTTAGCAAACTTCAAGAATATGCAGAGAAATAATTCAATGAAATGAGGAAAACAATAATTGACCAAATAAGAAATTTAAAAGATATATGGAAATTATTTTAAAAAAAATCAAACAGAAACTCAGGAGATGAGAAATATAATGAATGAAATAAAAATGCAATAGAGAATATCAATAGCAGAACTGATTAAGCAGAAGAAACAATTTGTGAATTTGACCACAGGCTATTTGAAACACACACACACACACACACACACACAGAGAGAGAAAAGAAAAAAAGAAATTAAGAAAGTTTGCAAGATTTTTGGGACAGCATCAAAAGAGAAAATATTTGAGTTACATAATTTCAAGGAGGTGAAGAGAGAGACATAGGAGCTGAAAGCTTATTTAAAGAGCTAATATCAAAAGATTTCCAAATCTGGGGAATGAGAAATACCTTGAATGTAAATTGACTGAATTCTCCAATTAAACACATAGAGTGGCTGAATGGATGAGAAAATAAAACCCAATCTATAGAATATATGCTGCCGATACCCTCATTTTACATGTAAGGACACACAAAGACTAAAAATGAAGGGATAAAAAAGGATATTCCATGCTAATGAGAACAAAAAATGAGCAAGGGTTGCCACACTTACATCACACAAAGTGAATTTTAACTCAAACCCTATACAATGAGACAAAGAAGGTCATCATATAATGACAAAGGAGTCAATTTTCACTGGGACATAACAATTGTAAATATATATACACTTAACATCAGAATACCTAAATTCAGGCCATATATGACACACCACAAGTAACATCATATTCAATGGCATATTCAATGGTAAAAAGTTGAAAAGTTTTCCACTAAGACCAAGAACAAGAAAAGGATGTCCACTCCTGCCATTTCTATTAAATATAAGTCCTAGCCAGAGTAATAAGACAAGAAAATAATTTGTAAGGCATCCAAATTGGAAAGGAAGAAGTTAAATTGTTCTTGTTACAGATGTCATGGTCTTTTTCAATAGAAAACTGTAAAGACTCCACCAAAAACCTGTTAGAATCAGCAAACAAATTCAGCAATGATACAGGATGAGAAAACATACTAAAACCAGTAGAATTCCATTAACCATAAACTCTGAAAAAGGAAAAAAATCCATTCACAATAACTACAAAAGCAAAAACCATGTAGGAATAAATTTAACCAAAGAGACAAAAGACCTGTATACTGAAATCTATAAAATACTGATGGCAGAAATTGAATAAAAGCATATATTAATAAATACAACTCTTTTTCATGAATTGGAAGAACTGATATTGTTAAAATGTCAATGTTACCTATAGCAGTGTACAGATTCAATGCAATCCCTATCAAAATTCTAGTGACATTTTAATAGAAATATTTAAAAGTTCTTAAAATTTGTATGAATACACAACAACTTGGAAGTGCCAAAATAATCTTGTACACACAAAAAAGCTGGATGCATAATAACACTATCTGACTTTAAAATATATTACAGAGCTGTAGTAACCAAAACAGCATATTTGTATAAAACAGACATACAAACCAATGGAACAGAATAGAGAGCCTAGAAATACATTTGTGCATTTATGATCAAGTGATTTTTGACAAAGGTGCCAGACAATGTGGAAAGGAAAATCTCTTCAATAAATGTTGTTAGAAAAACTGATTATACACATAAAGAATAATGAAATTTAACACTTATCTTACACTGTATAAAAATCAATTCAAAATACATTAAAGACTTAAATCTAAGGCCTGAAATTGTCAAACTGGTAGAAGAAAAGATAGAGAAAAAGCTCGATGACATTGGTCTGGGCAATAATATTTTAAATATGACTCCAAAGGCAGGGGTAACAGAAGCAAAAATAGATAAATGACATTACATTAAACCAAAAATCTTCCGCACAACAAATAAAACAGTCAACAAAGAAACAACCAATGGAATGGAAGAAAATATTTGCAAACCATTAACTTTATAAGGGGTGAATATATAAAATACATAAGGAACTCAAACAACTCAGTAACAAAAGAAATAATCTGATGAGGAAATGGGTAAAGGGACTAGATACACATTTTTCAAAAGAAGACATACAAATAAATGACAAGTACATGAAAAAATTATCAGCATCACTAATCATCAGAGAAGTGCAAATCAAAATTACTGCATGTCACCTCACAGCCGATAAAATGCCTATTACCAAAATGATGAATGTTATCATTACTGGCGAGGATGTGAAGAAAAGAGAACCCATGGGCTCCAACTTATTTAAACTATCCATGTATCACATTCCTTTTTTTCTAAAATGAGAATAACAATAGTAATTTAATTCACTTGAATTATTTTGAAATGTATATAATTTATTTATAAATGCCTGCTGCTTTGTATTTGATAAATATTAAGCTTTAACAATTTGAAAGAACTGCAAAAAAATTAAAAGTACAATATTAGGAACACAGGAAAAAATTTTTCAATATAAAAGTAAACAAAAATGTAGAAGAAAATCTTCATAACTTTGGAATAGACAATAATTATTTAGAACAAAAGAGCACTAGCTATAGAAGAAAAATCTAATAACTTAGATTTCTCAAAACTAAAACTTGAGCTCTTTAAAAATGTTTCTAATATGCTACGACTTTTCACTGCAAAATAGTCAAAAGGCAAACCAAAGACAAAATATGTGCAATCATATATTTGACAAAATATTTCTATCTAGAATATATAAAGAAATCTTAAAATAACTCAATCCAATGAAATGTGTGAGTTATTTGAAAAGACAATTCATAAAAGGAAATATATGAATGGCTAGTAAACATGAAAGTTATTCAACATAATTAATCAAGCAATGCAAATAAAATAATGTGATACCATTACACAACCACTAACATAGCTGAAATTTGAAAAAAGGCAAAAAACAAAACTACTTTTGGGGAACAAGTGGAACAATTGTAACTCTAATAGTTACTGGCAGGAATGAAAAGTGGTATGACCATTTTGGAAAGAAAAAGTAGCAAATTTTTTTGTAAAATTAAACATTCAGTTACCAAATGACTCAGTGATTACACTCTTACATGTATACTCCAAGTAAATGAAAGCCTATGCCCACACATAATCTTGTGCATAAATATTTAGATTAGATTATTCATAATCACCCCAAAATGGAAGTAACCTAAGTGCTCATGAACAGTTAAATTGTTAAAAAAAATTGTATTGTTCACACAAGGGAGTTCTATACAGGAAAAAAATAGAAACAAACTTCTGATACATAAAAGAAGTAGTGACTCTCAAAAACATGCTGAATGAAAGAAGTCAGGTATAAAAGGGTGCATACTACCATGTTATTTCCTTTATATGACATTCTAGAAAAGGGAAAACTAATCTATAGTGACAGACCACAGAGTAGTGGTTGACTGGGGCTAGGATTGATTGCAAACCTTTATGGTAATATCCTGATTGTAATGGTAGTGATGTTTTGACTTTTGTCAAAACTCATCCACTTAAGATGGTTGCATATTATTTTATGTTAATGTTACCTCTGAAAATTTTTGAAAATGTTTAAAAAATGTCATTTATGTAAAGGACAAGAATAAAGTTAAATATTTCATGGGAAATGTTTCCAATATGCTAGGACTTAATAAAAATATAGCTCAAATGTTGTTTTCTTAAAAAAAAAAAAAAAAGAAAAAAAGTTATTTGAAGCAAAACACTTACTACCGAGAGAGAAAGGAAAGTTAGTATTGATGTCTCCTAAATGTAAACTACAGATTCTAGGGCTATGACATTTGATGAGGAAGTCCAGAAGATGCTGGAGACCATGGGAATTAGCAATCCACATCTAATCATTAAGCATGCCTGTAATGATCATCATGAAGAAAAGGGGCCTGGTGATGGTATTTCTGGTTTTAAAGAACCTCAACACTTAAAAAAAAATAGAGACCTCAGAGTGACAAGAACCAGGACTCTTAGCTTTAGATACTTTATGCTGAGATCTATTGAACTTGACATATTTTAAATATAGCTTAGTTATTTCTTTGTAAAATGTCCACTCCACTTCATAAGGGGGTTGAGAGACTAAAATAAAATGAAAAATAAGATAAAATGTTGTATATACCTTGTTTTGATCATTGATACCAAGAATTTACAAAAGCAGCTATAAAAATTGTATTTTATAAAAAGCCAGTATTTAGTAACCTAGAATTAAAACACACTGTATATATTGAAGAAGACCAAGGAGCAGATGAGTGCATAAGTGCAGAAATTTGTATGTACATTTTTATTTTAAATAGGAAGGATGCTAAAATATCAGATCATGCCTCATGATTCTGGAAATACCATTTTAGATTTAAATCTAAAAGTTGGTAGAATTAGAAATGGAATACACATATCAGCCAAAACACTGACAAAACCAGGGCTGTGCAGGGTGGGCACACCTGTGGTCCCAACTACTTGGAAGGCTGAGGTGTGAGGATCACTTGAGCTTGAGGGGTCAAGGCTGCAATGAGCAGTGACACTCAGTCTGGAAAGCAAAAACTAAAAAACTGAAAATAATAAAAGCAAAGTTAACAGAATCTCTCCCTGCCAAAAAAAAAAAAAAAAAGGCAGATGAGAAGGAAATAGGAAATAGAGAAACATACCAACAAGAAACAGTGAAACAAGATGAAGTTTGTAAGAACAGATGTATCAGGCAAATTTCTAGATGAAAATGAGATAATTTCCCCAATTCCAAAGTATAATATTCACAATATAACCAGGAAAACACTTTGAAGTAAGAAATGACTTATTTTTTAGTATTCCATCTTACAGAATGCAGATTAATAAAATAGATATTATATTTATATAACAGCAGTCAATGATGAAGAGGGCAGAGAAAAGAGAACAGGAGGAGAGAAATCAGTAAAGAGATTGGCTCTGACCTTCTCAGGGAATTGCTACATTGTACTATCAGCTCTTCTTTCAATAGGAAAGAGTCGGGGTAGCGATTAACATGCCTTGTCAAAGACCTGTTATTCTTTTTATATCCGGAAATGTGTATGTCAGTGTGTCTGTGTGTACTTCTGATGGAGCATTTTCATACCCCCATGGAAGAAGAGAGTAGAGCTTCCGACAACCAAAAAAGGACAGCACTGAAGTAAGCATCAGGTAAGGCAGTTTCTAATTACAGAAACCACACCCCAGGTCTCCTCCTCCTGTGCACTGGGAAAGACATAAGGGAAAATATTGAGCATTGTCTTGCACTTGCAACATTGTCTTGCAACAACAGTTTACAACTTTATTGTTGAAATGGATTGTTCACATATGTAAAATTAGCAGGTATGTAGGCAAAAAACAAGATAAAATATACAAGTTTAGAAAGGAAATAATCAGTGTAGCCTGCTGTTCTTACACTGTCTCCACAAAAACAAAGTTTGGAATATGGTCATGGAGGCTAAACAGGCTTTAGAGAGTAGACAAGTGAAAAGAAATGAGAAACCAGAAGGGCAGAAAGAAGCAAGGTATGAGGGAATGGCAGAGATTAGAACAGCATTCTGGGCATGAGACTTGGACTAATTTACAAGAGAGACTGTGCAGCAAAAAAGGTAAACTTTAGCATGTCTTCACTGAGAGTTATATGCATCTCAGAAGTATGTGTGTGTGATTGTATTTATGCACATATATAAAATGTGCATCCTGAAATTAGTGTTTTTTTTAATGAAGCTGTATCCATTGACAACAATATCTCTAACTATGGCACTTTGCTAGGTAAAAGGGAATAAAGATTAAGATCTATATACTAACATGTAGCTTTGTGTGGCTCTTAGGGTTGTTTCATCAACATCAACCAACCTGCATTGCACAGAAGTAACATCAGAGTTTTCTAGACATAGAGGAACTCTAAATAAAATCTGTATATTATAAGTCGGTGATCTATAAACTATAAAAATGATTCTATGAATTTAGTAAACAAGTAGAGAGCTACATACAGGCTTTGAATGGATTATCCAGAGCTAGATTTTTAAGAATCTGCCTCAATTGTAGCAAATATCCAGTAGGTCCTCATTATTCTTACACAATTTTTGAAGTAACCTAGAGGCTGTTTGCAATTGGCCAGCCCACAAAAAATCAAATGAGTGCTCCTCAGACCATAAGAATTCTGTCTTTAATCACAGGAAGGGGAACATCACACACCGGAGCCTGTCGAGGGGTTGGGGGAGGGGGAGGGATAGCATTAGGAGATATATCTAATGTAAATGAAGAGTTAATGGGTGCAGCACATCAACATGGCACATGTATACATATGTAACAAACCTACATGTGGGCACATGTACCCTAGAACTTAAAGTATAATAATAATAATAAAAGAATTCTGTCTTTAAATAAAATGCCATATTTTCAGCATATGTCTGAGGAACCAGTGAACCTGGAAAGATTTTTGATGCTCCAGTCATCTTAAATTAATTTTCTACCACACCAGACTAAGAAAACCCAAATATTTATTTCATATAACTTTGTGTCTTTAAGAGAATGTTCATCCATGTGCTTTTAATTCATTTACATTTATATCATCAAATATTAGTTTTATGAGTTTTTGATGTAGGACCAATTTTAGCTGCCTTCTCAATAAGGTATGCTTTAGTGCTTTCCCCTTTCAAGAACAGGAAGACTTGTTTTGCCAAAGATGAATAAATTCAAATATACAAAGCTTTGGATTTAATCTGTAACTCAAATCTCACACTATTTGCATATCTAGAATTACCTCCCTTCCCTGGTACCCACATAACTGAAACTAACCAGAGTCTCAAAATACTCCTGCCAGATACTAAACAACCAGATGGATTTGGCAATGACCATTGAATAAAAGCTCCAGGAAAAAAAATATGGAGCTCTTCAAAAATATTGGCCAAAGGCTTGAGTGAAAATAGAATTTCTCCCCACTACTTAGAATATCTAAGTATAATTATGCCTAGGCAAATTTTAGAAGCTAACTTTATCCTGTCAGAAATGTTAAAAAATTATAATTAAGGATGAACTTCAAATAATTCCAGGTTTCCTCAGTATCACAGAATAGAATCTTCCTGGGATATATTGGATTTATATACGTACATAGTATTATCAAGCTTTATATATTTGAAGTGGCATACTTTTCCCATTTATTGCCTGTTGAGTAAAGTAGAACACTTTCATTAGTTAAAAAAATTCATTTTATGCAATTCAAAAAAATTTCTTCAAATATGCTGGCATTTTCTAGGACTTAATCAACAAAAACTCTTTGTTCATTACTTTTGTGGTATTATTCACTTTAATTTTAACCCTTTTGGTCTATTCTTATATAATGAACAAATTTGAAGTAACTAAGCATGTGAATATATGGAAAAGATAAACAAATGGCTATTAGCTCAATTCTGGAAAATAAAAAGATTTTCAACAAATTCTTTGCCAAAATTCTATTGCCAAAGTTTAGTTAAAATGATATATTGAGGAACTGGGGGAAATCTATTTTCATGACTAGTGGAAATACTTTAGTTATTTAAAAAAATGCAGAGGTAAAATGTAGATTTTCTGAATGGCAAACTACATGAACTAATATTCCTTAGGGAAATAATTTATTATCTTCTTTATATCTTGTAAGGGACAGCAAAGATCTCATGTTTAAAAAATTTATAACTTCTATGTCAACAATTTAAGAAGGAATGGGAAGTATTAAAGTGTTGTGAGACATTTTTAAATGTAATACAGAGAATTTAGGTATAATTCATTTTAAATTTAGATATGAGTTGCCCAGCACCTAATGACATAGGAATTTACATGTACTTGGTACTGGCCTATTTTCTGAAGGCACTGGCGGTACACTAAAAGAGGGAAGGATAATCTGAAAACTTCAGAAACCAAAGAGAAAATATTAACTGCTGTGTTCCTTTTGTGTCCCCCTCCCAAAGCTGCAAATTAATAACAACTAATATGTGTTGAATACCTACTATATACCACTCATTTAAATGTATTGTAGGTGTTATTTAGTGCAATTTTTTGAGACAGATACTGTTTTTTTTTATTATTTATTTATTTATTTATTTTTTGGATTTTTTTTCTTTTTATTT
>NW_012116311.1:1765424-1787136 GCF_000951035.1 Colobus angolensis palliatus
TCCTTCCTGTTTGATAGTTTTCCTTCTGCCAGTCAGAACCCTCAGCTATAGGTCTGTTGGAGATTGCTTGAGGTCCACTCCAGACCCTGTTTGCCTCAGTTCAAAATGCAGAAATCACCGGTCTTCTGTGTCCTTCACGCTGGGAGTTGGAGCCATTGTGAACTTTTATTCAAGAAGAAACATGAGAGTTCAGCAGAAAAATAAACTAAAACTTCGGATTCGGTCTCTGGCGTTCTCCCACGAGGTTCCTTGGACTGCATATGAGGAGGAGCCCTTGAAGTTCGTGAGACAGATACTGTTATCCAATTTACGAATAAGGAAAGCAAGACACAGAGGGGGTGATTAAGTTGTCCGTGATGACACAGCCTGTAAATGAAAACGTGAAATCTGAACTTGAACAGCTTGATTCCAGATTATGCCTTCTAAGTACTGGTTGGCACTGCCTCTTCACACAGTCATATTTTATACACATATGGGACATTTGTCCTAAATATCACAGAGATGTCAACCAATCTAAGTGAAGTTTTTGAGAAGAAAAGTGGAAGAGCCAAAATATTTCAAATTGGAAATAAGTACAGTCATCTAAGAAGAACTTGAGAACAGAATAAAATATAAGTAGAAGATAGGAAGGTTGGAATCTACATCCACATACTGAATATTTCCAGTGGAATGTTACCTTTCTTATGAGCCTGGCCCAGGAATGAACTTTAATTGTGCCGAGCCAGGCTGGGCCCAGGCCAATTCTACCTTGTTTGTTCTGTAGGGTAGCTGCTAATGTAGTCTCAACAGAAACGTCCCAAATTAAAATGTAAGTAAAAATAATTTTTTTAAAAAGCAACACAATATCCAAGAACTGTGGGACAATTACACAGGCATAACATACATGCAATGGGAATACCAGAAGAAAAAAGATTAAAACAAAATTTGAAGTAATACTGAGTAAAAATTTTTGAAAAGTAATGACCTTCACCAAACTATGAATTCATGAAGCTCAGAAAATTATCCTATGAATCAAGATAAATATCAAAGAATCTACATGTAGGCATAATATATTCAACCTTCAGCAAATCAAATCAAATAAATCTTGAAATTTTTCATTTAACTTTTACCTACCGAGAAACAAGAGTAAGAATTATATCAGATTTATCTTCAGAAACTACGTAATCAAAAAGAGAGTGGAGTAAAATATTTAAAGTGTTAAATAAAAATAAAACAACTAACTTAGAATTCTGTATCCTGGGAAATTATTCTTCAAAAGTGAAAGAGAAAGAAAGACTTTCTCAGACACATAAATATTGGGGAAATTTGTCATCAGTATTCCTGCTTTGTAAGAAATGTTAAGAGACGTGCTTCATAGAGAAGAAAAATGAGATAGGTGAGAAGCTTAGATTTATATAAAGATGATAAAAGCGTTAAAGAGAAAATAAATGAAGGTAAAATAGAATGTTTTATACTTTCTTATTCTCAATTGATCTAGCAGTAACAGTTTGTTCAAAATAATAACAACAATGTATTCAGTGATTATAATTTATGGACAAGTAAAATAAATAATACCAATGTTACTTTTATCTGTAAATCATTATAATACTACTTGGTGTACATATGTGTGTTTATAATTTTCTGATTTATCTGTTTCCCCAATACTACTAAGTACTCAATCTTTTATATTTGACAGCTTGATAGATTAAAAACAATTTATTCCCATGTGGAATTTCTATTTTTGGAAGTGAGCTTAAATTTTAATTATCAGCTTATAATTTTGCGATTTTTCTATAAATACTGGTGTATTTTTTTATTTATTTTTAAAGCTCTTTATTTTAATTTTGATTAATATTTCTATCATATATGTGCAGATAATTGTTCTAGGGTAAAACTTTTACATATTTTTAGTAATTCAAAAGACATCCCAGTCACATGAAGGAAGAGATAGATATAATAATAGTAAGGAACTTCAGTATTCCACTTTTAACAATGTACAAATTATCCAGACAGAAAATTAATAAGGAAAAATTAGAATAAACTGTGCTTTAGACAAAATGCACAGATATATGTAGAACACTCCATCCTACAGCTGCAGATTACACGTTCTTCTCCAGTGCACATAGAACATCATTCAAGATAGAACATATAAATATGATGTATATAGTAAGCCACAAACGGGTCTTAACAAATTATAAAAAATTGACATCATGCCAAGTATTGTTTCTGAACACATGGTATGAAATAGCCAATTAATAACAGGAGGAAATTCAGAAAATATACAAATACACAGAAATTAGATAACATGCTCTTGAACAGTCAATAAGTCAATGAAGAAATTAAAAGTTAAAGATAGAAAATGTTTATAGACAGATGAAAATAGAACATATCAAAATATACAGAAACCAATGGCATAGAGCAAAAACAGTACTCAGAGGAAATGCCTATATCAAAAAAGTAGAAAGACCTTAAAGAAACAACCTAACACTGCACCTCCAGGGACTAGAAAAACAAGAACAAACTCCATCCAAAATTAGTAGAAGTAGGGAAATAATAAAGGTCACAGCAGAAATAAATGAAATTGAGACTAAAAATACAATATAAAGAATCAATGAAACAAAAAGTATGTTCTCTGAAAAGATAACAAAATCAACAAACATTTAGCCAAACTAAGGAACAAAACAGAGAAGACTCAAATAAAATCAGAAATGAAGCAGAAGGTATTACACCTGATACCACAGAAATACAAAGGATCACAGGAGCCTATTAGAAGCAATTATAGGCTAACAAATTGGAAAACGTGGAAGAAATGGATAAATTCCTGGACAGATACAATTTATCAAGATTGAATTATGAAGAAATAGAAAATCTGAACAGAGCAATAAGGAGTCATGAGATGGAATCAGTAATAAAAAGTCTCCCATCAAAGAAAAGTTCAGGACCAGATGGCTTCACTGCTGAATTCTACCAAACATTTAAAGAACTAATATCAACCCTTTTCAAACTATTAACTAAAATTGAAGTAGAGGAAGTACTTCCAAACTCATTTACTAGACCAGCATTATTCTGATATCAATACATTTAAAGAACTAATATCAACCCTTTTCAAACTATTAACTAAAATTGAAGTAGAGGAAGTACTTCCAAACTCATTTACTAGACCAGCATTATTCTGATATCAATACCAGACAAGGACACAACAGAAAAAGAAAACTAAAGGCCAATATCCCTGATAAACACAGTTGCAAAAATCCTCAAGAAAATAATAGCAATCAGAATCTAGCAGCATATTAAAAATATCATTCACCATAATCAAATGAGATTGATCCCAGAAATGCATGTCTGGTTCAATATATTCAAATCCATAAACATGATTAACAGAGAGTGAATCACTTTAATAGAATGAAGAAAAAAATCATATGGTTATTTCAAATTAGGCATAGATGGTAAATTCCTCAACACAGTAATAGCCATATATAACAAACCCATAGCTAACATTATACTAAATATGGAAAAGTTGAAGTCTTATCTTTTAATATCCAGATTAAGACAAGGATGCCTTTTCTCCACTTCTAAGTTAGCATTATACTGGAAATCCTAACCAGAGCAATTAGACAAGAGAAAGAAAGAAAGAAAAGCCATCTAAATAGGAAAGAAGAAAACAAACTGTTCCTTTTGGTAGATGGCATGATCTTATATAGAGAGAACCCTAAAGACTCAAACCAAGAAACTGTTAGAAATAATAAAAAAGAATCATAAAGTTGCAGGGTAGAGAATCAATATACAAAATTAGTAGTATTTCTTTAAATTAATAGTGAACTATCTGAAAAAGAAATCAAGAAAAGCATTCCATTTATAATAGTTTCAAAAAAGTCATGTGGGAATAAATATAACCAAGGAGATGAAATTTCTCCACAATGAAAACTATGCAATGCTGATGAAAGAAATGGAAGATTACACCAAAAAATGAAAATATATCTTGTGTCTATAAATTGGAAGAATTAATGTTATTAAAATATTCATACTACCCAAATTGATTTACAGATTCAATGTAATCCCTATCAAGATAACCAATGACATTCTCCTCAGAAAGAGAAAAACAATTCTAAAATTTATATAGAACCACAAAAACCCATCAATAGCAAAAGCAATCTTGAGTAAAAAGAAAAAAGCTGGAGGCATCGCACTACATTACTTAAACTATACTACAAAATTTTAGTTACCAAAACAGCATGTTGCTGACATACAGACTCAGACTAATGGAACAGAAAAAAGAACCCAGAAATTAATCCATGTATCTATAGTCAACTGATTTTTGACAAAGGGGCCAAGAACACATACTGGGGAAAGGACAGTCTTTTCAATAAATAGTTCTGGGAAGATCGGATATCCACATGCAAGAAGAATAAAACTAGATTCCCATCTCTCATCATATACAAAAATCAAAATGGACTGGAGACTTAACTCTAAGACCTGAACTATGAAACTACTGGAAGAAAACATAGGAGAAATGCTTCAAGACAGTGGTCAGGGAAGACATTTTGTGAATTAATTCTCAAAAACACAGACAACACAAGAAAAAATAAATGGGGTTATATCAAAATTAAAAAACTTCTGCGCAGTGCAGGAAACAATTGACAGAGTGAAAAGACAACCTACAGAATGAGAGAAAATATTTGCAAAGTACTCATCTGGCAAGGTTAATATCGATAATACATAAAACTCAATAACGAAGAAACAAACATTTAAAAATGGGCAAAAGATCTGAATAGACATTTCTCAAAAGAAGACATAGAAGTTGACAAACAGGCATATTTTTTAAAGTGCTCAACATCATTAACAATCAAAGACATGCAAATCAAAACCATGATGAGATATCACCTCACTCCAGTTAGAATGGCTATTATTAAAAGACAAAAGATAAGAAGTGTTGGTGAGGATGGAGAGAAAATGGAATCCTCACACACTGTTGATATAAATTTATATAGCCATTAATAAAAATAATACAGAAGTTCCTTAAAAATTAAAAATAGAACTATAATATGGTCTAGCAATCCCACTGCTAGATATATATCAAAATGAAAATCAGTATGTCTCCATTCCCATATTTATTGCAGCACTACTCACAGTAATCAAGATATGGAATCAATCTAAGTGTACATCAACGGAAAATGGATAAAGAAAATATGGTATAAATACACAATGCAATACTATTTAGCCATAAAAAATAAAACTATGTCATTTGCAGCAACATGGATGGAACTGGATGACATCATATTAACTGATATATGCCAGGCACAGAAAGACAAATCTGGCATGATCTCACTTATACGGGGAAGCTGAAAAAGTTCATCTCATATTAGTGGAGGGTAGAATTGTGGTTACCAAAGCCTGGAATGCCTAGGGAGAAGGGGGATTTGGGGAGACACTGGTCAATAAGTAAAGAGTTATAGTTAGATAGGAATTAGTTCTAGTGTTCTGTTGCACAGTAGGGTCACTATATTTAACAATAATGTATAGTTTCAACTAGCTGGAAGAGAGGATTCTGAATATTCTCACCACAGAGAAGTGATAGATATTTGAGGTGATGGGTTTGCTAATTACCCTGATTTAACTATTAGCCAATATGTACATGTATTAAAACAGCACAATATACTTCATAAATATGTACAATTGTTGGTCAATTAAAAATGAAATAAAACTACACAAATAAAAATAATATACACCACAGTCAGTCATCTTCTCCTTTTAAGATTTTTTATTCAAGTTTGAAAAGGCCTTTCTTAGCCTTAAAATTAAATATGGTGTATTTTTTTTCTTTGTAGAGGTCTTTCACATCCTTGTATTATTGTTATTATTTTTGGCAACTATTATGAAAGGGGTTAAGTTCTTGATTTAATTCTCAGCTTGATCGCTGCTGCTGTATAGCAGAACTACTGATTTGTGTACACTAATTTTGTATCCTGAAACTTTGTTGAATTCATTTACCAGTTCTAAGAGCCTTTTGGATGAGCCTTTAGGGTTTTCTAGGTATACATTTATCATATCATTAGCAAGCAACTTGGATGCCCTTTTTTTCTTTCTCTTGTCGATTGCTCTGGTGAGCACTTCCTTTTCTATGTAGAATTGAAGTGGTGAAAGTGAGTGGGTATCCTTGTCTTGTTCCAGTTCTCAGGGGGAATGCTTTCAACTTTTCCCTGTTCAGTATAATGTTAGCTGTGGGTTTGTCATAGATGGCTTTTATTACCTTCAAGTATGTCCTTTCTATGCCAATTTGCTGAGCATTTTAATCATAGAGGAATGCTAGGTTATGTCCAATGCTTTTCCCACCTCTATTGAGATGATCATGTGATTTTGTTTTTAATTCTGGTGTATCACATTTATTAACTTAAGTATGTTTAACCATCCCTGCATCCTGAGTATGAAACCTGCTTAATCATGGTAGATTATCTTTTTGACATGCTGTTGGATTCAGTTAGCTAGTATTTTGTTGAGGATTTTTGCATCTGTGTTCATCAGGGATATCGGTCTGTAGTGTTTTTTTGTTTGTTGGTTTATATCTTTTGCTGGTTTTGGTATTAGGGTGATACTGGCTTCACAGAATTAATTAGGGAGGATTTCTTCTTTCTCAATGGGATTGGTACCATTTCTTCTTTGAATGTCTGATAGAATTCAGCTGTGAATCTGTATGGTCCTGGGCTTTTTTTTGTGGGCAATTTTTTAATTATCATTTTAATCTTGCTGCTTGTTATTGGTATGTTCAAAATTTCTACTTCTTTCTCATTTATTGTAGGAGGGTTGTATACTGCCAGAAATTAATTCATCTCCTCTAGGTTTTCTAGCTTATGTGCATAAAAGTGTGCATATTATTCTTGAATAATCTTTTGTAGTTCTGTGGTATCAGTTGTAATATCTCCCATTTCATTTCTAATTGAGCTTATTTGGATGTTTTCTCTTCTTTTCTTGGTTCATCTCACTAATGTTCTATAAAGTTTAACTTTTCAAAGAACCAGGTGTTTATCATTTTAATTTTATTTTTGTTGTTTCAATTTTATTTAGTTCTGTTCTGATCTTCATAATTTCTTTTCTTCTGCTGGGTTTGGGTTTAGATAGTTCTTGTTTCTCCAGTTCCGTGAACTGTGACCTTACATTGTGTATTCGTGCTCTTTAGACTTTTTGATGTAAGCATTTAAAGGGATGAACTTTCTCAAGCACTGTCTTTGCTGTAGAATTTTAAAATTTCCATCTTGATTTTATTGTTGACCCAATGATCATTCAGGAGCAAGTTATTTAATTTCCATGTATGTGCATGGTTTTGAGTGTCCCTTTCAGTGTTGATTTCTAGTTTTATTCCACTGTGGTCTGACAGAATAATTGATATAATTTTGATTTTCTTAAATTTACTGTGACTTCTTTTGTGGCCTATTATATGGTATATCTTGGAGAATGTTCCATGTGCTGATGAATAGAATGTATATGCTGCAGTTGTTGGGTAAAATGTTGTGTAAATATGTGTTAAGCCGATTTGTTCTAGGGTATAGTTTAAGTCCATTGTTTCTTGGTTGACTTTCTGTCTTGATGACCTGGGTAGTGTTGTCAGTGGAGTATTACAGTCCCCCAGTATTACTGTGTGGCCATCTATCTAATTTGTTACATCTATTAGTAATTGTTTTATAAATCTGGGAGCTCCAGTGTTTGGTGCATACATATTTAGAATTGTGATATTTCCCCATTGGGAAATATCCTTTTATCATTATATAATGTCCCTCTTGGAAAACCATAAAACACTGCTGAAAGAAATAGACAACACAAACAAATGGAAACACTTCCTGTGCTCATATATGGGTAGAATCAATATTGTGAAAATGACTATACTGCCTAAGACGTCTACAAATTCAATGTAGTTCCCATCAAAATACTACCATCATTCTTCACATAACTAGAATAAGCAATGCTAAAATTTACATGGAACCAAAATGAGCCCCCATAGCCAAAGCAAGACTAAGCAAAAATAACAAATATGGAGGCATTACATTACCCAAGTTTATACTGTAAGGCTATAGTCACCAAAAACAGCATGGTACTGGTATAAAAAATAGGCATATAGACTAATGAAACAGAATATAAAACCCAGAGATAAAGCCAAATACTTATAGTCAACTGATCTTTGACAAAGCAAACAAAAGCATAAAATAGGAAAAGAACACCCTATTAAATAATTGGTGCTGGGATAATTGGCAAGCCACATGTAGAATAATGAAACTGGATCCTTATCTCTGACCTTATACAAAAATCAACTCAAGATGTATTATAGACTTAAATCTAAGAGCTGAAACCATAAAGATTCTAAATGATAGCATTGGAAAAACCCTTCTAGACAATGGCTTAAACAAAGATTTTATGACCAAAAACCCAAAGCAAATGCAACAAAAACAAAGATACATAGATGGGACTTAATTATAGTAAAAAACTTCTGCACAGCAAAAGAAACAATCAACAGGGTAAAAAGACAACCCACAGAGTGGGAGATAATCTTTGCAACATATACGTCTGACAAAGGACAAATATCTAGAATCTATAGAGAACTCAAACAAATTAGCAAGAAGAAAAAAAGCAATCCTATCAAAAATTGGGCTAAAGACATGAATAGACAATTCTCAAAAGAAGATATATAAATGGCCAACAAGCACATGGAAAAATGGCCAGGATCACTAATGATCAGGGAAATGCAAATTAAAACCACAATGGTTACCACCTTACTCCTGTAAGAATGAGCATAATAAAACAGATGTTGCTGTGAATGTGGTGAAAAGGGAAGACTCTTACACTGTTGGTGGGAATATAAAGTAATACAACCACTATGGAAAACAGTGTGGTGATTCCTTAAAGAACTAAAAGTAGATCTACCATTTGATCCAGCAATCCTGCTACTGGATATCTACCCAGAGGAAAAGAAGCCATTACATAAAAAAAGATACTTGCACGCCCATGTTTATAGCAGCACAATTTGCAATTGTAAAGATATGGAACCAGCCCAAATGCCCATCAATCAATCAGTAATGAAAATGTTATTTATCATCTATCTATCTATCCATCCATCCACCCACCCACCATGGAATACCACTCAGCCATAAAATGGAAGGAAATAATAGCATTCACAGCAACTTGGATGGAATTTGAGACCATTATTCTAAATGAAGTCAGTCAGGAACAGAACACCACACATCATATGTTCTCTCTCATAAGTGGGAGCTAAGCTGTAAGGGTGAAAATGCATAAGAATGATACGTTGAATTTTGGGGACTCATGGGAAAATGTGGGGGGTGGGGAGGGAAAAAAGACTACACATTGGATACAGTGTACAGTGCTTGGGTTACAAGTGTACCAAAATCTCAGAAATTGGCAATAAAGAACTTAAGCAAACACCACCTGTTCCCCGAAAACCTACTGAAATAAAAAAAATAAAAAACATAAACAATAAATAAATATGGCATACTAGTTTTTGAAACATCTTATATGCCAATTTGTCACATTATTGTGTAGAGTAAAATAGGGATTTGTTAGTCTTATTTCAGCAAAATTCCAAGTGCTCCTAAGTGAGATGATAATCAAAAGAAGATATTCATTAAGAAGGAATTATCTCATACATTAAATTTTAAACATATGTGTAACTAAACTTTTCTTTGAAACTCAAATATGTATATTTCTGAGACAGCAGTCTCAGAAGAGTGTGAATAAACATTTGTCTCTTTGAGATATCATAAAGCAGGGAGTAGAGAAGATCACAGAAGACAAAGATTACATTCTAACATTTTGATTTTTTTTTTTTGACCGGATTTGACCTTTCCTTTTCACAATATTGGACTCAATAACCTTGCTCCTCTCTCTCTGTCCATGAACTGTTGGCTTCAACAATTCTTGCGCTATGGAATCCTGCCAGCACTGCAGGAGGGCTGGAGTACAGAGGCAAGGTTCCAATGTCTAAAGTCAGGGCCAGTTACTTCCAGAAGAAAATTCACAGCTTTTGCTGGGGGTTGCTTGCAGGGAATTCTTCCAGAGAAAGTATGTTTGTGAAAGTATGGAAGTGGTCTGTGAAGTATATAGAAGCAGTCTTAGGAAGAAAAGAGGGGTGGGAGATACTACTTGAATTGATCATTTTGGAACTAAGAAGGATCTCAGGCCTGAGGGATCAGAATGAAACACAGTTGTTCACAAACTTAGAGCAGCTCTCTAGCACCTTTTTATTTTCAGAAAAATACAATTTTTAACAAATATTCTCCCTGAAGTTTTGGTTGCAAAAATATTTTCCCCTGGAGACAGGAATAAGAGAAATGTATTGCCTCTGTATGTTGCCCTGCTCGTCTCCTTCCCTCCCTCCCTTCCTTGCTTTTTTCCTGTCTCTGTAGCTGTTACGAATTCTTACATGTTAACTTTTCCCTACATCCAAAATTAAGAGGAAAATAATTATTAAATAAAAATAATTTATTCTTAACAACAATAATCCACTTTTCTGGGTTCACCCGAATTCACCTTTCAGTTTCTAGGGCTGAATGTTTACCAGGTGTTGTTACTTCTTAGCTGTGTGTTTTCGCAGATGTGGACACTGCAATTTCTTTCTGTCACTGGACCTTGATAAAAGAGGACTCCAGAGGCCTAGGGGCTTACCTTTTAGAGTTGATTGTGGGTTCCACCATTATACTTTTACTTAGCCTTTCAAACGACATCGACAGTCTTAGATAATTAAGTAACTTTCCTTTGTAAACCTGGGCTTTTAAGCATTAACCTCTGCTAACATTAGATTAGGAAATGGTAAATAAAACACTTTATTTTTCAATACACATGAAAATTTGTCTTATACAATTCTCTTTCAAATTAATTTTCCCAATATTTTGGAGAACCATATTTTTAATCTGGCATGTTCTTGGCCTAGTCAGAGAAGAGATAAGTTTATTGCTTACATAATCATGTGAATCAGACATGGAAAATACATATTAAATTATTTAATTCATTCTTCTGCCAATATTATATTATTCCCTAAAGTCCATTTCTCTATTTTTTAGACTTGTTATGTAATTTACTAACCCGGTTTAACTAACATTTCTTATTTTCCTTATTTGTTAATTGATACAGATACATGTTTCCAGTCAATGTAATTTTCATTAACATTTGCTGACTAGATAAAACATTAATATTGCCTTTTATTTTTATAGTTATTCTCGGTATATACACATAATTTAAAAAAATCTGTGCCATCAATGACATATTGTTGTACCTATTATATAACTGAGAAAATTAGGGTACAAAGAAATTGCAGAATTTCTTCAAAATGATATAGTGGGTGACTTATCCAATGTGGACTAAATTCCATAATTTTGAAATTCAAATGGCAACTGTCTTATAGAACAATGAAAATAAAAAAAGTTGAAAAACTTATTAAACCCAACTGTGGGTTGGGTTTATAAACCCATGCACCGTAGTAATAACATATATTATTTTATTCAGTACTTACAACTGTCCTGTTAGATAATATTATAATTCCACTTTGAGGATGACTCTAGCTCTGCAAGTTCATGTAACTTTTTGAAGGTTGAAATTCTAGTATTGAAGAGCTTCAGGTAGCCAGACAGAACACTATATTAAACTGAAAATGAATATTGTTTATTTTTCTATGCTTCATATTATTTTGCAACAGTACCTTTATGTTTATTTTTTCTTATATTATGCTAAAGATTGTATGTTGAAGAAGGATTCTAAGAAGTGACAAAGTAAAAATGTTTCAAGATTCTGGATATGTGCTTTCAATTTTTTTCAAATAAGTTCAATCAGTTTATGCTGTCATTAATATTTAGATTTTTCCCATAACATCAAATATTAACATGTAAAGTTATATAATTGTTACATAAAATGTATTTATCATATTTTTAATTGCATACTTTAGAGTATTAGTAAGTTTCAATTTTTGAATAGCTATTCATTTTTTTTTGCTTTTCAGGAAAAATGACCTTTTCATTCCTGTGCTTGTGGAAAATCTCAAATAC
This sequence comes from Colobus angolensis palliatus, assembly GCF_000951035.1. Classification (NCBI taxonomy): domain Eukaryota; kingdom Metazoa; phylum Chordata; class Mammalia; order Primates; family Cercopithecidae; genus Colobus; species Colobus angolensis. Next base: position 1,777,442 of record NW_012116311.1, read on the forward strand.
TGGGGGGGGTTATTTATTTGCCAGAGCTGTACATCTATTAAAAACATTAGCACTTGGTCTATCATATTTTAATAAATACTTTTCTCAGGTTTTCACTTTTCTTTTTAATTTGTAAGAGTTTCAAAATTATGCGTCAACATGTTGATATTTTTCTTTCTCATATCTTATATGCTTGATAAGATTGCAGAATCTTCCACCATCTAGATTTGATTAATAGTCACACTTAGTTTTGCTTATCTATGCTGTTGTTTTTGATTGTCAGCTTAATATTCTACTTATTATTGGAAGCCTGAAGAATCTGAATTAATCTTGCAATTAATCAATATATTAAACATCATCATTAATAATTAAATTTGGATATATTTATGCATATTATTTTTTCATCATGTTTATGTAATAGAACTGGATAGTTTCCTGGCAATGTATTAACTAGAATTAAATCATCTTTGTATTTTTTCATGTTGGCATAATGATAAAATTGTAGTATTTCTTTATTGCCTGTTTTTTACTAGACTATTGATTCCCTAATCAGTGACTGTGTATTTGCTGTTTTCTGATATTGTCTATTATACTTGAACCATAGTGGTACTCAAGATAAATATGTTTACAAATATGTGTATGTTTGTGTGTGTATACATACATATATATTTATAAACATATAGGTATATATCTGTGTGTAGACATCTATATGTATGTACACATATATTTATTCATATATATGTATATATACACATACTCGTACTGTTCAGACTGATCAGTAAAAAGAGCTAATACTGTAAAAATGCATAAAGTACTTTTAAAGGATTTCTATGCAATGTCATTCTGATATTTATAGGTTATTTTTAAAAGATAATAGAATGAACACATGCTTAAAGGGCTTTGCCATCCATCCTCTCACTCCATCCCTGAAAGTGACAAATTTGTCTATTCTGCTTTCCTCCCTGTCCTGCAACTTGCTAATTCTTGCCTTCTCCAATAAGCTCATCTATATTGGCAGAAACTGAAGAATAACCTTAAAACTGGCACTTGTTTTCTGTATGTGAGAGACAGATGAAGATAATATTTCCTTTACCTACAGCTACCAACTATCAGAATCCCTTTTGCATTTTTAGAATCCATTTCAGATTCTGTTGTAACAGCATGATTATTTTTAATTTCTGAGATTCTCTGTGGAACCATTTTAAAAGAATCTGCAACCGTCTCGTTCTCAACTCAATTATAGCTTCGGATGTCTTTGTATTCATGTGAAATCATTCTGAAAATGCCCATGTGTTTGAAACGATGTTCATTGATTCAGATTTTATTTATATCATGTTCACTTCACAAAAGGATTTCAGAATTCTTATCATTGTTGCTACCTGCTGATCACATCAGGAAAGACCTATGTAAGGAGCTTTCTCAGTTTTATTATTATGCTTTAAGTTCTGGGATACATGTGCAGAACATGCAGGTTTGTTACATAGGTATACATGTGCCTTGGTGGTTTACTGCATCCATCAACCCATCATCTAGGTTTTAAGCCCCACATGGATTAGGTATTTATCTGAATGCTTTCCCTCCCCTTGCTCCCCACTCCCTGAAAGGCCTGCTAAAATGTATATTTTCAGATGTATTTTATATATATATATATATATGCATTCCCATTTATGTTATTAAATCTTAATATTAAAAAACATGCTATATTTCATATTAAATAATATTTCCCCAACTATGAAGTTTCAAGCTGTCAAGATAAAGAGGAAGAGAAAAAAGAAGAATCTCGAGCTGCTTTAAACAATTCTGAGGCATTTTATATTAATTTTAGAAGTCCCTTTATCTTACAAAATCTTAGACATTCTCTCATTCTTGATTATATTATTACAGCAAATATTAAGAGTCTTGAAGAATAAAATCTTACCCTACATTTTACATGCAGCTTTAGTAGTCTCATTTTGCAAAACCACGTTCTTTGGTATGAGGTAAAATTCTAGCTTAAAAAGGAAAAATGAATCATTGGGAAAGTCTGGGTTAAACTGGATTTAATTTCCAATAGTTATTTTACATTTCTTCTGACTAAGTCTTTGCTTGATTCCACATGATGTGTTTTCAAACAGAACTCATTTTTCAAATTGCATCAAAACACAATAGGAGCAAGTGCAGAAAGATCATTAAATTGTATATACATTCTTTTTGTGGAAGAATTATTTATCATTATTGTGATGGACTACATTGTGTCTCAAAATTTTAACAAACTGGCAAAAACATGTGATGGCTGCCAATTTCTTAATCCACCTTGTCATCATAGTTTTAGTTTCTAATCATCAGCTCAGATAATTTTAATGGGAAGAAATAAGAAATAAAAATCAGTGAGGTTTTTTTCTCCACCATGTGTTCTGGTCGTGTCATTGGAATATGTAAAAACACATCCTTTCTGATGAAGTCTTGGTTGACTGGAGTGGACATCACACATAATTTCCTATTGTTCTAAGATTACACACAGGGTCATTAAAACATGAGATCAAATCGAAACCACCATGCCTGCTGACATACTTGTCACAAGGACACTTCTTATAGTGGAAATCAGTAAAAATCATTAGACCAACATATTTTAAAACAAAAATTTATCTGACTCTTCAAATAGGCTAAAAAATGGAATGATCTAGCAAATTAATAATTTCATTGATACAAATTAAATAATTCTCAGATTGATGAACTAAAAATGAAAGTCAATTTTTATATTAAGTATACAAGTAAATGTGAATATAAACTGGTACATCTTTCCTTTAAGCGTGAACATTTTTCTCATAAATTTATTGGGTTAATTTTTTCAAGTATTTTTGTGAAGTTCTGGAGTTGACAAACTATGGTCTATGGGTCAAATCTGATCTACCATCTGTTTTTGTAAAGGAAGTTTATCGGATCATAGGCATGTTTATTCATTTATGTACTGTCTATGGCTAATTTCATGCTAAAACATCAGAGTGAGTGGTGGCAAAATATAACACGCTTCCAAATTCTAAAATATTTACTACCTGTCCTTCTGCAATCCCTGGTCTAGTTGTTAAGATTACATCAAGTTCACACCTACATTTTAGCCTTGTCCCAAATAACAGATTCTAATACTTGATTACATTTTGTTACATAAAATGTACATTTATTCTTTCACCTTTTATCTGAAAAATATAATAAATATGGAAAATACTACTAAGGAAATAGGATAAATATGCTCAAGTGCTCTGGCTGAAAAAAAATATCTGGCCAAAATGTCTTCTCAATTAAGATAATATCTTTATATCTTTTTTTTTTAAATATTGTTCTGCTTTCTTTTACAAAAACAATTAATGTTTAAATTAGCAAATTGTTTTCTCTGTCATGCAAAAGGCTTTTAGTTTGATGTAATTCCATTCATCTATTTTTACTTTTGTGGCCTATGTTATTGTGGTCATATAACAAAAAAATCATTGCCTAGACTAATGTCATGGATGTTTCACCCTGTTTTCTGCCAGTAGTTTTATATTAATAGTATAAATAATATATTTATACTTTATTTGTAAAGTGCTAAATTATTTTCAGTTGATTTTTGCATAGGAGATGAAATAAGGATCCAATTTCGTTCTTCTGCATTTGGATATTCAGTTTTCCCAAAAACATTTCTTAAAAAGATTGTTCTTTCTCCATTGCATGTTTTTGGCACCTTTGTCAAAAATCAATTAGTCATCAATGTGTGAATTTATTTTTGGGCTCTCAGTTCTGTTCCTTTTTTTATGCCAGTACCATGCTGTTCTGGTTCCACTAGCTCTGCAGATTTCTGCAGTTTTTTTATTTTTATTTTTCTGGTCAATATTACTTTGGCTACTTTGGATCTTTTGTGGTTGCATACAAATTTTAGGACTTTATTTTTTCTATTTCTGTGAAAAATATTACTGGAATGTTAATAAAGATTCCACTGATTTTGCATTGATTCTGTAGATCACTTTGGGCAGTATGGACTCTCCTGATATATATATATATATTTTGCTCTACTTTTCTTTCCATTTTAAATTAATTAGTATAGCTGTTTAAGGGTGGTAAATTAGAAAGTAGGCTGTAGCTTATACATTAAAGAGAAGGGACTTATTCTTCTGCCTAGAAGTCTCTGAAAACTTGGAATTAGAAGAAGTTTCTTGACTATTACAGTCAATCGATGTAAATTGCAGTAGCATCTAAGAAAAAGTTCTTTATATTAGGGTATTTTAAGGGTTAGAAAGGGTACAGAGCACGCAATTTCTCTTTATTTTCTCATACAATTTATGTGTTGGGATACGATTCATGTCATTTACACTTTTTAAGTATACAATTCAGTGTTGTTTAGTATATTCACAATGTTGTACAAATATCACCACTATCCAATTCCAGAATATTTCATCACCAAAAATGGAATCTTGTACACATTTGTAGTCACTCGATTCCTCCCTCCTCCAGTCCCTGGCAACCACTAATAGAATTTCCATTCCTATGAATTTGTCTTTTCTGAACATTTAATGTAAACATATAACATGTGTCCTTTTGTGTCTAGTTTATTTTACACAGCAAAAGTTTTACAAAGTTCATTCATATTGTAGTACATATCAGTACTTCATTCTTTTTAATTGTTGAATAATATTCCATTGTATGAATATAACACATTTTGTTTTACTACTCATCACTTGACGGACATTTGACCCACTTCTAATTTTTGGTTTTAATGAATAATGCTGCTATACATATTAATGTGCATGTTTCTGTATGGGCATTTATTGTCATTTTGTGGGGCACGACAGGGTGTGTATAGACCTAGAAGTGGGATTGCTGGGTTGTATAGAAACTATGCTTCAGCTTTTGAGGAACTGATAGATTGTTTTCAAAGGTGCTATGCTATTTTGCTCTCCCACCATCAATGTAATCTAAGTCAAAGTTTTCTCAGCTACTTCTTCCTGTTTGAGAGTGAAAGCATTTTTTTATGTGTACGTACATGCCTGTGAAAAAGCTGAGAAAAAAGACAGATAGAGACTGAAACAAAAAACTGAGAGAGACTTGGTGAGGGGGATGTTTTTGAAGATAATGTATGAGGAGTATTATCATATACTAGGCAGTTTTTCTATCCCCTTATCCTCCAAAATTATCATTATAAAGCTCATTCTAATTCAAAATTTAAAAATTTCCTTGGTTGCCAATAATCATTTTAAATGTTACTTTTTAAAAATGGTATTTAATTATTTAGTCTAACTGTAATACATACAAATTATTTTTAACAGCACAAATGATACAAATGTATGTATATATAAAAGTTAAATATCTCTTGGGGAGAGATGTTTCTGCCATCTTCCCTTCTCAAACATTACTTCAAAATAAAATTGGGAATCAAAAGAGAAATGTAATATTTTTCACTAAAACTAAAATACATCTATAATTTCAAAACCTTTATATTGAAATGCAAACAGGATGGAAGAGTGATAACTCATTTTGAGATTATGAGAAGGACAAAAGTCACATCTTCAGATATTAAAACTATTAAAATTATATACATGTTCCCAGGAAATGACTGAGGTTTTGTTTTGGAAAAATGAAAAGATAAAGACATGTACACATGGAAATAAGGAAGTATGTAATCTAATACAGAAAAGCAGTGAAGGGAATCCCCAGAATTAAAGTAAAAGAACATCACATTGTTAGAGCTGAGCAAGAAGTCTAGCCAGCAATCAGGCAAATTGGCAAAAAAGATGAGGACTCTACCCTAGAAGAAAAGACACCAGGAAAAAAATGGGTGTCATAGGTCTGAACATGCAAATTTTTTTCCTGTTAGGCTAGAAATTCCCAATTTTTCTTAGTTCATGATGCTCTCTTGTTTCAGAAATTTTTCCACAGCGCCCCTCAACAACAACAAAATACATAAGTTTGACCTAAGGGTAGCTAAGTCAAAACAATAAGTACTTATTTCCTAACATCTTAGTACATGTTGAAAGAAAAATACATGCAAATGGAAAAATATATTTTTATATCATTATTAAACATAATTATTTACTAGTAGAATGTGGGTACCTATGGGCACTGCACAATTCTCAAAACTTGGAATTAGACTAAACACTGTCACTCTTATTTCCTGTTCCATATTTATTTTCCCAGAATTATGTATTTTTGTCACAGCAACTTTGTAAAATTCAACTTTGCAACGATATGATGTCAATGAGAATGTAGATATGATATCACCTGAAAGAACCAAGAATAGTTTAATGTTGCAGTGGTGGTCTACTTGTCTACTTCAGCTAGTATTTCCTCAGTGTGTGGAAGCTGTCAGGTGTGGCTGTTTCTCTCAACAATCTAAAATATCCCACAGTACCCCTGTGAGTTTGCTGTAATGAACTAAGGTGTGGGCTGGCATACAATCTGCAAAATGTGGTTTAGACAACCAGGTGATATAGTAAAATATGGCCATAGGTATTTATGTAAACCAACAAATACAACCAACTAAGCAAATTAAAAAGGCAATTATTTATTCCAGGAAAATCAAAACAAAGACACACAAAGCACTGAATTATCTAATATCTATTTATACCCAACTATAAAATAGTATGTAGGATCCATACTAGCCCTTGCCTCCTTCTTAGTACTCCAATTATTATTAGTAATATAACTGTTTTACATCTTTCTGGTGGCTGCCTTTGTAACTTTAAACAATGTATGATTTTTATCTACTCACCCTCCTGTACCCACTTTTATCTGGGACATTTTCTCTTATTCTATGGGGTTCTGGTGAACTACATTTCAGACTGTGCATTCTTTACCTAAACCTGGCTTGTCCCCAGTTAGTTCCATTGATTCTTACATTACATTATTTTCTAACTTTGTGGATTTAATTTTACTTTTTATGGGAATATACTTGGCCACATATAAGTATTTTCCCTAGAATGGATGCCCAATTAGTAGGTTATTTTTATCTATATATTTGAAAATATATTTATTTAATCTATACAATTACTCAAATGCATATGGGATTTTAGATTTAACACATAACTTTCTTTATACTGAGGACTAAGTAAGCATAAGAATGATGTAAAAGAATATAAATACTAGGATTAAAATAAGTGCTTTACACTTCAGTTATTGAGGACACGGTCTATTAAACAAAACATAGAAAGCCTAACTGCCCTGAAATCACTGTAGTAACTCAAGGTATAAGGGCATCTCTGTTGGTGGTTTTGGTATCTGAGTAGCCAGGTATGGCTTAAAAATCCGGCCATGACATGACTTCTGTGGGCTTTTGTTGTTAGCAATTCCTTCCAGCATGACAGGCTTTATCAACTGACACTGCTATTTTAACAGGTAAATACCAGGTTTGTCATTATGTCAAACATTTTTTTGTGATATTGTAAGGAAATGAGTTGTAAAAGCATACACACAAATATACAACACCTACACACAAAATGACAAAAGTCTTAGAGAATGGGCTGTGGGGTTATTCTTCTATTAGCTAGCTATGTGATCTTTGGGAGGTTAAATAGTATCACAATTTAATTTATTTATATGTAAAGTAAAGCTTATTGTAAAATTGTCTGTAGCTAACGTAGTTAACATAATTAAGCTCAATGTTTTAGAACTATCTTTCCTCCTTACTAATGATTTTCTATCACTTTCTCCATACTTTTCTGATTCTTTAATATAATTTATATGTGTATATATTTTAAACTATGTAATAAATATTTTAGCAATAGCTTTAACATCACAAGAAGAGTAATGAAGAAACATCAGATAGTGTTATATTTACTTTTTATCTAGAAATTTTATTTTTAGACATCAGATTCATATATCATTAGTTTGAATATGAAGCAACTATTTTATTTCATGAATAATTACAGACTTTTCTATGTCAGTATAGACTTATGTTCCAAAGGAGTTAATCTAATTTACTTATTTGTAATTGGTAGATATTTTTCATATACAGAAACATAAATCCCCTTCTTTCAAGTTCACTTTTAAAATCTCAGCTTTTTTTTTTTTTCAGTTAGAAAATAATGATTAGTTTGGGATTTATGTAATCCAATTCCTTGTATAAGTTATTTAACACACCAGAAGACTGTTTATAAAATGCACATAAAATGACATTCCTTTTTGGTATTTATTTAAAAACATGATTATAAAGGCAATATTAAAAATAAAAACTTTCAGTCATTGTCAGAATGTGGCTGCTAAAAGATATCTAGTTTTTCAATTTTTCTCTCCCTTAAAGCAACTCACAGATTATATATTCTCTAAAGTATACAGTATGTCACCAAACAAAATATTTTATATGTACTCTTCTTTAACCCTTTTGTGTTAATACACTTTTTAAATGATTTAATATGTAAAGAAAATGCTAAATTCAGAATGTCTTATTTATCTTAAAAGTATTTATTGCCTGGGCTGCTATTTCGCTTATTTGGCCTGAATTAATAATTCAGTCACCTAGTGTCATACTGCTGTGCATAGTACATAACCATAACTAAACATGAAACTTATTTTCTGCCACATAGCATCCTCATATAATACACACTGAATAAATAAATTTTATCTGAGTCAACAATAATGTTCCATGAAGTCCCATCAGTCTGTGAAAGATCTGATATTCAATCACACTCCCATTCTCAATCTAGCTATTAGGTAAACCTATGGGAAAAGCAGGGTTTAAGATTCTATTTGGTACAAATCCTTCAACTTTGGTACAAGGTGATTAATTCCTTTAAGATAGCATAAATGAATTTCTTTAGAGTAAAAGGACAATAATACATGCACTTCTTAAGGTAGGTGAACTCTACTGCAAGGTATGGAGAGATGTACTACACATATGTCTTTCCACGTGTGCATGTGCATGTGTGAGTGTTAGGTGCATATTTGTGTTTTATTGTGCCTATCGCTGAGTAATTTGCCTGCAATATGCTTTTCCTGGTTTAAGTCATTTACTTACGGGGGAATTCAATAACTGCATGATCACAGCTAAAACTCAACACAGTGGGCTTTCCTTATACTTGTAAATACAGATATATGCAAATATACATGTGTTACTTAGAGGAAACTTGTTTATCTACATGGATTTTATTTCTTTTCTGAAGAAAAACTCCCCAACTATTAAAAGTCTTATAATAAGTACATTAATTTCAGAAATATTCAAGTTCTAAAATAAATACAAATAAAAATAAATACATGTTACAAACAGAATTTATCGATGGATATTATCAATAATCTATCACATGATTAAATTAATTAAAACTAAGCATGCTGTAAAACTTAAGTCTTTGGAGACTGCTCAGGTTGTGTGCAGCTGGAAACAGTAGGCAGCTGAGACACGCATCTGATCATAATCTTAAGATAGTTTTAAATATTTGACAGAAATATCCCCTTACAAGTACAGGTGAGATCTATGCTCAGAAATATTAGTTAAATGATTGAATTTTCCAAATAGTGTGTGTCTAGACAACTTAATAGCTAAGTAGGTCCACATGAATGCTGAGCCTGCATGCCATGCCTGCATATACCTGCTGCAAATGCTAGATATGTTAACAGTTCACTGGTATACGACTAATCATTTATGAGGCTGGGTTTCCTGATGGAACCATTCTACTTGCCAAGGTTCATTATGCAGAATAGAATTCCCTTTTCAAAGAGAAAGAGGAAAAGAAATGGAGAGAGAAAAGAAAAAGGAAGGAAGGAATGAAGGAAGGAAGGAA
>NW_012116311.1:1787208-1817591 GCF_000951035.1 Colobus angolensis palliatus
AGGGAGGAAGGGAGGAAGGGAGGAAGGGAGGAAGGGAGGGAGGGAGAGAGGTCTTTATTCAAGTCAATGGAATCTTCCTATCTTAGTTCCATGCAAGTTTCTATAGCTGCCTTGTTCAGTGACTGGGAAGAAAAGAGTGAAAAGCCAGATTACCAGTGAAAGTGCTGACAGAGAGAATCCAACAATAAACCTTATGAACAGGTCTGCTCTAATTCACCATCACAGTTGGATGAAAACAGAGTTTGCTTCCTGTCACAGAGGGCAGGTTTGAGTTGCTGGCTTGACAACAGAGATTAAAGCATTCACCTTCGCTGAAGTTTTTACTACTTTAATATTTTTAGGAAAAGCAGACGAAAGAAAATGGTGTGAAATACTTCACAGAAATATCTTTAGTGGTAATTAAATGTGACATGAACAAGAACAGATAAATAAGACAGGAGTGAACTGAGTTGCTGACAGCATTCTTTGGTGAAGACTTCAAAACAAATGATGAAATGCTTACATTCTCACACCAAGTATAGAGTCAGCTCATATCAGAATTAACTTCTGTTAGGTTCTTATCATTAACTTAATTAATGCCAATGATTGGCCAATTAAAAATATTTACTGAGTGCCTGTTGAACATAGGGCACTGTTCCTGGTACTGAGAACAATGGAGGTCTCACAGCAGGTGAAGATCCTGGACTGTGTCCTGGTGTCCCATCCCATCTCAGGACCTCAGAAAGTTTTTCAACATTCTGTCCTCAGATACTAGTAATACCATTAAGATAGTATTACCAATACTATTAATTAAAATATACTTAAGAGTTTTATTGGAGAGGATTTCCTGTGGCTGTGAAATAGATCTATGCATATTCAAAAATATTTTCTGCTGTTACTTTTGAGTAGTAAGTTGATGGACTTTGAAGCTATTTCTTCATTGTTTTTTGACATGCATTGCTCAGTATATCATCAAACCAGTTGTCTTTGTGCACTTTGATAACTTTAAAGGCTATCTTATTCTTGGTCTACTGGAGACAAGAATAGAAAGATTCACTAAAATGGGCAGTCCTAGGAAAGAGCTGGTTTTAAACAAACCCGCCTTAATACTCACAGTATTCTATCTCTTGATTGAAGACATTTTATTTACAATTCAGAAAATTTTAAGCAAATACCTCTTTTGTTACCATTCCCTAAATTTCTTCCAGAATTCTTATAAGATGATAAACACTTCTTTTAAGGAAAAAAAAAAAAAACCTTCTTGCATGTATCACTTGTTTGTTCCTTCTCATTGCTGAGTAGTGGTCATAGTATGGATGTACCACAGTTTGTGTGATAATGCACATATTAAATATCATCTATTACTTAGTCGCTTCCAGTTTAGGGCTATTATGAATTAGGTTGCTATAAATATTCTTAATATAGTTGATTTATTAAAGTTTTCTTTACAGTTTGTACTTTTATGTCTGGCTTAAGAGATTCTCCCCTCACAAGGGGAATTGAAATAATTTTCTTATTTCTTCTAATATAGTACAAGTTTGAAATATTTGTATTTCTATGTTTTGGTTTAAAACATCTGCTGTTGGAATTTGGTGCATTTTTGTGCTTGTGGATAACAATTATGTCACTATTTAATTAAATGTTGATTCTTTTCCAGACAATCTGCAATACAGTCTCTGTCAGAAATCACATTTATATGATGTTTGTCTATAGAGGAACTCTCTGTTCTATTTACTATTTTACTATATAGTAAGGTACTACATTAATTCTATTCTCTCATAAATACTATAAATTTATAGAAGTCTTGTTATCTGTGAGTACATCACTTCACCTTTCCCTTCCTTCACTGTGTGATTTGACACTATATACTCTAATGTAAATATTAGAATTAATTTGTCAACTTATACACTTACACAGAATTGTATTTAATATCTATGAGATTTCAATTGAAATTGTATTTAATATATTGATAACTGTTAATTGATGTTTTTGTGGGTCTATCTATAAAAGAAAATTAATATTTCTCCACTCAGCTAAGTTTTACTTAATAACATTCCATTTTAAAAGTATGGTGACATTTTTATTAGATTTGTTTTATTCATAAATATTTTATGATATTGTGGCCATTAATACATATATTAATATATTTTAAATTTGCAAATATATATATTTTTCACAAATATATTTTTATTTCACAAATAAAATTTTTATTTTTAATTCGCAAATAAAATATATTTTTAATTTGCAAATAAAAGTTGTATATATTTATAGTGTACAAAGTGATGTTTTGATATATGTATACATTGCAAAATGATTAAAGCTAATTAACACAAACTATTTTTTTGTGTGTGTCATAAGAACATTTAAGACATTCTCCTTTTGAAACTTTCAAGTATACAACACATTATTATTAACTATAGTCTCCATGCTATATAACACATCTCCAGAACTTTTTTCTCATGTCTAATCAAAACTTTGTACACTTTGACCAACATTTTACCCATTCCTTCCTATTACTACCTCTCTCAACTCCTGGCAACCACAACTCTATACTCTTTCTATGAGTTCAACTTTTGTAGATTCCACATATAAGTGAGATTATGCAATATGCATTGTTCTTTGCCTGGCTTATTTAACTTAGCACAATGGCCTCCAGGTTCATTCAAGTTTTCACAAATAACAAGATTTTCTTTTGAAAATCTAAATAGGAATCCATTGCCTGTCTGTTTGTATATCCATCCACCTGTCTTTTATTTATCTATCACATTTTCTTTATCCATTATGCATTTCATTTTCTTTAGGTATATACCTAGGATAGGATTATTGGATTATATAATAGTTCTATTTTTAATTTTTTGGGGAGCTTCTTTAGTGTTTTTCATAATGCGTGTACTAATTAACATTTCAAGCAATAGTATAAAAGATTTCCTTTTCTCCACATCCCAGTCAACACTTATCTATAATTTTTGGACATAGTCATTTTAACAGGTATGAGGACATATTTCATTATGGTACTGTATGTGGAAGTTTCAAGCCCACAGTTTTCCTCCATATTGCCCTGGTAAAGGTTCTCATGAAGGCTCCACCCCTGCAGCAGATTTCTGCCTGAACATTGAGGTATTTCCAAACATCCTCTGAAATCTAGGTGGAGGCTCCCAAACCTCAACTCTTGTCTTTAGTGTACCTGCAAGCCCAACACCAAATGGAAGTCACCAACGCTTGAGGCTTAAACCCTCTGAAGCCATGGTCTGAGCTGTACTTTGGCCCCTTTTAGCCACGGCTGAAGTTGGAGCAGCTGGGATGCAGGGCACCATGTCCCAAGGCTGCACAGAGCAATAGGGACCTGGGCCTGGCCCACAAGACCTTTTTTCCCTCCTAGGCTTCCAGGCTTGTGATGGTGGGGGGCTGTCGGTGAAGGTCTCTGAAATGCCTTGGAGGCATTTTCCCCATTGTCTTGGCTATTAACATTTGGCTGTTTTTACTTATGCAAATTTCTGCAGCCTTGAATTCTTCCCCCCAAAATGGGTTTTTATTTTCTACTGCATGGTCAGAGTGCAAATTTTCCAAACTTTTAAGTTCTGCTTCCCTTTTAAATGTAAGTTCTAGTTTCAAGTGATTTCTTTGCTTATGCAAAATGAGCTTAGGCTTTGAGAAGCAGCCAAGTCACTCTTGAACACCTTGCTGCTTAGAAATTTCTTCCACCAGATACCCTAAATATTCTCTCAAAGTTCAAAATTCCACAGATCCCTGGAGCAGGGGCACAATGCTGCCATTCTCTTTGCTGAAGCATAACAAGAGTGACCTTTACTCCAGTTCCTAATAAATTCCTCATCTCCATCTGAGACCTCCTTAGTCTGGACTTCATTGTCCATATCACTGTCAACATTTTGGTCAAAATAAACAAGTTCCTAGGAAGTTCCCAACTTTCCTTTTTCCTGTCTTCTGAGTCCTCCAAACTCTTCCAACCTCTGCCCATGACCCAGTTCCAAAGCTGCTTACATATTTTCAAGTTTCTTCATAGCAACACCTCACCTTTCTTGTACCAATTTTCTGTGTTAGTCCATTCTAACACTGCTATAAAAAACTACCTGAGACTGGGTTACTTATGAAGAAGAGTGGTTTAATTGACTCACAGTTCCACAGGCTATACAGGAAGCATGGCTAAGTCAGCCTCAGGAAACTTACAATAATGGTGGAAAGGCAGAGGGGAAGTAATCACATTCTTCACATGGCAGAGTGGGAGAAAGAGAGTGAAGAAGGGTGCAACAGTTTGAAACCACCAGATCTCATGAGGACTCACTCACTATCACAAGAAGAGCAAAGATTATGGGAAATTCACTCCCATAATCCAATCACCTCCCACCAGGTCCCTCCTCCAATACTGGGAATTAAAATTTGACATGAAATTTGGGTAGGGACACAGAGACAAACCATATCAGATGGGAAAAGGGGAAGAAGAGGTTACCATGCAGAAAACTGTACCCATCAACCCTTGGGGGTACAATTGTGAACTTCTGGGAAAAACAGTTGTTACTTAGAACATGTGGGTCCCTGAAATTGAGTATGGAAAGCCAAGAGAAATGAAAATTATTATTTTTTCTTGGTATCCACAAGTCAAATAACAAGGGCAACAAGAAACTGGCGTCTTTCGAATGCGTGGAGGGGAACCACTTTAGGGTTCACAATGGACAGGAGAACATATAGATACTCTTTACTCTAGTTCTGCTTCTTTTATACTACAAAGGAGCTGGGCCTGTATAGAGATGGAGAGCCTAGTTCATGGATAAAGAAAGCTTCATTTACTTTCCAAAGAAAGTAAATGAACACTTTCTTAAGTGGAAGCACCAAATGTGTATATGGCATGTACACATTTGCTTGGGAGACAGAGTATTTTCCCTGTAAAAATATTAGTGATAAAGTAGAAATTTGATTTACTGGCTTTTGCCTTAATAGTGTCCTATCTAAGCAAAGGAAAATTAATGGAAGGACACATTGCATTTATTCCTGCTCTGTGTTCCCATCTCTATTCTGTCTTTAGGAAAAAAAAAAAAAAAACCCTCCTACTTCAAATAAAGTATACTTTATTACAGCTATGGTATTTTCTCAACATCATTCTATAACCAGCTTAAATGCTGAAAAATGAAAGGTATTTTCCATTTTGGTTTTAAAGCTTTCTTATAATTTAATCAATAAGGCTTTATTGTAAGAAATTCCATTACCTGCAATTATTAGTCATGCAAAATATTGCAGCTATTAGGAACAAAGTAATGACTTTCTTTTAGATTTGACCTTTTAGTGCTTTTAAAGCATACAGTAATTTCCCATAATACTTGTATGTTTTGAGTACCAGCCTCATGTATTAACACATACTACATCTTAATTATCTTTGGGTCCAACTACAACATAATAATCAAATGAATATTTTTGTACTTAGGTTCAACAAATTCTAAATACAAATGATGAATATGTAATATCACTTACAGAATTGGGGAACAATAATTTTGTGATAAAAGAAACTTTCCTGGTTTTTCACTTTATTTCTCACATTTGTCTAGTTGGGGTGTATTATGTACCTTAGTTCACAGAGAAAGGTACAAAAAGTTGGACACCTAAATAATTCACCTGAAGAAGATGTAGAACAGAAATTTAAAACCCATAATCAATCCTAGGAAACTAAACTATTCATTAATACAATATAGCCACTCTAGCCCAAATTAAAGATTACAAACTGCTCAAAATTGGTGTTTTAACTGTTTATGCAGATTTCTTACAATAGTAATACTAATGCAAATATATTATGCACTGAATATTGCACATCTTATGTGTATTAGTCTGTTTTTACACTGCTATGAAAAACTGTTCAAGAATGGGTAATTTATAAAGAAAGAAGGTTTAAGGGATTCACAGTTCTGCATTCTAGGGAGGCCTCAGGAAACTTATAATCATGGTGGGAGGCAAAGGAGAAGCAGGCACCTTTTTCAAAGGGTGGCAGGGCAGAGTGAGTGTCAACAGGGGAAATGCCGAAAGCTTACAAAACCATGAGATCTTGTAAGTCTCACTTATTACAAGAATAGCATGGGGGAAACTGCCCTCATGATCCATTTACCTCCACCTGGTCTTGCCCTTGGCACTTGATGATTATTACAATCCAAGCTGAGGTTTGGGTGGGGACACAGAGCCAAACCATATCAGTATGTGTCAAGCTCTGTGATAAATGCCTTATTGTGTATAAGTCTCCTTTAAACCTAAGCACAGTGTAAAGTGGAAATAATTTCCATTCTACAAGAAGCAAAAAGATTCGTCTAAAGTCACATTTGTATTTAGTAGACAAGTTGGGAACCAAAGGAAGTCAGACCAGACCTGCAGTGGTAGCTAATAGTTTAATTCAAATGTTTCAGCAAATATCCAGGTTGTTACAAATATATTATGTCCAAGTATAAAGTAGGTAATTTTATAGTCTCTGTAGACAATTACATAATTCAGTCATAAATGACTTAGAGCAATTGGATTGGTCAAATGTCAGTTTCTTAAATGCAAAAGAAATTTTTGGTGGTTTTGTGCAAATGCTAAAGTTAAAATAAAATGCCCAATTTGCACAAAGGCACCAGAACATTCTGTTTTCTCCATTAGTTTTATTCCAGCGAACATTGTACTATTCCTAACAATTTGATGAGGGTGATGAAGTGAATTAGTCCTCCAGATTTTGAAAGATTGTGGATTTATGCCTTTTTGGAAGCATTTTTTTCTCCCAGGAATGTCAAAGCTGGCAATTTTTGGATGGTAATTTGTTTCTCCATCTGTCCCATACATTTAGAATAGTTGTGAAGAATGAATTTCATAACTATGCAAGTAGGCCTTTCCTCTTTTGTGTTGCCAGTGTGATTTCTCTAAGGAGAAGTCACCTTTGTGTTGGACTTCTGTGACTGCCCAGGTGAAATTGTTTAATTCTTTGACAAATCTTAAGGAAGCTCAAAAGTGACAGACAAATAAATAAATGAAACCTGAAATACGGTGTTTTTGTATTAGTCAAGGTAAATTAAGCTATGCTTTGGTGCCATATACACCTATGCTACTTAGTGACTTAACCCATGCAAGTGTATTTCCTATTCACTCACAAGGTCTCACTTAATATATAAAAACAAGAAAGAAGGAAGTGACTTAGGAGGACAACTGGATATAAGTAAACACTAGTAATTTCTACCACTGCTGCCAATCCTTCATTTAAAAAGTCTATCATTCATTATTCTACCCCTTTTGATATTGCAGATTACATAACGAAATGTATCACCCAGATGAGTAATATAGCTTTGGATTGATTCATAGTTTATTTTGAAAGAAAAATAAAATTTGTAGCTTTTTTAAAATTAATGTGCCCAACTTTTTGCCTGTTATATTGGGAAAACTTATTAA
This sequence comes from Colobus angolensis palliatus, assembly GCF_000951035.1. Taxonomy (NCBI): domain Eukaryota; kingdom Metazoa; phylum Chordata; class Mammalia; order Primates; family Cercopithecidae; genus Colobus; species Colobus angolensis. The sequence goes on from NW_012116311.1 coordinate 1,794,598, forward strand.
TGTAATATTATAATATGAAAAATTGTTGTTGCATCATTTTTTCAACCAACAAATTGCTAGAAGAAAATTTTATAGAAAAGTGGAAAAAGATTTTAAAGAAAACTAGAATAGTATTTCTACTTGTCTCTAAAATAATTATATCTCTAACATCTGAAACATTTCAAAAATTTTATGGGCCTCTGAACAAGCTGTTTGTCCCTGGGTGAGTTATTTGACCTCCTTAAGCCATATTTCCTTAAATTGGGGAAGGAGATAGTAACATCTCTTGTAGAGTTAATGTATTAAGTAATAAAATTCATGTAAGAAAACAACAATAGTTTCTGGTATTTACTAAAAGCTCAGTGAACTCAGCTAGTGCTATATGGACCTCTGAAAAGGTGATGATCATGTCTATCTCAAATTTGAGCCAAACTCATATATATATATCTGTTAGTTATGTACAGATTTCCTATATGCTAAAATGCTATTAAGGACTTTCCATAAGTAAATATTAACACACTTTTGGGAATCATTAAATAAAAACTTATGCTAACACATTTTATCCTGTTTGTTTTTAGCGTTTTTGATGATTATCCTGTTCATGTTCTGTGATGTTAACATTAGAAGTTCCTTTTCTGAATTTCATAATTTTCCACATAGAAACAAAGGTAAGATTTATAATCTATGTTTATAAGTTATAAACATAGTCCAACAGAAATAGAATTCAACATATTAATTAAATATTATTGCTGTAGGCCTAAGAGGAATTGGATAGTAAGAGCTGATAAAGTTTTCAGTTTAACTTCATGATAATGGTTATATTATAGGTTGAATTCTTCCCCACCCCAAATTGGGATGTTGCAGTCCTAACCTCCAGCACTTCATAATGTAATGTTATTTGGAAATAGAGTTGCTGCACATGTAATCAGTTAAGATGAGATCATACTGGATTAGAGTGGGCTCCTAATCCAACATGACTGGTGTCCTTATGAGGAAAGATGGTGTGAAGGCACTAGGGGAAAACCATATACAAGCCAAAGTACTCCTGAGGTCACTGCTCTCAGAAGAAACCAATTCTATCAAGACCTTGATCTCATACTTCTAGCCTTCAGAACTCTGAGACAATGAATTCCTGTTGTGTAAGCCAGCCAGTTTGTGGTACTTTGTTATGGCAGCCCTAGCAAACCAAAACAATTTGTCACACATTTCAATGTTACATGTTTTGAGGTCCATAAGAAATTATTAATATTCATTTACATCTCTAGCACTTTAAGTGGAAATCTTGGAGTACCGGGTATAATCTCAGATATCCTACCTTAGCTATGTAAGAAACTGACTGAACAGAAAATATCAAAGTATAAAACTCTTAAAGACTAGCTTAACAAATGTATATTTTTCACAGAGGGTGTTTCTTATCTTCAGCTATATACAGCATTATGTTTTGCAAACTAAACTGTATAACTCTGTTCCTAAAATTTACATGTGATGACGACGCAGCCATTTTCCACTGCTTGTTGTATTAGTGGTCAGCACACATTGTTCATCCACAGCTGGATACATAATGCCTAGTATGGATACATGGTGATGAGTTGAATACATAAATGCCTTTCACTGGTGGTGGGGTTTTGTAACATCAGTGGGTATCTTCATGAAATTGCCTGTGGTAAGTATGAAAACTAAATTTAGATATGTTTATGGCCTTTTGACAACATAAAATGGAAGAACACTGGTAGAACAAATACTATAACAACACGTCTTTAGAATTTAGTGTCTATATACATTTCATATGGAAATGCTTTCTCAGGTCTTTATTCAAATAAAGAATTATAAAGTTAGATGGACCACTGAAATAGCCTACATTTCTGATGTATTTAAATGATTTTTTGTACAGATTGTTGAAGTATCACATGAAGTGTTAAATCTTTCAACCATACTTCTAATAAAGCCATCAAAAATTTGTTTTGAGAACTAAAATAATAGATACAGAGACTCTAAATCTGAACTTTAAATACAAATAAAATTCTTCTTTTAAGTTGGCTCTTTCTTCCTCTCTTCTAATTTTCTCTCCTCTTCCTCGTCTACTATTTTTCTCCTCTCTCTACTTTACTTCTTCCTTTCTCCTCTCTCCTACTTTTGAGAAAGACGATGAAATGTTCTCATACTGTGGCAAGGAACACTTGATGTCATATAATATCCTCCCAGGAGCAATTTAGTATGTGCCTAATGGGGAAGAGAATGTGTGGACTCTAAATCAAGTTTCTTTATTTTACCCAAGAGATGCTACTGTAATGTTTGTGGGGCCAGAGTACTCAAAGCAAAGATAGAACGTAAGAGCAAACATCTCATCATCAGGCTTATAGTTGCCAGTTTCAATATTCTCTTTTCTTTTTGATATGGGACATTAATATTCCCAATCTTGTAACCTCAGGTGGAATCCTATGAATAAAAAAATATAAAAATATTAATTAAAAATGTTAGTTTAATGTCTCTAGCGTTAGATCTTAAAAATAGTTATATATTCATTCTGACCTTGTAAGTATCAGCTGTGCCTTGTTTAATTTAAGCTATCCTAGTTAAGTTTTGATGCCCTGGTATAGAATTTGTTCTATTATGTCCCTCGAATGTACTTGAGCGTAGATGATTGAAAACCTCCAATGCTTATGTTTAATATCGAGAGTTCTCCCTTTCCCAGTTCAAACATTTGTAAGATGTACTTATACACGAAGATTATGTTTTAATTTTGGACTAGCTGCCCTCTCAGTCTATGTAACCACTATTTACCTTTAACTAATTGTTTTTAGCTTTAAGATAAAACTAATTTATATGTGCCAGCTTACAAAGTCATTCAATGTCATCATCATAAAAATTATAGTTATTATATATTCTGTCATAAGTCTTTTATTTTTTACAATAATACACTGAAAATTAGAGCTGTTCATGAAGAGTTTTAGATCCAGGATGTGCATGATAATTAGATACTAACAACAACAATACACATACAATAATTATATGTGTAAACTCTATTCAGATTCTGGGCTAAGTATTACATCTTCTTTAATCTCTTCAATAATCTTATTTGTAGAGGTACTATTATAATGCATATCTTATAAGAGGAAACTGAAACTCAGAAAAAAATAAATAACATGCTCAAAGTTACACAGTTAAAATAGGAGTCAAATTGGGTTTAGTTGACTGTAAAGCTTTTTCTCTAAATGTTTGACAGTTCTGCTAAAATAGAGCACAGCCTTGTTTTTTAGCATGCATATAAACATATATAAAAATAGAAAAAATGTTAATATAAAAATGTTAGTTTAGTGTCTCTAGCATTATGTCTTAAAAATAGTTATATATTCATTCTGACCTTGTAAGTATCAGCTGTGCCTTGTTTACATGTCTGGGTTCATTCAATATGAAAAAACACAAAGAATACATAAATCCTATATAAAATTTAGAGTAAAGTTGAGGCTAAAATATTATAAACAAAAAGGATGCAGTTTATCATCAAGCGACTCTTTAATAGGAAAAGAGATATGAGTTATTACTGGGTAAGCATTGTTAACAGTCTCTTATTCTGGATAACAAAAGGGAGGATGTATTAACAAAATTTATTGGACCAAGATCTCTACTGAGGAGGGTAGGTAGAAGAGTGCAGAATCTTTTTTTCCTAATTTTGATTGAGGAGCCACTCAACATATTCATTGAGTCTTGGATTTTTAGGGAATTTATACCCGAATTATGAAATTAGACTAACCATTGAACTAACCTACATTATAGAAAAAATTTTTCAGGTTCTGCTTACACACTGATGACTTCCCAGGGAATAGTTGATGTAGTAAGGAATTTACATAGTATTTAATTCAACAAAAATAACAGCAAGAGGTGGATTTATTTGTGAAAAGATAAAATTTTATCAAACACTTCAAATTCATTAGATTCTAACTAAAGACAATTTTGGCATTAATATACTAGCTAAGTCAACTAGCCAAATAAAATTATACAATGTAATTTACTTGAAAACTGCAATAAACATGAGGTCATTTTCTGAGAAACAGTGGCAGAAAAAAATTCATTTATCATTTTTGTAAAAAGTCCCTTCTGGTTTCTGTATCACTTGCTACTACACCTGCTAAACCACACTACAAACAGTAGTCAAAATAATTTCTAATAACTGATTTGACTACATTTGGCCTCAGCTCTCTGTTGGTTCTCCAGTGAATGTAGAATAAAACCTAGACAACTTTGCCTAGCATTCCAGAACCTGCACAATCTCATAAGCCACTTCCTCAGCTTTTTTAAAGCAAACAGCAGTCAGAATTTTTCCCCAATCTTTATGTATAGTCTCATCTCCATACACTAATTTATGCCTATGTTTCCTCAGGGAAATTTTACTATTGTCTGTGCATCTGAATCCTAATATTTATTTAAGATCAGCTTACAACCTATTTTTCTTGAAATTATTTTGTCCTCAACACAATATTTTTCTTCATCTTCAGAATAAACTGTTTTTTATATCACTTAATATTTTTTAGACTTCTTGATACTATTTTGAACATCAGTATACATTTAATTCCTTCTTTAACTCCCTTTTCAGGAGGGTGATGACTAGGTCTGATTAGTTGTATGTACTTTTAAAATAATAAATAATGGCATAATTTATTTTCAGTCTCTTCACAGGCTTTCTGAAGGAGGGTTTTTGATTTCAGTGAAATTCTTATTAACCAATTTGTTCTTTTATGGATTATGTCATATGTAAGAAATGTGTGCCTAATCAAAAGTCATAAAGGCTTCTATAATTTTTTTCAATACGTCTGAAATGTACTTATATTTCTTTTATCCTTTTTGAGTTAATCTTTATTTTCAGATAAAGCTTTTTGTGCACATGAATATCTAACTGTAGCAATATAGCTTATTGATAAGATTATTTATTTACTGCATTGCTTTATATCTTGGTCAAAAATCAGCTGTCCTATAAAAGTATTGATTTATTTTGGACTCTATTCTGTTTTACTAATTTATCTTAATACTAATACCACACAGCCTAGATTATAGTAGCTTTAATAACATTTGAAATCAGGTAGTTTGGATCTTATAATGTTCTTTTTGAAGTAGGCTTGACTCTTCATTTGCATGTCCATATAAATTTTAGAATTAGTTTTTTCTCCTCTGTTTAAAGAACATCTGGGATTTTGGTTGAGATTGTGTTGCATCTAAAGATCAATTTGAGGATAACTGATGTCTTAATAACATTGAGTTTTCTGAACCATGAACCTGGTGGTATATTTCTCTGTTAATGACCTGATTTATCTCTCTCAGCAATGTTTTGTAATTTTCACTGAATGAGTATTTCATTTGATTATTTTTGTCAAAATCTTCACTAAATATTTCATATTTTTGATGCTATTGTAAGTGGCAATTATTATTTCAATTACTTACAGTTTGTTGCTAGTGTATAGAAGTGGAATTGATTTTTGCCTGTTGATCCTGGGTCTCATTTAATCAGTCTTGTTAAGTTCACTTATTTTTGGTAGTATTTTTGTATTGCTTTGGATATTCTATAGAGACCTTCATATAATCTGTGAATAGTGACAACTGTGTTTACTTCATATTTGAATGAGTTTTATTTTTCTTATCTTATAGTCCTTGCGAGAACCTCCAGTATGACATTAAGTAATAATGAGTAGGCATTACATTCTTTGTCTTAAACTTAGAGGAAAACAATCTTTCATTACAAAGTGTAATGTTAGTTTCCTCATCTGTCCTTTATAAGGTTAAAAAGTTCCTATTTCTGTTTTGCTGCATGGTTTGTAAAAATCAGAAATAGATAGCTAATTTTGTTAAATACTTTTTCTGCATCTACTGACATGATTTTATATCTATATGGTTTATTAATATGGTAAATTACATTGATTTTTAGATCTTTAACCAACTTTGCATTTCTAGAATAAACCCTACTTGGTCATAAAGTATTAGCATTTTATATATTGTTGTATTTGACTTGCTAAAATTTTGTTTAGAAATTTTGCATCTATATTTATGAGGAATATTGGTCATAGTTTTCTTTTCTGTATTTTTCTGGATTGGGTAGCAGAGTAATCCTGGCCACATAGAATGAGTTAGGAAATACCATTTCCTTTTCATTCTTTTTTTGGAAGAGTTTCAAACTAACAGATTATTAGTTTTTCTTTGTTTAAAGAATGCACCAGTAAAGGTATATTATCCTAGAGTTTCTTTGTATACAGTTTTTTTAGTTTTTGATTTTTTTAAATTAAATTTTAGTTCCTCTAAGAGATATAGCTCATGTCATCTATTTCTTCTTGAGTTAGCTCAGGTGAGCTGAGTAAATTAAAGCAGTTGTATCTTTCAAGGAATTTTTCAATTTCATTAATTTGTAGTTATTGACATAAAGTTGTTCATAATGTTCTCTTACTATCCTTTAATATCTATAGAAATACTTTTCTCATTCTTGGATATACAATGCCACTTTTGTCATTCTTGGGTATAAATTGGTAACTTATATCTACTGTCTCACTTTTTTTCTGATATCTGACTAGATGTGTATTAATTTCATTGATTTTCTCAAAGAACTACGCTCAGGTTTTATTTCCTTTCTCTGTTTTTTTAAATTAAAGTAGTATTGATTTTCTTTGACTCTGGATTACAGTTTCTGTCTTTTACTACTTTAAAAATGTTGCTTCACTATCCTATCAATTTCATTTTTTTAAAACAAGAAATATTCTTTCATTCCTATCTTTATTCTTCTGTATGTAAAGTCTTCATTTGCTCAATTTATGATTTTCTCTCTCACTGGTTATGAGCAACTTAATTTTGATTTGCCCTGGTGTAGTTTTCTTTGTATTTCTTGTTCTTGTGCTTCATTGGGATTGTTAAATCTGTGAAGTTTTAGACTTTTTCAAATTGCAAATTAAATATTGAAAAACTTTTGCCCATTAGTTTTGAATGTTTGTTTTGTCTTGGATTTCTCTACTTTCAGGACTAAAAGTATAAGCATATGAAACCGCTTGAATTTTTCACAAAGCTTATTGTTACTGTCTTCATCTCTCTGGTTTTCATTTCAGATAGTTCCTATGGCTGTTCTTTCAAGTTTACTATCTTTTCTTCTGCAACATCTAATTTCATCCAGTGTGTTTTTTCATCTTATACATTGCAGTTTTCATCTCTAGCAATTTAGTTTTTGAATATTTTCCATATCTCTATTTAAATTTTCAAGCATTATAATATAATACCAGCTTTAAATATCCTTATCTATTATTTAATATTGGTGTCAGTTCTGGATTGGTTTTTATTGATTAGACCTCATTATGATTCATATTTCACTGCTTTGTGGTAAACCTGGTAACTTTTTAATTGGATTTTAAACATTATAAATTTTATCTTGTTGGATGCTGAATATTTTTGTATTGCTACAAATATTCTAGATGTTCCACAAATGCTGAGCTCTGTTCTACAATAAAGTTAAGTAGCATAAAAATAATTAACTTTTTGTTTGTTTCTAAGATGTGTTAGGCAGGACTAGAGTAATTAGGCCAGGGCTAATTATTCCCCATTACTGAGGCAAAACCACTTTGTGTACTCTACACAATGGCCTGTGACTACTGAGGTTTTCAGATCTGGATAGTGGGAACAGTTATTATCCCTATCTCTGTATGACTACTGAGCCGTGTTGTCTTCATCTTTTTAGGTGTTTTTTTGTTTTGTTTTGTTTTGTTTTGCTGACTAGGGTAGTTTCCTTACACAGATTTCCTAATCAACACTCAACTAAATATTCCAGATAGATCCTCTCCCAAACTCTAGAATTAGCTGTGAATACCTCTCTGAAAATATTTCCCGTGAATCCCAGCTGTGTTGTTTTCTACAGAATTTCAGGTCTGTTTTATCTTAAGCAGTTTGCTAGGCTCACTATTGGTTTATTCTTCCTGAATTGTTACCCAAAAAGTCTCCTAAATTAATATATTGGAGCAATTATAGGTCTCATTTGTTTGTTTCCCATTTCTCAGGTACAAGTATTCTTTATTGTCTGATGTGTAATGTCTTGTAAAACCTTCCTCATATGTTTTGCTTATTTTTTATTGTTTCAGGAAACAGGGTAAGTCTGGTGTTGTTTACTTTGTCTTGGTCAGAAGTACAAGTCCAGGATGGCTTTTTAATTAGCAAATAAATTATAATCTGAATATTTCTTAAAAGAATAAAAATATGCCTTGTTATCACTCTGACTCAAATATATTCACATTTGGAAATTATGAGGGTTCTTAGTTATAGAGTGATGAGGACAAATTATTTTTTTCTTAGAATACTTGAAAATAATTGAAGTCTCATATCCTTGGCCTAGAAGAAATCAGGGTGGAGCAAATAAAGAATTGGGCTACAGTCTAATGATGAAAATATTAATATACTTGGTCTGTATTTTCTTTTTGTCTGGTTTTCATGCTAATCTGAACCTGTGTGAGATTCCAGATCTACTTGGGACAGAGAGATCCTTACACTCCTTTTATTAGGTTGGTGCAAAAGTGATTGTGGTTTTTGCCATTAAAAATGGCACCAACCTAATAACTCTTGATATGGGTGGACTGAAATGATTAAACACAATATGAATAAAAATGACTGAAGCTGTAATAGATTTTTGAAGATTATTTGTGAGGCTAGCTAGAAACCATTTTATGCTACAGAATGTTTTTCTCGTTAATAAGACCAAAGTATCTCAGAACAGAAATGTAGTTTCTCTCCCTCTGCCTTGGTAGAAGATGTGAAAGTGCTGTGACTATCTGATGTTGAGAGCAAAAGGCTATGAAAAGGCCAGTAGTGATGTTATCAATAAGATATGCTGTGGAGATGGGGAAGAATTCAGTATAACACTTCCTGAAATGCTGAAGAATATCCTAAGTTCATCTCTTTCTAAAATAAGGGTCCTTGTTCTGTGGCTATAAATGGGAGTGACTCTGTGGCGGGGTGTTAATATAAATCTTTTATTTATGTTTTGCCACATGGGTTTTTGTTCTGGTAATCTGTTGTTGTTCTGCTCTGGGAAACTATCATTATGAATAAATATTTAACATTTTCCTTTTTCAGTTTCATTATTTACATCTAGACATTGGATCTCATTTACATTTGTTTATGTCAAAAGGACCTACAATTCCTGAATTTGGAATATGATAATTTCAGCTTCAAATGTTATCAGAACCATAGAAAAGTTTCACCCCTTCAGAGATGAGGGCAAGTTACAGAAAGGAGTACACTGAAATGTCAACCCAGACTTTGGACTATGTGAGGATAGCCTGCTGTATGTGCTGTTTTCCAGGTTTGTCCCTCAATCTGAACCTGTGTTTTGAATTATTTTTCCCCTAGATGTGTTAGTTCTTTTTTCCAAGTTGAACCTATTTTATTTTCCTTGCTAGGGCCCATTTTATTATTCTAACATTTCCCATTTTAGTATCATCTGCAGAATTCATTAAGACCCTGTTTACTCCCTTGCTGAGGTCTCTGAGACACAGAGCTGGACAGGGCTTGGGGTCAGACTGTGCATTCCCTCTCTTCCATGCAGCCCTCAAAACTCTCTCTGACCCATGTAAATGGGGATCTAATCTCCTCCAAGATTTCCCTATGGAATGTGATTTCCTAGGTTTCCTCATAGCACAAAACTCAAGTGGAAAATGGAAAAGATAATAACAACAATATGTTTCTCTTTGCTGCCTGGGAATAAAGCACTCAACAAACAATTATTAATTCAGCACGTGTCCAGACCTTGGCTAAGTAACACGAGTGATATAAAGAAGGAAGAGCTTTAGTCCCCTCTCGAGGAAGTTATCATCTACTTAAGAGGAGGAAGCATACACACACACACACCCCTACTCCTGAAACAATGAAAGGTCAAAGCACCTTGCACAAATACACTGACTTGAGAGATACAGAACAGAATTGCCCAAACAGTGAAAAATAGCCACATGGATTATAAAGCTCAGGAAAGATTTGGCAGAGGAGAGATTATCTCCCAAACATTTATTTATAAATAATTTCTGTTCTGCTGCAGATATTTACTGGGTATCTACTATATGAAAGAGATTATTCTAGGAGAAAGGGAGTATATACAATCTTATACCATCACTAAGCTTTTAGCTGACAAGAAAGAAAGAATATCACTATACAGTGTGATAGGAGCTAGCAAGACTTTTCATTGCAGGTTGCTTTTCCAGATACTAAAAGTCCGCAAAGTGAGATGTGATCTGCATGGGTTACTAGATTTACAATTAATTTATTGATTTGTTCATTCACTTACTTGTCTTGGGCATTTGTTCTGTGCAATACATTAGGCTAGATGTTATATAAACATGAAGAATTGGACTTGGACTCTGAATTCACAATTTTAGTCTAATATAGACAAATATACCTGAAAATGCATAGTGCAAAGTAGAAAATGATTGCCACATTTTTATCTGGCTTACATTCCAGTTAGCCACATAAGCCTAAGTGAGCAATTCAAAAACATATTTGTTATATGGAAAGAAGTTTTTCATTAAAAGTGCTGGCAAGAAGTGAGACCATCTTGGGGACTTAGGAAGGAGCCTGGCCTTACTCTGTGAGGAGGAGAATGCAAGTATTGGAAATGTCTGAATAGCGTGATTAATATTCAGGAAAGTACAACAGCAACCGTAACAGGAGTAACAGCTTATGCATTTGGGACTTACTCTAGGTCAAGCTCTTAAAATTGGAGAATCTCATTTAATCTTCCCAACAGTCCCACAAGATAGCTATTATTATTTTTCATATTTCACATAAAGTAATCTAAGCCTTAGAAATGAATAAGGTCTGACCCAGTTAGGGCAGCTAAGTGTGAACTCAAACTCAGGCATCTCTAAGTCTAAAATCAAAATGTAAGAAGTAGGAGTTGCCATGGGGATAAAGGGATTTTTACTTTGAACAACGACCCATGGCAGTGTTTATTAACCTTAAGTGCACATTAAAAATACTTGGGAGCTTAAAAATATCTTTATCCTAATCTAACGTGATTAGAAGCTTGGAATGTGGGTCTTAGGCATCGTAATTTCTGGAGGGTCCCCAGGTGATCCTAGCAGCCAGCCAAAAAACAAATATATCTGGGTCTTCTCCAGAGCAAAAGAGAAAAACAAATATTCTAAAAACAAACAAACAATAATTTTAAGTCTATGTATACAGATACTTCTTGACTTACAATAGGGTTACATCCCTATAAAGCCATCATAAGTTGAAAATACTGTAAGTCGAAAATGTACTTAATAAACATAACCTATCAAACATTATAGCTTAGCTTAGCCTATTTTAAACATGCTCACAACACTTACATTAGCCTATACTTGGGCAAAATGATCTAACACAAAGCCCATTTTATAACAAAGCATTGAATATCTCATGTATGAGTACAGAAACACATATCGCTAGCCCTGGAAAAGTACACAATTCTAAATTCTAAGTATGGTTTTCACTGAATACTTATTGCTGTTGCACCATCATAAAGTCAAACAATTGTAAGCCAAGCCATCATAAATCAGGGACCATCTGTATAGTATCTGTAGTTACACTCAGAATTCATATGTACGTCTACAAGTAAATATTCTGAGAGCTGAAACCTACTCCAGAAATATCAAATTCCTTGTTGCAGGAGGTTGTCCTACAATAGGCAGATCCATATCGTTTCAACAGGTTATGACCTACAGCTAAGTACTCCGAGAAGTAAAAAGGACTTTGTCTTCCTTGTTCTAAGTCTGTAGGGCATAAGTTTTTACAGCAGGACTCCAATGTTTATCTGCAAATTATTGACAATACTTTGGATTAAGTAGAAAGAATGGCTACTTTATTTTGAATCTGGAGAGGTTTGAAGGTATAAGATCAGCTGAAAGTTCTGTAGGTGAGAGAGAAATCCTCTTTGTTAGCAATCTCACTTAAATACTGAACTTCCTACAATGGCCGTTTCATGCTTTACTAATTCCTTTCCTCAGCACGCACCTCAGAGGCACACATTACATTAGATCAAGACAAAAGTTCAAACATGTAAGATCTCATGTGTGAGAAAAATGTCTGTCCTGAATAACATTAAGCATCCAAAGTAAAACAATATTTTCCTTATATACACTCTCTTGGAATCTCAAAACCAATCCTGATCTTATCAGTTGACAGATAAAGTAGACAGTTACAGCCATACATCTCCAGAAATATACTGGATATAGGAAACTTTCTACATCGGGATCAGCAAATATTAAAGTTTCAACAACTCTTTGTCTTAAAATTTTGCTTGGTGTTTAAGAAATTAAAATCTTACACATGGATGGAAGTGAGGGATAAGGAATAATAACTGATAAATATGTCAAATGTATCAAATTATGTAAAATACAAAATGTCTTAAAATCCAATGCCAGGCTTAAGATAATACTTTTATTTTAAAATACAGTCTTGTTTTCATAGAAATTACACATTTTCATTAAACCTGAAAATAAATTTAATATTTTAAAAGATGTCAATTAATTCATTCCAGTGAATTACAGGTTTTCAGATCCCATGCCAATGGTTTTGCTTGACAATTGAAACTGGTTTATGAAGTATTATTGTAGGCCAGCTAAATCTAATGACCTTTCCGCCCTCCAAGTTTCAAGCCACAGATTTCAGGAACAGAGACCAATGAAATGTGTATCTTACATTCCAGCCAGCAAAAGTAGCAAGGAGCTTTTCCTGTGGCTAGTAAAGAACATGTTTCTTAATATGAAAATGACTGTTTTAGCACGGTAACACATAAAGTCATTTCCTGACTTGTGTTTTACATGTGGCTTTCTATTATTATCTGATACACTGAATTTGCATCCTTGATACCTCTGACCTTCATCTTCACCCATATTTTAAATCTTTTCTTAACCTTTCCTCCAATAATGAATTTAGCTCTTTGCTTCTCAACTCTGACCAAAGTGATTGTTGAAAGATGTTGGCCATGGGAGAAAATCTAAAAGGAAATTTCCTCCAGGGAAATTGAAATATGTCACTCATAGTTTATTTTTCTCAGGATTCTAATATTAATTTCTGTACCACCAAGTTGTCAATTGTCAACACTTTTTGTTTACAAATTGTAGCATCCCAAAGTTGAACCACTCCTTTATTTCCTGCCACCCATCCTTTATACTTAAGTCTACCATTTCTCAACATATAATCTCGAGCATTGCTTTCCTATGAAGTAAAATGATTCAGAAGCAGAGTAAAGGAGAGGACAATGGATGAAGTAGAGATAATATGTGTGTATATATCCTCTCTCTTGCACTCTTTTCTTTACTAGTTTTATTTTGACTTCTGTATTCTTAAACACCTTGGCTTTATTCCTCCAAAGAGACGACTAGTTTATACTTATTTACAGTGTATAAAGGGGCACATAGCAGTGAAGATAACTAGCAAGGGCCATCATAACCAACAGAAATCTTAATTTACATGGAAATGGCTGAACTTAGATTTTACTTCATATATATACTTTAATTAATACATCATTTTACTTGATGCTATGGCAGTTACTGTGGGATGTAACAATAAATAGGAACATGGTACACAAAGAGTTTACAGTATTATGGCTAGAGTTGGGTAATAAAATTACAACTTAAATATGTAGAGAAGCAGCGTCTTATAATGGAAAGAATTCTGAACTAGATGATGAAGGAAGTCGGAGATAATTCTAACATCACCATTTCCCACTAGGACCCTGTTACTGATTAAATTATGTTCATCAAAACTGATATGTTGAAACCCTAACCCTAATATGACTGTATTTGGAGATAGAGCCTTTAAACAGAGGTAATTAAGATTAAATGAGGTCATAAGGGTGGGGTCCTAATCCAATATGATGAGTGCCCTTATAAGAAGAGGAAGAGGCACCAGGAATGTGTGTGCATAGAAAAAAAAGGCCATATGTGGACACAACAAGAACATGGGCACCTTGCAAGCCAAAGAGAGAGGCCTCTGGAGAAACCAACCCTGCTGGCACCTTGATTTTGGACTTCCAACCTCCAGAACTATGAGAAAATAAATTTCATTTGTTTAATTCACCCATTCTGTGATATTTTGTTACCTTAACCCAGAAAATCACAGGGCCTTTAAGAAAATCACTTAAAATTGTCAACCACAACCTTCTTCTGAAACATTCTTTCCTCATACTCTCTGACAATTTTTTGTTTGCTTATTCATGACCTCTTTTTCTGGCAATATTTCCTCTGTCATTCTCATAAGGTATTTGTCAGGGATCTGCCCCAGATCTTCTCTGCTTTTTGATTTTCACATGTTTCTAGGGGATCTTGTGCACTCCACAGCTTCAGGAATGACCTAGTCGCTGGTAGATCTGCCAGATTTTTCTTAAGTCCTAGAATTGTGTATTTTAACTTCTTACTTGACATCTGTAGTTCAGTATTTCACCTCCCTCAAACTCAAAATGTTCAAAACCAAAATGATCACTTTTCCCAGGTGAATTTCTTTGGTATTTCCCATTTCGTTAGAACCATCACCATCTTCTCGTCTATCCAAGAAACCACCTTGATCATCATCTTGGACTCCTTTTTCCCTTAAAGTCAACCAGTAACGAAGTTTCTGAATTCCACTTTAAAACATAGGTGTGTATTGATTTTCATCCTCAGGATCATGAAGCTCATGAAAGCCACCATATCCATATGATGGACTGAAATAGACTCCCAAATGGATCTTCTTGGAACCAGTCTTAACTTCTCAAATTCATTCTTCAGGCGAGGTGCAGTGGCTCATGCCTGTAATCCCAGCACTTTGGGAGGCTAAGGTGGGTGGATCACAAGGTCAGGAATTCAAGAACAATCTGACCAATATGGTAAAACCCTATCTCTACTAAAAATACAAAAATCAGCTGGGTGTGGTGGTGCATGCCTGTAGTCCCAGCTACTTGGGAGGCTGAGGCAGGAGAATCACTTAAACCTGGGAGGCAGAGGTTGCAGTGAGCCGAGACTGTGCCACTGCACTCAAGCCTGGACGACAGAGAGACTGTCTTAAAAAAGAAAAAAAAAAAATAATTCATTCTTCACTGTGTAGAAGTAGTTATTCTTCTAAAATGCAAATGTGGTTCTGATACCCCCCCTTAGGAGGACGAAAATCTTTGATATCCTTTGCTTTCAGGGTAAAGGTCAAATTTATTGCTATGCCTTAAAAAGCATTGTCCCTAGTCAACTATGTAGTCTTATGCCCACCCTCCCGATCACCCACCCAACTCCTTCAACCTCCATACACTGCATGTCCAGCACAATTTTATTCTTCTTTCAGGTCCTAGTGCCTGTCAGTTCTTACTTACCTCTGGACTTTCTTATGGGCTTTTTCCTTTGTCTGGAATACTCTTTCCCTTTTATCTTGGATAATTCTTCCTCAAATCTTAGGTCCAAATGAGACCACATTTTCTTCATTAACTGCCCCTTGCAGTAGCTCTTCCCATACTAGACAAGGGCTACTGCTATGTACACCGGTGATATTCTGCACATCCCTTACAATAGCATTTAACAGCTTTTCCTTGTATTTTTATCAGTTGCCTTCAGTAGCAGCTCACTATAATGTTGTTAGGGCCTTGCATCCTACATTGTAATTCTGGGTGACTATTAAATATTTACTATATGAATAAATGAATGAAATTCACTGAATCTGTAAACAAGAAATATCAGTGATGGTTCACTTTGTCCCAGCACAATTCCCTTATGAAGACAAAGGATATAAAATGTTAAAAAAAAAAAAAAAAAACTGAGAAAAGATTATCATGAAAAAAATAGGGTAACAGTATATAAATTTGGCCTTCAGCTAAACAGAGGGAGAAAATTCTATTTAACACAAATTGCATTTAATAGTTGAAATAATTCCCAATTATCCTACATTTTAAAGCTTGTACTATCACACTTGAGGAAATTCTATTTATTTCTAAATTGGCATATAAACCTGTGCATGGACAGATATTAATAATCTGTTTATTACGTGATATTCACAGTGATATATTAAAATGTGATGCTTTTAAATATATTGGTTATTTGGGAATTTTGACCCACAAATCTATAACTATGCTGAGAAAGCTCTAAAGTAGAATTGTGCTTTATTTCAACAGGTTTTTTATTTTTCATGCTCCAATGATTTTCTTGCAAAATTCATTTAGTATTCATTGATTCTTGCATTCCTGAAAATCTTTCCAGAAGCATGATTTCCAGATTCTACTCTAACATTATCCTTTGCAAATTTTACTAGATACTTTAATAATATTTGGATATTTCTATATTTTGACCTTTTCTCTACATGAGCTTGCATTATTTAATAAAATAATGAATTTTATTTGGAAAAGGTCTTAGAGGTTATCTTACAGAAATCCCATCTCCACTGAGATTGTTTTCCAGCCTTAGCTTAAGCACTTCCAGGGATTTGGCACTCTTTTCTAAGAGAATTCTTTTCAGAGTTGAAAAGATTTTCTTTTATTACTCTAAATTATGTCGCTGTGTTACAGACATCTACTTGCCGGTTCTAGCATTTTCCTCTGTAGCAAAACTGGTTGTCCGTAAGGTAACATTTCCAATTTTTAAAATTAATTCAAGCACTTTTGCATTAAAATAATGGATTTGAGGTGTTTGTTACTGTAACTCTTCTAAACTATGTCATTTTTTTAATGTTCAATTCATATAATCAAGTAATATACCTCACTGGATTTTTTAACAGAAATTATAAGCCTTTGTCAGGAACCTCATTTGAATTTAAATTTCTTATCTATGTTTCTTCATATGCATGACTTTTTAATGTCAATATAATGTTGTTTTATGTGAATATCTCCTATTCTGTGTTCTGCATTCTAGGCTTAAAGTACTTAATTTTCAAATGAGTCTCATTACTTAGCTTTTGGTTTCTGCCATGTCCTAGCTGTTGTTCTCAGAATACTCTCGTTTGCCATTGTCTCTTCCAAAATGAACCTTCTGAAACCAGAGACAACGTTGTAAAGCTGGAATAACAATAACCAAACACACTTCTGAAATTGTCCTGAATTTGATATTATACACACAGTGAAAAAGTCGTAGGCTTAGACAACTCTGTATCTTCCTCTACATATCTTAGCTATTGAGTGATACTTCTGGCACCAAAACCCGTAACACTGTGTTTTAGCTAAGAGTTCAGTTTTTATGACAAATAAGTTAGGTTCTCATTCCAAAGACAGCTTCAAATATACTGTTAGTTCCCCTAGTTTGTAAGTAGTCTTCTAACTCCATGTGAAAAATTGTTAATTACATTCAAACTTCTGTTTTTGGCTTACCTAGCTGAGATAATTTTGAATCATAATTCTGTTGTTCGAATTCATACATATACCTTTCCATCTGATTAAAATGTGAAATAAAATCAAGTCTGTTGTGGCTAAAATTATCCTGATTCACGAGATACTATTGATGATAAATAGGATGCAAAATTTTAGAACCTGCCACACATTCACCCAAAAACTCTAAAATTCTACAAAGGTATTATTAATAACTACACTGCTAAAGTGCCTTGCTTGAAAGTTATTTTCCTTATTAGTAGACTACTCTCTTTTTGTCTTTTCTTAACATTATACTCTTCCCCTTCATTGTTCATCTTCTTGCTTAAGAAATGTCTACAAATACCTTTATATTGCTCCTATTACTCTTCACAAGTCTCAATTTGTTCTGAGCTTTATTCTATGGATGCCATACTTAGAGGTACATGCTACTCTTGTGTGTCCTTTACTCCTTGGATAATTTTTTATCCATCTGTGGCACCTATTTGTCAAAAAGATTGTTTTTGATCAATCTGATATAATTTTTTTGCCTATATTTACTTACATTATTTGGAAAGCAAACACTAAGGTTCCGGATCAGGGACAGAGTGTTATTGCTTATAGCAATAGCTACATTAGTTCTTTATGTCTCATACTTACCTCTTTGGGATGATGCAATGAGGGCCAGATGAGCCATGTATGTGCAAAGGATTTTTTGCACTGCAGGACAGAAAGCCCCAACTATGAATGTGGAAGTTAAATATAATCTACACAGTGCCCCCTGTCTTCCTGAGAAATTGAGAGAAATCTTTGCTCCCTAATGTTTTAAGTCCTTCTGGAATGTAAAGGGATTTCATCCTTCGAAATGTAAACACCAAGAAGATAAAATATTTAAATATTTTTCATGATCTTTCACTATTTGTTCAGTCACCTTTTAACTCCTAAGATTTATTCTTCAATCCAAATTCTAGCTTTCTTTTATCTTAAAGTTCTAACCATGCAGAAACATGAAAATATTCACTCTCCTACACTATCCATAATCCTCTAATCCTTATATATGGAAGCTCCAACTAAGAAAAATATACCTAGATATTTAATAAGAAGAAATAATAACAAAAAGGTAAATCTCTAACAAGAGGCAAATAGTAACAAAAAGGTAAATCTCTATAGGGGAAAGAGTAAAAAATTTTTAGGTCCATATTATTTGCTCGAATGACATACTTGCTTCTAAAGGTGGGTGTAAGAAACCTGAATTTTCAGATGCCATTTTCTCATGCTTCACTGAAAGACTATCTGATTAATGCACACTGGGCATAATTAATTACTGTGAGAGATGGGAAAATCCTTCTCTACTTCTCTTCTACATTTCCCTTAGCATCTTATCAAAACCACTATGATTGTCTTACATTTCTGCTCACATCTATCACCATTCTCTCTACAGCAAACAGATATTTTTTTAACTCTCATGTGATCTCTAAAATATTTAATAATTTTTTGTACACTCATTTTATTTAATATTTTTTGAGACAGAGTCTATCTTTGTCACCCAGGCTGGAGTGCAGTGGCATGAACACAGCTCACTGCAACTTTGACATCCCAGGCCCAGGTGATCTTCCTGCCTCGGCCCCCCAGGTAGTTGTAGGGACTACAAGTATGTACCACCACACACAGCTAATTTTTGTAGTTTTTGTAGAGATGGGGTTTCACCATGTTGCCCAGGCTGCTCTCGAACGTCTGGGCTCAATGATGCATCTGCCTCGGCCTCCCAAAGTGCTGGGACTACAGGAGTGAGCTACCACACCTAGACTGTATGCACATTTCAAACGGGTGAATTGTGCTGTATGTGGATCATATATCAATAAAACTGTTTTTAAAACATCCTACCTGAAACATTGAGCCTAATTCATTTCTTTTTTTTCTATGTTTCTGTGCAATCCTTAGCAGGTTTTTAGTTTTTTATTTCAATAGGTTTTGGGGGAACAGGTGATGTTTGTTTACATTAATAAGTTCTTTAGTGGTGATTTTTGAGATCTTGGTGTACCCATCTTCTGAATGGTGTACACTGTACCCAATCTGTAATATTTTATCCCTCATCCCCTCTCACCCTTTCCCCTGAGTCCCCAAAGTCCATTTTATCATTCTTATGCCTTTGCATCCTCATAGCTTAACTTCCACTTGTGAGTGAGAACATATGATGTTTGATTTTCTATTCCTGAGTTATTTAATTTAGAATAATGGTCTCCAATTCCATCCAGGTCTCTGGAAATGCCATTCCTTTCTTTTTTTGTGGTTGAGTAGTACTCAATGTACACACACACGCACACACACACACACACACACATATATATATATACACACCACAATTTCTTTATTCAATTGTTGATTGTTGGGCATTTGGGCTGGTTCCATATTTTTGAATTTGTGAATTGTGCTGCTATAAACATGAGTGTGTAAGTATCTTTTTTTGTGTAACTACTTCTTTTCCTCTGGGTAGACACCCAGCAGAGGGATCGCTGTATCAAATGGTAGTTCTACTTTTAGTGCTTTGAGGAATATCGACACTGTTTTCCACAGTGGTTGCAATAGTTTGGACTCCCACCAGCAGTGTAAAAGTGTTCAGTTTTCACCACATCCACACCAATATCTATTATTTTTTTTATTTTTGGATCATGGCCATTCTTGCAAGAGTAAAGTGGTATTGCATTGTGGTTTTGATCTGCATTACCCTGATCATTAGTTATGTTGAGCATTTTTTTACACGTTTATTGGCCATGTGTATATCTTAAGAACTGACTATTCATGTCCTTAGCACACTGTTTGATGAGATTGTTTTTCTGTTGCTGAGTTGCTTGAGTTTCTTGTAGATTCTGGATATTAGTCTTTCGTCAGATGTATATATTGCAAAGATTTTCTCCCATTCTGTGGGTTGTCTGTTTTTTTCTGCTGAATTTTTCTTTTGCTATGCAGAAGTTTTTAGTTTAATTAAGGCCCATCTATTTGTCTTTGTTTTTGTTGCATTAACTTTTGGGTTCTCAATCATGAAGTCTTTGCCTAAGCCAATGTCTAGAAAGGTTTTTCTGATGTTATCTTCTAAAATTTTTATGGTTTCAGTCTTTAAATTCTTGATTCATCTTTAGTTGATTTTTATACAAAATGAGAGATGAGGATCCAGTTTCATTCTACTACATGTGGCTTGCCAATTTTCCCAGCAACATTTGTTGAACAGGCTGTAATTTCCCCACTTTATGTTTTTGTTTGCTTTGTTGAAGATCAATTGACCCTAAGTATTTGGGGTTATCTCTGGGTTCTCTATTCTGCTCCATTGGTCTACGCACCTATTTTTTATTACCAGTACCATGCTCTTTTGGTGACTATGGCCTTATAGTATAGCTTGAATGTGGGTAATGCAATGCCTCCATATTTGTTCTTTTTGCTTAGTCTTGCTTTGGCTATGCACTCTCAAACTTCATATTATTTTCATATGAATTTTATGGTGGCTTATTCTAGTTCTGTGAAGAATTATGGTGGTATTATGATGGGAATTGCACTGAATTTGTAGATTTATTTTGGCATTATGGTCGGTTTTACAATATTGATTCTACCCATCCATGAGCATGGGATGTGTTTCCATTTGTTTGTGTCATCTATGATTTCCTTCAGCAGTGTTTTGTAGTTTTCTTTGCAGAGATCTTTAACATCCTTGATTATGTATATTCCTAAGTGTTTTAGTTTTTGCAATTATAGCAAAAGGGGTTGAGTTCTTGATTTGAATCTCAGTTTGGTTGCTGTGGTCTACAGCAGAGCTTCTGATTTGTGTACATTAATTTTGTATCCAGAAACTCTGCTGATTTCTCAGTTCTAGGAACTTTTTGGAGGAGTCTTTAGGGTTTTCTATGTACATTATCATATCATCAGCAAAAGCAAGTGTTTGAATTCTACTTTACTGATTTGGATGTCATTTATTTCTTTTTCTTGTCTGATTGCTCTGGCTAGGACTTCCAGTACTATGATGAATAGAAGTAGTGAGAGTGGGCATCTTTGTCTGTTTCTAGTTTGTAGGGAAAATGCTTTCAACTTTTCCCCGTTCAGTATTATGTTGGCTGTCGGTTTGTTATAGATGGCTTTTATTACCTTGAGGTATGTTCCTTTTATGCAGATTTTGCTGAGGGCTTTAATCATAAAGGGATGCTGGATTTTGTAATGCTTTTCTGCATCTATTCAGATGATCATGTGATTTTTGTTTTTAATTCTGTTTATGTGGTGTATCACATTTATTGACTTGTGTATGTTAAACCATCCCTGCATCCCTGGTATGAAACCCACTTGATCATGGTGGATTATCTTCTTGATGTGCTGTTGGATTCAGTTAGCTAGGATTTTCGCATTTCATTGAGGATTTTTGCATCTATGTTCATCAAGGATATTGGTCTGCAGTTTTCTTTTTCTTTATATCCTTTCCTGGTTTTGGTATTAGGATGACACTGGTTTCATAGATTGATTTAGGGAGGATTCCCTCTTTCTCTGCCTTGTAGAATAGTATCAATAGAATTGGTAATAATTCTTCTTTGAATATCTGTTGGAATTCAGTTGTGAATCTGTCTGATCCTGGACTTTTTTCTTGGCAATCTTTTTACTACCATTTCAATCTCACTGCCTGTTATTGGCCTGTTCAGAGTTTCTGTTTCTCCCTGGTTTAATGTAGGATGGTTGTATGTTTCCAGAATTTTTTTTGTCACCTCTAGGTTTTATAGTTTATGCTCCTAAAGGTGTTCATAGCAGCCTTTAATAATCTTTTGTATTTCCATGGCATTGGTTGTAATAACTCCTGTTTCATTTCTAATTGAGCTTATTTGGATCTTCTCTCTTATTTTCTTGGTTTTTCTTACTAATGGTGTATCAATTTTATCTTCTCATAGAACCAGCTTTTTGATTCATGTTGTAATTTTTTTTTCAATTTCATTTTGTTCTGCTCTGATCTTTGTTATTTATTTTCTTTTTCTGGGTTGGGTTTGCATTGTTCTTGTTTCTCTAGTTTCTTAAGGTGTGACCTTACATTGTTTATGTTTGCTCTTTCAGAAATTTTGATATAGGCATTTAAGGGTATGAACTTTCCTCTTAGCACTGCCTTTGCTGTATCTCAGAGGTTTTCATAAATTGTATCGCTATTATCATTCAATTCAAATAATTTCTTTATTTCCATCTTGATTTCATTGTTGACCCAGTGATTATTCAGGAGCAGATGATTTGATTTCCATTTATTTGCATGATTTTGAGTATTCCTTTTTGAGTTAATTTCCAATTTTATTCCACTGTGGTCTGATAGAGTACCTGATATAATTTTGATTTTCTTAAATTTATTGAGACTTGTTTTGTGGCCTATCATATGGTCAGCCTTGGAGAATGTTCCATGTGCTGATGAATAGAATGTGTATTCTGCAGTTGTTGAGTAGAATGTTCTGTAAATATGTGTTAAGTCCGTTTGTTCTAGTGTATAGTTTAAATTCATTGTTTCTTTGTTGACTTTGTCTTGATGACCTGTCTAGTGCTGTCAGTGGAGTACTGAAGTCCCTCACTACTATTTTGTTGCTGTCTATTTCATTTTGTAGATCTAGTAGTAATTGTTTTATAAATTTGTGATCTCAAGGGTTAAGTGCATATATATTTATGATTGTGATATTTTCCTGCTGGACAAGTCCTTTTATCATTATGTAATATCCCTCTTTGTCTTTTTTAACTGCTGTTC
>NW_012116311.1:1818541-1818950 GCF_000951035.1 Colobus angolensis palliatus
ATTAGCCCTTTGTCAGATGAGTAGATTGCAAAAATTTTCTCCCATTCTGTAGATTGCCTGTTCACTCTGATGGTAGTTTCTTTTGCTGTGCAGAATTTTGTCTGATATAAGGATAGCTACTCCTGCTTGCTTTTGGTGTCCATTTGCATGGAATATTTTCTTCCAACCTTTTACCTTAAGTTTATGTGAGTCTTTATGTGTTAAGTGAGTTTCCTGAAGACAGCAGATACTTAGTTGATGAATTCTTATACATTCTGCCATTTTGTATCTTTTAAGTGGAGCAGTTAGGCCATTTACATTCAATGTTAGTATTGAGATGTAAGGTACTATTCATTGTGCTATTTTTTTGCCTGAATACCTTTTATTTTTTAATTGTGTTTTTGTTACATATGTTTTGTGAGATTCATGC
>NW_012116311.1:1819000-1821209 GCF_000951035.1 Colobus angolensis palliatus
TTAAGTGGAGCAGTTAGGCCATTTACATTCAATGTTAGTATTGAGATGTAAGGTACTATTCATTGTGCTATTTTTTTGCCTGAATACCTTTTATTTTTTAATTGTGTTTTTGTTACATATGTTTTGTGAGATTCATGCCTTAAGAAGGTTCTATTTTGGTATATCTTAAGGATTTGTTTTAAGATTTAGAGCTCCTTTTAGCAGTTCTTGTAGTGCTGCCTTGGTAGTGGCGAATTCTCTCAGCATTTGTTTGTCTGAAAAGGGCTGTATTTTTCCCTCATTCATGAAGCTTTCTTTCACTGGTTACAAAATCTTTGGCTGATGTTTTGTTTAAGGAGGCTAAAGATAGGGACCCATCCTGTCTAGTTTGTAGGGTTTCCACTGAGAAATCTACTGTTGATCTGATAGGTTTTCCTTTATATGTTACCTCGTGTTTTGCCTCACAGCTCTTGAGATTCTTTCCTTTGTCTTAACTTTAGATAAGTTTCGCACATAACCTGATGACTACGTGTGTAGGTGATTATCTTTTTGTGACAAATTTCTCAGTTGTTCCTTGAGTTTTTTGTATTTGGATGTCTAGATCTCTAACAAGGCAGGGAAAGTTTTCCTCGATTATTCCCTCAAATATGTTTTCCGAACTTTTAGATTTTTCTTCTTCCTCAGGAATGCCAATTATTCTTAGGTTTGTTTGTTTAACATAATCCCAAAACTTCTTGGAGGTTTTGTTAATTTTTTTTAAATCTTTTTTTTTTAATCTTTTCTTTCTTTTTTTGATTAGATCAATTTGAAAATCTTGTCTTTGAGCTCTGAAGTTCTTTCTTCTGCTGGTTTGATTCTATTGCTGAGATTTTCCAGTGTATTTTGCATTTATCTAAGTATGTCCTTCATTTCTAGAAATTATGATTACTTTTTATTTATGCTATCTATTTCACTGAAGATTTTTCCCTTCATGTCTTGTATCTTTTTTTTGTTTGTTTGTTTCTCTAAGTTAGACTCAACTTTCTCTGGTGCCTCCTTGATTAGCTTAATAATCAACCTTCTAATTTATTTTTCTGGCAATTCAGGGATTTCTTCTTGGTTTGGATCCATTGCTGGTGAACTAGTGTACTCTTTTGGGGTGTTAAAGAACTTTGTTTTATCATACTACAGGAATTGTTTTTCTGGTTCCTTCTCATTTTTGAAACTTTGTCAGAGGAAAGATCTGGGACTCATGGGTTGCTGTTCAGACTTTTTTGTCCCACAGGGTGCTCCCTTGATTTGGTGTTCCTCCTTTTCCCCCAGGGCTGGAGCTTCCTGAGAGCTGAACTGCAGTGATTGTTATTTCTCTTCTGGAACTAGCCATCCAGTGGAGCTACCAAGCTCTGCGCTGGTACTGGGGGATTTCGGCACAATACTGTGATGTAAACCATATTCAGGTCTCTCAGCTGTGGATAACAGCCTTTCCTCCAGTGGAGGTGGCAGGGGAGTAAAATGGACTCTGTGAGGGTCCTTAACTTTAGTTTTGTTTATTACACTAATTTTGTGTTGATCAGCCTCTAGCCTAGATGTGGCACTTTTTAAAGAACATCAGTTATGGCAGTGTAGGGAGGATCAGATGGCAGGTGGTGTCTTAGAGTTTCCAAGAGAATATTTCCTTTGTCTTTGGCCACCAGGATGAGTAGAGAAAGGCCAGAGTTAGATGTGTCTGAACTCAGACTCTTCTTGGGTGAGGCTTGCTGGGCTGCTATTTGGTATGGGGGTGTCATTTTCAGGCCAATGGAGTTATGTTCCCAGGGGAATTATGGCTGCCTCTTCTGTGTCATACAGGTTCCCAGAGAAGTGGGGTAAAGATGGCAATTACAGGCCTCATCCAGCTCTCCTGCAGTCCAAGAGGCCAGTCTCACTCCCACTGTGCCCCTACAACTGCACCAAGTTTATTTCCGGGCAGCTGATGAGCAGGGCTGAGAACTTGCCCCATGCCACCAACCTCCTGGCTGAGAAAGCAAGTAAGGCTCTCAGGTATCGCACTTCTCCGCCTGCCAGGGGTAAGTGTGATACTGCCATTCTCTTCCCCATGGCAGGTGGGGAAGTGCACTACTGCCATTCTCTTGGCTTTCCTGGTATGCTCCTGCAGTAGTACTTGGAGCAAAAGTTCACACATTTGCTCTGAGTGGGAGCTACAAGTTAGTCCTGCCTCCCATCCATGATTTTTTTCCAACAAATTTTTTTT
>NW_012116311.1:1821259-1901406 GCF_000951035.1 Colobus angolensis palliatus
GAACTGCAGTGATTGTTATTTCTCTTCTGGAACTAGCCATCCAGTGGAGCTACCAAGCTCTGCGCTGGTACTGGGGGATTTCGGCACAATACTGTGATGTAAACCATATTCAGGTCTCTCAGCTGTGGATAACAGCCTTTCCTCCAGTGGAGGTGGCAGGGGAGTAAAATGGACTCTGTGAGGGTCCTTAACTTTAGTTTTGTTTATTACACTAATTTTGTGTTGATCAGCCTCTAGCCAAGATGTGGCACTTTTTAAAGAACATCAGTTATGGCAGTGTAGGGAGGATCAGATGGCAGGTGGTGTCTTAGAGTTTCCAAGAGAATATTTCCTTTGTCTTTGGCCACCAGGATGAGTAGAGAAAGGCCAGAGTTAGATGTGTCTGAACTCAGACTCTTCTTGGGTGAGGCTTGCTGGGCTGCTATTTGGTATGGGGGTGTCATTTTCAGGCCAATGGAGTTATGTTCCCAGGGGAATTATGGCTGCCTCTTCTGTGTCATACAGGTTCCCAGAGAAGTGGGGTAAAGATGGCAATTACAGGCCTCATCCAGCTCTCCTGCAGTCCAAGAGGCCAGTCTCACTCCCACTGTGCCCCTA
This sequence comes from Colobus angolensis palliatus, assembly GCF_000951035.1. Lineage (NCBI taxonomy): Eukaryota > Metazoa > Chordata > Mammalia > Primates > Cercopithecidae > Colobus > Colobus angolensis. The sequence continues at coordinate 1,821,857 of NW_012116311.1, forward strand.
CAACTGCACCAAGTTTATTTCCGGGCAGCTGATGAGCAGGGCTGAGAACTTGCCCCATGCCACCAACCTCCTGGCTGAGAAAGCAAGTAAGGCTCTCAGGTATCGCACTTCTCCGCCTGCCAGGGGTAAGTGTGATACTGCCATTCTCTTCCCCATGGCAGGTGGGGAAGTGCACTACTGCCATTCTCTTGGCTTTCCTGGTATGCTCCTGCAGTAGTACTTGGAGCAAAAGTTCACACATTTGCTCTGAGTGGGAGCTACAAGTTAGTCCTGCCTCCCATCCATGATTTTTTTCCAACAAATTTTTTTTTTAACTTAAAATAACCTCTAAATTATTATAATTAAAATGCAATTCAAATTTGTTAACTCTTCAAGCTTAATTTGTCTTCTGCCTACCTCTCTGGCATTACCTTTCCCTTTTTCCCCTTTTCTCACAATACTTGAGCCACAGTGGCCTTGAGATATTAAAACAACAAAACAAGATCTATCCACTTCAAGGCTTCTCAAACCAGTTTGCTTTGCCTAGAATGTGCCTTCAAATGAGAACTAGCCCCATCTAACCTCCTCCACATGGCTTCCACCTTTTCTTATCTAACAAGTTACAACTCATGATAGATTTGGGTAATTATCCACCAACAAAAATGTGTTCTACCTTCCAAAGTGTAGAGTCATCATAGGAAGCATTGCATTTCCCATCCCCTTTGCTGCTAATTAGGGCCATGTGCCTAGTTCTGGACACGGCAGTATGATCAGACATGCCATGTGCCACTTCAAGGTCTGGCTATTAAAATGTTTCCTCATGCTTTCTCATTCCCTCTCCACTGTCTGTAGGGATAGAATTAAGGTAACCCCAGGTATCTTTGAAAACAACATATTGTAGATGTAAGAGACTCCATCAGAATGGGTACTTGGATAACTGAGTGGACAACGGTGACCCCACTAACCTGTTCACCTAGCTAATAGTTTTACATAAATGTAACTAATCCCCTGTAAGCCAGCATACATGTCAAAGTAAAATTTTTGTGGCAGCTAGTCTACCCTTATGAATACAGAGAAGTATGGCGTTCAACAACTTACAAGGCAGACCAAGTGCACACAAATTTGGTAGTTCTAAAAGAGGTAGGAGAGCACAATGTTAGTAACATGGGTTGTTTGATGCTCTATTTATGGAAGGTATTAAAAAAACTAGCTTGGGCAAGAATTAGCTGATTTTTGAACTGGAACAAAAGAGAAGAGAGAGCATCTAGAAACTTACATAGTAGGAAACAAGATTTACAAGAACTAAAAACACAGGTTCATCAAAGGTTCTCATTAAGCAGAGGATCTCAGTTTTGCAAGGTTTAAGTTAAAAATTCTTCCCTTCCACTCAAGTGTAATGTTTCACATGGCCTAAGGTAGCTGTCATAAAGAGACAGAGATGTGGAAGCAGAGAAATAAATAAGACTTAAGAAGTATGTCAAGGAGAAAGTTATAGTTACTGGCACCTCATACTGACTGGAGGCATCTAGCACTGACTGAAGCCTATTGTTTTTGAAAGAATTGTGTTTCCAAAAAATGATTAGCCTGAACCAAAAAAATCTTTGACTATTAAAACCTTATAACAACTTTCCAGCTATTTAACGTGTATATGTAACAAGTAAGGAGCTGAGAAATCCATCAAAGAGGGCATACTCTTCAACATTCCTCTTTAGATGTAGCTCTGGGCAAGAGGTGAACAATAGGTTCTTCCAAATAATTCAGATAAGATCTAAGTAAATGAGAGACCATCCCACACTGTCAGGATGGGGATTTCTACAATGACTGCCAGTGAGAATACCATGATTGCTATGGATGGGTGATTGCTGTGTATCTGGTATTCTTTAACACTTCAAAGTGAGTTTTAATTGCCATGCTTGCTCCACCTTGTAAAATGGACATGTGGAGTTGGAGGATGAAAATAAATGGCTTTAGTGGACATCACAAGATTATGAGAAGTCACTTTTATACCTATTTGAAAAAAACATGCATCTCCTGGATCTTCTGGACTTTGTACTAGATGCAGTGACTGGATTGGACTTTGAATTACTTCCTCGTGAATGGAATGCAGAGTGAGATTCGGTGGGATGAGAGATAGATTGTGGAAGAGATAGCTAATTGTTCACTAAAAATGTATTTCCTCTTCCATATTACGGAGTTTTTTAAGGGAGGTACAAGGCAAATTTTTCCAGGCTTTTTTGTATGTACTTGTAGCTGGGATCGTGTGACCAGTTCTATTTGATGCACTGTCAGTAGCTGAGACCTGAAGTCGCTTACAACACTGGCCCATAAAATGTCCCTGGCAATCCTCTTTTTTTGTTTGTTTGTTTTTCATTCCAGTCAGTAAAACTGAAGACAACGGCCACGGTGATCTTGGAAGCCTTATTTAAAAGACAGCAGAGCCTCTTTAAGTTTATTTGTGGAAGATTACATTTAGGAGTGTGATTCTGCTGACAAACACATCTGCCATCTTTGTTACAAGGGCAACAGCTGAGTTTCTATTGTGTTAGAGTGACTATACAGATGTGAATCTATTTGATAAATATTACTTCTTTAGAGAGCATTCCTATTCAGATACCACCTATCTGAATGCCTGAACATATAGAAAATGCTTAAATTTTTTTAATGACTCAATAAATGTATAATTTTTAAACAACCTCTTTGAGTTGTGACTTTCAACGTATTTCCTCTTCTAATATTTTACCAGTTAAAGTAGATTAACCATTTAGATATATTGTTACCTATCCAGACATATCCTATTTGTTATATAAACTGTCAGCTTGCTGTTTTTCTCTCAACTCACAATATACTAGATATCTCTGTTTTGACCTTTAAAAATTTGTATTTCCTCTGCATAGTTTCTCAGAACTGTTACGGTCACTCATTCACTCATACACACACACACACACACACACACACCACAGAGAAATAGAATTCCTGGAATTAGCAAGAAAAAAAAAAACCTCCTGGAATTACTAACTCATTCTTTTACTCTCTGAAGAAAATTAATGTAGTGTTAAGCTACTGATGACGTGACAGTCTCTCTTTTATTAAGAAAAACATTGAAGGTTGTTGACCTCATTGTGACTGCAAGAATTTATTATTTGGTTCTTCACAAAAATATCTAGGTTCTTTCTCATGTCCACTCTTTTGGCTCAAACAGACAATGATTTGGCCACAGGCACTGGAAAAAGGTTTTCCGTTTTGTCTCTAGCAGTGTTGGGTTATGTGCATTTCTAGGGTCTAACTTTTTTACTCTATGGGCTCAGAAAATTTCTAAGAATCAAAAATATAGGAAACTAACAATGCAATGCATTATTACATTAAGCACTGACTCATTTTAACTTGGCAAATTATGAGATTTATTTTTTATTGTAGCAAAAATACTCCTTTCAATGGAACTTCTATTTCAAGCCACTTACAAATTATCATGTCCTTATCACCAGAGTTTAAATGTTCAAAGTTGACTTTGTGGTCACATTCTTGTAATTCAAGTTTTCAAAAGAAGCAAATCTAAAGTTTGTAATTTTATTCAATGATAAAATGAGGTTTATAATGAACAAATGGTATTTAGCCTTTAAATTAAGAAATGTACTTTTTCTTTTTTTCGCAGAAAAAGTATCACTGGACAGAGACTCATTCTTTGAACTTGTTTTGTATGCATGTGTTTGTGGTCTATTTAAAGCTTTTCAGTGAATAAGAGACCTTCATTTTAGCACAACTCAACAAAAGCTCCCAAACTATGTACTTTAAAAACCTATTTCATGGAACAAAAATATTTCTTGTATGTTGAGATAAATATCTTTTCAAGAAAACAAAAATATTTCCTTGGTAGGCCTGCAAAGGTAACAAAGTCATAGATCTACATGGTAATTTGCTGAATGTGAATATCACAATTTTCAGCTATAGAAAATTTCTAGTGAAGTTCTGTGTAACACTTAACATCTAGTAGGTGACCAACTCATCCTAGTTTGCTTAGGACTGGCCATGATGGACTTAACATTCCCCTTGGTTTGACTGAACTTTAGACAGGGTTTCTCCAGACCCTTGGCCCTAAGACCCTTGGCTCTTTCTTAGAGCATTTATTTTGGAAAGTTTTCCATTGTAAATTCTTTCTCTGCCTCTTAGAGATGGAAAAGTTTTTTACAACCCCAAAATGTCTTTCTCAAAGACCTGGGACTTATCCCTTTGATATGTAATCATTAAGAAAGATAGCATCTCTATAATCCAGTTTCTGTGGAAGGATAGGAGCCTAATTTTTTAAAAGTAGCAAACACAGATGACTTAACATTGACCATCTATCCCCTAATATTTTACTGTACTTTTCCCACTATCTAATCCAGAATTTAAAAACTCAGCCACCTTTTGTTTCAGTGGAGTTGGGTTCAATCTCTCTCCTCTATTGCAATAGTCTTAAATAAAGTCCTCCTTGTTTAACTTTATCCGATATGTTTTTTCTTTGACAAGATGCTTCGAGAGACAGTATTGAGAGTCCAAATCCCTAGAACCTTCTGGGACAATTAGGCTTGTTTGTTTTGTTTTGTTTGATCTTTTTTTTACACAGTCCTGTAGCCTATTTATATGGTTCTGAAGCCTGCTGATCTCTCAAAAAAAATTGTTGCCAAAGACCCTACCATTATGTGTAGTGGTCTGCATATTATTCTTCTGCTTACAGCATTTATTAAACTGCTTAATAAAAATTTGTCCAATAAACAAATTGAGAGCATTGAAAATAATTATGAACACAAACTGATGCTGTTGGAGCATTTGTCTTCATTATTAGATCAATGCAGAATATACAATGATCTTTGTTCATTTACTTATTCACTTATTAATTCATTAATTTTATTTATTCTCTGCATTCAGCAAATAGATTTTAGGCTCCTATTCTCAGCCTAACAGATTTGCCCCTTGACCTTTAATAGTTTACAGACTTGAAGAAGAAATAGCAATGAACGAAAAACAACAGCAGCAGCAACAACAATGGAACTCTCTCTCTGACACAAACAAACACACAGACACACACACACACACACACACACAGTTTAAGACTGTGGAAAGTCCTGTGGTTAAAAGTCAGAGAATGATATCAGAGAATGTAAAGTAGGTGTTGACTATAGTTTTCTATTTTTACTCTTTACAATATTTTAACAGTCCTAAAACTTTTAAGAAGATTTGATATTTGTTTTCTATTATGGTTTAGGACAGAATGTTTTAAATATCATGAGGTGGTTCAATATATTCTTGTCAACATAGCAAATTATTAAGAGGAAAGAACATGTAGATCCACTGAGGCCCTGACATTAGCTACCATAAGAAACATTTGGCATGTGTTGGAAATAATTTTTGGTACCCCAAATTTTAAAGAAGTATTTAAATGTTAATAATGAGTTTCAAATTTACGTTTTAGGATATGAAGATGAGTCCTTTGGGAGAGGTTATCTTGTGAGCTAACAGACCTCACATAGCCAAACAGATGGAAATTTTGCTACTGACATCAGCTTTTCCTATCATTCTGGGAAACAAAATTGTTTTCTATTCCAAGTAATACAGGAGAAAGGATGATAAAGCTATGTCTGACTAAGGGCTGTGCGTGGGCATTGGATCACATGCCATTTCTATGTCTTTCTTTGGGCACAATGGAATATGTGTATGTGTGTGTGTGTGTGTGTGTGTGTGTGTGTGTTTGCGGGGGGGTTGTGATATGTATTTGACCTGTAGGGTACTATCTTTAAATGAACACATAGAGCTATTATGTGCTTGCTGTGACTTTTCAGGTGGAACTTAGTGTGCTTACAAATAACAAAAATAGTTTTCCAGTTCTCTTATCCCTTTGTTGGTTATTCTGGCATGCTCTATTCAACCTCACAAAGATTCTTATGGGGTCACCAAGTGGGATTAGGTTAAAAATTTATGACACTTCAGCAGAGACATCAGTTAACAGGATACATGGTTTACAACATGCAAAATTTCTACATGCCTGAAGCCTTGTTAGCCAAGTGATAGATCAGCCCAAGATTTGAATGCGAAATTTCTGTTTGTATTGGTTAAGACTACTTTAATTGCAAATAATAGGAAACAAAACACAAACTGGTATAATCAACAACCAAAAAAGAATTTAACTTACATAACTCAGTAGTCAGGATAAAGGATGCATATGTGACTCGGCACAGTGAGTATAAACTGCTAGGCATCTAATTTCTTTTCTGTCTCTTTGCTCTAACTTCCGTAGCACTAGCCAACTAGTGGTCTTTTTTGCTCCACATAGTGGCTTCTGGATCTTTTTTTTATGATGACTGCTGTTCTACACCTCATATTATCTCATCAGTTCATCTGGAGGAAGAAAAAAGCTATTTCTCAGTGGCCTGAGAACTGAACTGCATTCTGGGTCACCATTAAATAAAATACCAAAGCCATGGGGATGAGATAAATTGACCAGATTAAATTAATGTAATCTGTTCTCTTCCAGGCTACCCAATAAGTACAGCAACTATACTCTAAGGATATACAAACTCTGTCACCAAGAAAAATCAGGCTACTTTTGATAGAAAAATGAGGAAATGGATGCTTTACATTCTCAAGTTCAAAAGCGACCACTTAAAGTCTTTTATAATTTATGCAAAGACTGCTTAGCTATCAAATAATCTCTTTCAACATCACTCCTGGACACCGGAAAAAAAAATCCTTATAATGTTTTCTGTCTCTCCCATTTACTTAGTTCTTTCCAGCAGAAACTCTAGCATTATTTTCCTGGGCTTACTGTATGTTTTCCTTTCACTCTGCTATTTCTCTTCTGTATCCAAGTCTCTACAGCCTCTCAGCTCCTACTCACTTTACTATGCACATTAAACTAGTATTTTATTTATCCACATAGCAGCATTTATTTACTCAAATACAGTAATGTACCATAGACTATCAGGTAGAATTTCAATAACCCATTATAACTGGACTCCATGTCATTATCTAAAGAAAACTACTTTCCCTTTCCTTGGAGAACCCAAATTGTCTCATCTTTTCTTCCTAAAAAAAAAAAAAAATATTTTTACTCAGTTTTGGAAAAATATTCCCTTTTCATAAGAATGAGCAAAATTATTCTGTAAAATGCTAAAAGAAAAAGGCAACATTGAATTTAACAGTCATATTGTATTATAGCACAACTAAATTATATATTTGTTGAGAAGACTTGCAGAAAGCAGAAAGGTTTTGAGTTTCCAAATCATGCTAACTCTACTTCTCAATTTCCCTATTTTCAGAGAAGTTAATTAAAGGATAAGATAATTGTAGTGATAGCAAACACACATGTAGCATCCACTATGTGTCACATAATGTCCAAACATATAATACTTTATTTATTTCTCACAATAGTTCCATGAGATAGGTAATACTATTATCCATATTGGAAATTTAGGAGAACTATGTCACACAGAAGAAGCTAAGCAACTTGCCAAGGGGGCACAACTAACATGGCAGAGCTAGTCAGTTTAGCTTTAGAATCCATGTTTTTACTACCAACACGATATTACTATGAATTATTAAGTTTTTTGAGTTTGTGGTAAGTCAAAAGGTGACTTAGCTAAAATGATGAAACATAAGGTCAGAAAATTTATCTTACTCATTTTAAGCTAAATTAATTCCCAGAGGGGGCCTATTCAGGGACAATCTAAGACTTTTGTCTCCTATGAAAATTCTAGAGAATATCAACTAGCTCTTAGTACTGTTTTGTCTATGAAACCTAAGATGAGAATGTAATATATGAGAACTAGATGAACTTTTAGATTCTTTAGCTCAATCTCTTGTCATTGTTACATGTCTTTGAGTCTCTCTTATAGCTTCAATTTATCATTCAGTGATAAAGATCTAAGTTTTGGCTAATAATTTTGGAGAAGAGATAGGAAATAAATGGAATTATCTTTTGATAATTCTTATTATTGATGAGATGTTAGTTAAAACACACAAAATTTCAGTTAAGCAGTATAAATTCAGGAAATGTACAGAATGGTGTCAGTAGTTAATAACAATGTATTATATACTTGAAAATTGCTAATAGTGATTTTAAATATCTTACTACAAAGAAGTTTGTGAGATAATAGATATGTTAATTAGCTTGATATAGCCATTCCACAATGCATACATATAGAAACATATCATGCTGGACACAATATATAAAATTTTTGTCAATTATAAAATAATTCTTATAAACTCAACTGACAAAAGACCCAATAGAAAAAAGTAGAAATAAATTAGCTTGCGTTACATGTTTAGATTTTTTTCTACTCTTTTTAAATAATATAAAATTTTCTGCTATTCAACATTTCAAGAACTTAGAAAAATGTAATTGGGTTTAGAAATCAAAATATTTGGTATACATAGAAAAGGATCAAGCTTAATAATTTTTATGGAAGAGCCATTTATATGAGGCACAGAAAATACTTAAGGTATATTTAAAATAAAATATCCTGTATTTTTAATAGTTCTGAAACTAATTTTATACGGTAAAATAATCTATAAATAATAATATAGTAAAACAAGCTATGAATAATAAGCTATTAATAATGTAATTGTTTAAATGTGATATTTCTCTTTTATTTGTATATGGCTACCTTATTTTACAGGCATACTGTTTAAAGTTTTGGAGTTTTACTTTATATTCTAGGACTAAATTTTTAATCCTATATTGATAATGAAAAAAATTGAATTGCATCACTAATGTTTTCAGATGATTGGATTTATTTCATATTTCATAACTTTCAAGACTTTTACAGTTAAAAGTTGCTGCCTTCTATGGATTGAATGTGTCTCCCAAAGTTTATGGGTCAGAAACTTAATCCCTAATGCAACAGCGGTAAGAGGTGGGACCTCTGAGAAGTGATTAGGCCATAAAGGCCTCACCCTCAATAATGGACAATGCCAATTATAAAAGGGCTTGAGGCTGCAAGTTCAATCTCTTGCTCTCTGTTGCATGCACATGCTTTCTTGCCCTTTTACCTTCTTCTATGGGATGACACAGTATGAAGGCCTTTGCAAAATGTTGGCACCTTGGACTTCCTAGCCTCTACAACTATGATAAACATTTCTCTTTACAAATTACTCAGTAGGTGATATTATGTTACAGTAAAAGAAAACAGACTAAGATACTGACACCATCTTTCCTATTAATTTTAAATTTGTGTGAGAAATGTCTCTGGTAACTAAACAACTGAAATCCTTCCTCATTTATCTACTTCAAAAATATACCTAACCAGCTGGGTATGGTGACTCATGCCCATAATACTAACACTTTGGGAGATCATGGTGGGAGGATTGCTTGAGGTGAGGAGTGTGAGACTAGCCTGGGCAATATAGCAAGACCCCATCCCTAAAAAAGAAACATTAGCCAGGTGTAGTGGTGCATGCCTGTAACCCCAGCTGCTCAGGAGGCTGAGGCAAGAGGATCACTTGAGTTCAGAAGTTGAAGGCTACAGTGACCTATGTTTGCCACTGTACTCCAGCCTGGGTGACAAAGCAAGAACTTGTCTCAAAAAAAAAAAATCTATCTATCTATCTATCTTCAATCCAATGTATTAATAATACCCATATGTTCACAAATGTAAAATATACCACACACTTTTGTCCCTTAAGCTTACTTACCACTTCTTAGAAACATTTATCTGCTCTGCAACTAGTATTAAACCATGAGTCAAATAAACACATTTTAATTGATCTGAGGACTGGAAGTAACTATTAAGCTTTATTTATATGTTAGCCCTTAGTACCCAATTCTGACACCCAAGGCTTTAATGTTAACATAGGCTGCTCAAGGTTCTCTCTTAATCATTTCACCTCGGCTTACTCACCCACATCAAAAACATTACATGATTAGTATTAAAGAAAAAACTTGGTAGGCCCTATAACTTCTGAAAGTTATTTTCCCTCCTTTCACACAGCTGGCTGCCTATAGTAACTGGGCTGGTAGCATGTCTCCTACTCATTGTCCTGTAAGGCTTAATAGAATGTTATTGTATTAGTAGGTGTCCCATGTCAGGGATATGGTTTCTGTGAAGGACAGCTACAGTGATTATTTCCACCTCCCCAGTATTAACTCATCTCTCTGCCATCACCTAGAAATCAGCAGACTTGCTGAAGATTCTTTTTTTGCCTGGCTGATTATGGACCACTCCCATCAACAAGGAAGGAGGGGGAAATAGCAAATTATGGTCCATATATTGTTTGGAGAAAAGGTATATATTAAGTTATTGATTTGTTGTTGTTAAAGAAAATTGATAAATGAAAAGAGAATGTGATAGAAAAGAGTGTCATGTGCACAGCATTTATATACAATCTTACTAGCTCTTTTTAGGAGTTTCAGTGAGATAGTATATACTATATTTTCATGGATATTGCTTGGCAAATGACAGACAACTTTTAAAAATTTACTGCTTAGTACAGTACTTATCATTATCAATATTAATTTGAATGAATAAGTCCTTACAACCTTATTAGGACTCCAGGGTAAGTAAGTGGTCTATCTATTGTATGAGCAAGGGTAAGAAATCTCACAAAATATATTTTATTAATATTTCATTGTATGAGTGGCTCACAACCTTCAAACATTGCACTGTTTTATAAATGACCTTCATAGGTCATTTAGTAAGTAGTACTTGAGGTATGCTTGGGTTGCAAGGAATAAAATGTGTGACATTAGTCTGGCACAACATATCCTGTAAAATCAGAGTGTAACTTTCATTTTTTCATTCAGCTTTCATTGAGTGAATAATGCAATTTCAATTGAGCACTGAATTGGAGATACAGAGAACTAAGGTTTTATTACCAGCTCCATCACTGATATACAGTGAACCATTAGGAAAAAATAACTTTTCTGCTCTGAACATCAGAATTCCCTTCTTTAAAACAAAAACAAATTTGGTGGCTCAGAAAATGATGTTGGATTTGACAAATGTAGGTATGTTCAATATTCTACACCATTTGAGTTAATGAAATTCATGATGTTCATAATACAAAGAAATAGCAAATCTGTATACATGTGCATAGTAATAATAATGATGAAAATAAATAATTACATAGGAAATTACATCAGCCAGTGTAGCCATATTTATGTAGCACATTGTCTTATGCTGTGAGTGTGGAAAAGGAAAATCATCTCTACCCTATGAGAGCATGCTTGGCACCCAAATTAGCCCTCTACAATGTGCTCATGCTCAAACTTGGTGCTTGTAGTGAGTAGCATCATTCAGTGTTTGTATGACTGTGTATTTACAGGTTTACATTACTATATATGTGTCAGGATCATGGTAGATCTCCAAGCTGTGGATAAAGTGGATATATATAAAACAAGGCAGAAATGAGTCTAGCTGGAGGAGAAAGAGTGGAGTGAAACAAGGCAAGGAAAGGAACAATTTCTTCCAAAAATAAAATTATTCAAAACCAGTCTTCAAACCCTTCAGGAAATTCTGGTGAGAAAAAAAGATAAATAGGAAGCTAGAGAGATGGATATCCAGACACAATAGGGAGTAGGTTGGACTGTAGCTTAATGTTTCTGCTGATGTACTAGGGTAAGAAGCATTTGAATTCAAAGACAAGTACAACTGAAAACGGGGAAATGGAGACTTTTAACCAAGTCTTTAACTAAAGGGGTGGGGGTTTTAACCAGGTATAAGCTGACTCTCAGTTGTATAGGTAGGTGTAAGAAAGTGAGGGTGGCTATTCTGAGCAAAGGGAATCAAGACAGGGACCATGAGGGAATGTCAGTTATTGCAAATACAGTGACATTTCCAGGTATTAGTGTCTTTTAGTGTTCAGATATCCTAAAAACATAGATTTACATGATTTTAACCCATTAGACAAAGCTATATTTTAAAACACATATTATCATTAACTAAGTCTGAAAGGCTAAACAAAAACATCAAAATGCAATCAGAAAAGAAGTACTGACATATCACTAATTAAATGAAATGTCACAAGTCAGAAAAGAGAGTAATAAAACAAAAAAAAACTAGAAAATGTTCATATATATATATATATATATATATACACACACACACACAAAGGAAATTTTGTTTGCTCTATAAATAAGGGTAGACATAATTGGATTAACTACTTTTTTGATAGGAATGATTCATTTGAAACATAGATCATAAAAAATTATAAAGGAATTTAGACAAGTTAAGAAGTTGAACATAAAAATCACTCATTTCGTATGTATCTCTTGAGTACCTACTATGTTCCAGTCACTATTCTAATCATTGGTGTATATAAACAAGAACATAGACATAGTCCCTGTCCTCATGTGCCTTACATTACAATGGAAAGAGAGAAACAATAATATATTAAATAACTTTAACAATAAATAAAAAATATTTAAAAAATAAAAAGCAAAGAAAATCTTTAAAACCAGAATTATATTTGTGAATAATAATAATGAATTTCTATTTGGAAATCATTAATAAATTAGCCATTCAAGAAAACATAGTGGATTTGTTTATTCATACTTTAACCAATTAATTACAAAGGAATTCTGGGAGGACAGTAGCATGCTCACTCATCCCTGACTCCTTCTTCCTCCAATCTTCCATGTTTTGTGGAATAATATAACAAAGGAGGGCATAAAAGCCACTCTCAGGTGAAATCATTCATCTCCCCTGAGCATTATAGGTAAGAAAGTAGGCACCGGATTTTTATTACCTTTGGTGCTCAGTGAGAGTGAAGGGACCAGATATTTGTAAGCGAAATTGCCATTTTTTTTCTTTTACTTGCAAGTGCACTTCAGTGAAGAACATAGTGACCACTAGTACAGTTGGAAGCTACTACCTTAATTTGTGCTAAGGCACTAGCAATTCTACACATCACTGCTTCTGCACCACCCATGCCAAAGTCAACCCAGTGCATTCATGGGATTCAAAAAAAAAAAAAAAAAAAAGAAAGAAATTCAACAGGTAAATTACAAAGTATCTCTAAACAAATATATCCAAATAAAAAAAAAAAAAAAAAGAAAGAAATTCAACAGCATTACTCAATACTTTGAATATTTCAGTGTCCCTTGTACTTGCTACCAAACATTCACATAAAACAAGATCTTTGTGGCTGCTTAGTCAGTGCTGAAATCAAATGAATAGAAGCAAAAGGAGCTAGACCAGCCACATCTGCAGTTTATCCATTTGTAAGGTAAAAAGTCCAGTTCTGCAAACAAGATATTATCTCACTCTTCATGTTTGCAACATAATCTGTAATTCAACAAGATACTACAACATTAGAAATTGGCACTGCTGTGAATGCTTTTACTAATTTTTCATCAATCGACATTGAGTAATATCAATAGTCTAAGGTTTTATTAAACTCCAGCTATTGTATGCTCTTCTACAGCAAATGCAATATGATATAAATGCTGCAGGATGTTTCAGCAGCTTCTCTGTGTCTTAGTTTGAAAAGCTATAACACATGATTCTGGCTGTTAAAGACTTCAATCCAGCTATGAATAAGATATTTAATTATTTTTTACATTAACCTTTGAATGTTTGGTTTCAAAATGACACTGCAATATAATTGGCAGTACAAAACTATTTAAAAATATTCTGTTCCAAAAGATACAACAAAGAAAAGTGTTAGCATATGTAAAGATGATGGAAATAGCACTTGTCATAGTATTAATTACAGTTGCACCCAGGTTCTTTGGAGTAGATTCCTCTCTTTCATGAATCAAATGACCCTCTGATATGAAAGTTTTAATTAGTATCCTAGGTGTAGGCAGTGCAGCTGCGCATGGATAAACATTTTACCATTTTTTGTATGCCAATAATCATTCTGTAAATATAGGAGAAATGTTCCCTCTATTTCAGAATAAACTATGATTACATTCTAAAATAATAACAGTTTTAGATGAAATCTAAAACTTCAGAAATTTTTTAAAAAATTTAAGATATAATGTAAGTAAAAACATGTTGACCTTTTTTATGCTTCTATGTAGACAAAGAAGAATTTCAGGATTTCCAAGTAACATTTGTTAGATGATTATGAGTTTATAAGATTACTAGGATATAACCAGTGATAGTAATAGAACAGCAGAAGTGCTGTTTCAAAACTGAGTTAATATATGAAAACGCATATATTTATGCACCAATGTTAGATTTAAGTAAGTATAAGAACATGCAGGCACATATTTTATTAGCATAAGCCATGATATCCTATATGGCATATACTTTCTAGAAAGCCTACTCTATAACTGGTCAAGAATTAAAGTAAAATGGCAAATAACGTCTTATTGCTATTTAAATTCTTTTGGCCTTGCAGAATTCCTGAAATGGTCTTGGGAACTTCCAGGAGTTCCCTTGATAATACTTTAAAAACTATTGTCCTACTGGATAAATGGAGGTGGCTCATGAGTAAATTTCACTAACTCAGAGAATAATTTTAACAAGTGATAATTTCATATTGACTAACAATTTAAAAATTGAACTACATTAATCTTAAATACAAACAAATATTTTTTTCAAGGAAAAATTTTGATACCGATAACTATATTCCTATACACTTGTGAGTGTGTGTTTGATTTACAAGAAGAGAAAGTTTTTGCGATTTTACTTAACAATTGACTTTATAATACTAACATTAATTTAGTTAAATATTTTTTGCAAAACAGTAAATGATTAACTTTATGAAAGTAATTTTATCATGTAAAGTCCATGTCTGCTACTGACAAGGATTCTAAAAGATTTTCTAAGGTAGCATCAGTAGACTCCGCAAGCACCAGATCTTAAGAATATTAATTCCAAAATTTCAAAAAGTATTTTTTCATATTCAACAGTAATTAAAATGATAGAGTCAGAATGAAAGCAAGATACTTTCAGATGTAACATCATAATCACTGAGTGGTTAAGCCATGAACATTTTGGTTTGGAAGGAATCTTACTTGTTGGGATTCATAAAAGATACTACAAAATAGTAGTTCTCATGCTGCTAATAAAGACATATCCAAGACTGGGTAATTTATAAAGGAAAGAGATTTAATTGACTCACAGTTCAGCATGGCTGGGGAAGCCTCACAATCATGGCAGAAGTTGAAGGAAAAGCAAAGTCATATCTTAGGTGGTGGCAGGCAAGAGAGCATGTGCAGGGGAACTGCCCTTTACAAAACCACCAGATCTTGCGCAACTTACTCACAAGATCTTACTCACAAAAATAGCACAGGAAAAACCCACCCTTGTGATCCAATTACCCCCCACTGGGTCCCTCTCATGAAACGTGGGGATTATGGGAGCTACAATTCAAGATAAGATTTGGGTGGTGGGGCGGGGCAGGGGGTACACAGCCAATCCATATCGCTGTACTTTGACATGCTGAACTGAAGAAGTCTAAAGATCTCTCTAACATTTCCCCATCCTTCCTGTCTCTCAATACTCTGTCTCTCCCAAAATACAGGATGAAGTAATTTTCTGAAGTTCCCTTACTTGCCTGAAGTTTGGACCTAGCAAAGAAGGAAACAATTACCTCTGATCCCTTCCCTGAGTTTTCATTAACTAAACTCATATGACAAGAAGAAAGACTGAAGTCTGTCAATGCACCTGGACAAACTTTTATCACAAACCGTTATCTGCTGCTCAAGCCCAATAGACTTTGTCCTAGGCCATTGTATGTTCTCCAAGTCCATTGATTCCCCTAAAAATAACTTACTACCACCCTAATATTGTCCACACTTCCCCACCTCCCTTTACTCTAGGAAGAAGGGTATATAAGCATCTTAGCCCACTGGGATAGGAGACAATTACACTGTGTGTGATTCTTCCCTGTGCACAGTAATGAATTGTATACCATTTCTCCCATTAACCTACCTTTTATGAGTTGATTTTTCCATGCCACTTCAGGACAAAGTGGAAGGTTTCCACTGGCACCTACACAATTGTCTAATTCAACTATGTATCAAATACCTAAGTATATTCTACAGCTTCTCTGACAAGTTTAGTCTTTGTTTAAATGTCTCTTAATCCATGGAGAATATATAATACTCTAGATTGCCGTTTTTTCAACGTGGCACTTTTGTCAGAAGTTCATTCTTCTATAGAATGTCTGCTTTTTATGCTCATTTATGTACATTTTTACTAGTTTGATCCCTAATCCAGATTGAGACAATCCAGCTCAGTCAGTAACTAGTTATGTAATCTTTGAAAGTCACCTCAATAATCTAGCTACAGTGTTTTATATGAAATGCTTGTATTCTATTATCTTCAGGATTTTTTTGTCCCTGCTCTAAAATTTGGCAGATCTCTATATGCACACACATACGTGAATTCATGCCAGATGTGTAATCTTATGTTATCTTACTAATCCTCAGGATCTCAATTTCCTTTTTTCTTAGTTGTTAAAAATAATATCTACTTTATTTTTCAAGAGATTATTTGGAAAAAGTAAACATTATACAAAAGAATGTATTTGATAAGCCAGGAGTATGCTATACATAGGCAATTAAGATAATAACTGATTAAAAATATAATTAATATGAGAAATTAGTAAAAGGAAGTAGTATATTAGCAATTAAAATAAATAATTTTGAATAAAAATTAACATTATAGGAAATGAGTAAATGAAGTAATCAGCAGCATAAATAATTATTTTGTTAGTCAAAAGTATACCACATTTATTGGCATAAAAATGTAATAGAATTTGGTGAATTTCTGCCTCTAGTACATAACAGACTGAACCTTTACCAGATAACAACTATAAAATTTCGAGGAAAATAAACCACAGAATTCTACTAGCCAGTTCCAGAGAAGAGATAAAAGCAGACATATATTGGAGGGCAGTTGAAATTTGGAAGAAAGGACTGTGATGGATTAATTTTCCTGTTTTTATGATCTCATACTGAGGCTAACCACAGTCACAAGTGCAAGGTGGGGAAGGACAGTTAAAATACTTAGAGAAAAATGACTGTCCTTCTGTCCAAATAACCAAAAGACAGAGCCCAGGCCACCCATGACCCCTAGAAAATGAGAAAGAATTCCTGAAGCAGAGAAAACCAGAGAAGGGGAGTGGTAATTTCTCTGTAAAAACTCTATTGAAATCTCTACTTGGCCCCAGAACTTGCATATGTGAGGCAATTCAAAATAGTTGCAGCTAAAGATAAAGGACTGAAATGAGATCAGAAATATTACCCTGCAGGAGAAACAGAATTTGCAGTGTCAGTCCAACCAAATTGACTGTCGGTTAAAACAAACATATCAACTTTAATGATAACTTATGTTTACAACTTTGAGAAGGCTAGTGAACTACAAGTAGAATAAATACAAATAAAATGCCTCCACGTGAAAAAAAAATCTGCTAAAACACCAAAGTGGAAGAAAGAATGTTGGAAAAAGTCAGGAAAAAAAATGATTTGAAAGATTGTAGTTTTTACACCAGACACAAGGAAGCCAAGAAGACCATGGATCAAATCTTTAAAGCACAGAAAGAAAAAAAAAAAAAAAGAAAAAACTGTCAAGAAAAAATTGTAGTCTGACACAAATAAGCTTCAAGAATGAAGGTGAAATAAAGGAATTCTGGGTTAACAAAAACAAAATAAACAACAAACAACAAATCACCAGCAGATATGCACTTCAAGGAAGGTCTTCAAGCCGAAAGGAAGTGATACCAGCGGTAAGCATAAATCTTAAATGAATGAAAAACATTAGAAATGACAAATGTTTCAGTGTATATAAGGGACACTTTAATTTCTTTAAATAATTACAAAGGTTTAAAACAAAAGTTACAACACTGTTCTGGGAGGCATAGAATGCATGGTGGCATAATAAATATGACAAGTATATATATAAAAAGAAGGGTCTGGGTGATAAATAGCCACACTCTATTCTAAGGTTTCTGTATTTACTCATAAAATTTTAACTTATAAACCATAAAAATTAGACATTATTTAATACCACACCACCTACTAAAAATAAAGTAACAGTGTTATAGTAAAAAAAAAAAAAATTAAAATTGAATGTGAAAAATATTCAGATAATCCATAAGTAGATAGAAAAGGGCCAATAAAAACAAAAAATAAAGAGGATGAAATAGAATACAAATAATTAACAAGGGTGATATATATATATATATATTTCAAGATCAACAAAATTGATAATCATCTAACTAGACTGAAGAAATAAAAAATAAAAAGTTTCCTTTTAGTTAATATACTTATTTGAATCAGGACCGTAGTGACAGTGAAACAATTTGTTAAGACTTAAAATGTATACAACAAATAGTAAATTGTACTGTATATAAATTTAAAAATATTAATCAGACTGTGAGGGAGATTCAAAATCAAATACAAGCTCTAGAAATGAACCTGATTGTATCACAAATGATTAACAACCATAGTGAAGGGAATATGGAAGACTGACCTAAGAAACTTGAGTAACAGTATTTGGACTTCATATTTAAGGTTAAAGTTTGCACAGAAACATTGTACCATACAGAGTAAATTTGTTTCTGACACATATGGATTAGCAACTTTAAAATTATGTATAAACTAGAGTTGTGAAAATAAGTAAGTATATTGTAAATAATGAAAATCAGGTGTATTACTACGAGAGAAAGAAGTTACAAAAAAGGGAAGGGTGAAAGCTTGAATGAACATTGTGTCTTGGGGTAGGAATCAGAATTATCAGTGTGAACTGATTGTTTTTTTAAAAATAGAACTGGAGACAGTAATAAATATAAATCTATGTGTGAGTATATATGCATACATCAGCTCTGTTCACTGAGAAGAACTATAAGCAGTGGATTAGCATATTTAGCACAAACTTGGGTTCTCAATATTATTGTTCAATAAAAAACGCAGGAAGATGTGGTTGATTTCAGGGATGGCACAGGAAAAATAAAAGATGAGCCTAAACCTTATTTTGGTGCCAGAAAGTAATGAAGTCCTCAAAAAAGGATGGAACCATGTTAAAAGAACACAGGAAGCAAGCTGAAGGAGCTCCCAATAGCCAAATCTACAACAATCTCACAATGATATAACTAATGATAGCACTGTTTTATAATTCAT
Source organism: Colobus angolensis palliatus (assembly GCF_000951035.1). Classification (NCBI taxonomy): domain Eukaryota; kingdom Metazoa; phylum Chordata; class Mammalia; order Primates; family Cercopithecidae; genus Colobus; species Colobus angolensis. Next base: position 1,840,881 of record NW_012116311.1, read on the forward strand.
AAAATAAAAATAATTCATGAATACACATGCATATAAAAAAATCATATATGGAAAGATGGGGCAGTTATTCCTTGCAGAAAAATTCTAATTAATAAATATATAAAGAATGAAGAAAATAGAACACCACACTAGTAATTTTTGCAGGAAGGATATACTGATGGATGCTGAAATTAACGGGTAAAAGTTGAAAGTGAAATTGGATGTTTGCATAGTCTCAAAGTATCTCCTCCAAGATAGTCATTACCTATGTAGAGAAAACAACTTTTCAGTGACAGATCCAACAAACACCTCCTTAACCAAATGATCATAGTTAACATCACAAGTAATAAGATACATTGATATCATGTACTCCTTGGTATATTGCACTGAGAAGGAAATCTCATTTATTATTCTTGCCAAAAATTCATAACTTCAATTTAATCATGAAATAACGTTAGATAAACACAAATGAAGGACATTCTACAGAGTAACTAAGGAGTTGTCATCAAAATTGCCAATGTCATAAAGCATAAAGAAGACTGGCACTGTCACTCATTGGAGGAGACAAAGATAAGAGGCTGAAAATACAGACAATGGCCATACCATATTTAAAAATAGAACTCTGACCCACAGTCTGCAGCCACCAGCCCAGGAAGCCAACTCATTACCTTCAGTAACCAGTTCAGGAACTCAAACTATTATTTATAGCTAACAATCTGGGCAGCCAAACAATAGCCCCTATAGAAATTAGCCCTAAAAAGCCAGAATTTAATAACTGACAGCTTCTCTAATTTTCCCCTTACTTCCAACTTAGAGTAACTGGAAAAAGCTGCAACCTTTACTTGTTCTCATTTGGGTGATTTTCATTTATTTCCACAAAGGAGACTTAACAACTGAATGCAATATGGGATTTTGGGATTCTATTAGTGTAAAAACTAATGAAATACAAGTAAAGTCTCTAGTTTAGTTAATACTATTTTAGCAATCTCATCATCTTAATTTTGATAAGTATAACTTGATCACAAAAAAGTGTTAAAATTAAAGGAAGTTCTGTGAAGGGTCTTCAGGAACTCTCAGTACTATTTTGGCAACTTTTCCGTATGGTTAATATTATTGCAAAATAAAATGTAAAATTATAAACTAGAAAAAACAAAGGAGAAAATATTTGCAAAATTGGGGTAGGCAAAGATTTCCTAAGCAGGGTATAAAAAGCACATAGACCACAGATAGTTAAGTTTGACTTTATCATAATTATTCTTCTCTTTGAAAAACGTAGTTAAGAAAGCAAAAACATACCAAAGACTGAGAATGAATATTTGCAATATGTATCTCTTGCAAGATATACATCTTACAAAGATGTATAAAAGAAGATAAAAGAATGACTATGTACACATGAGAAGACACTTCACATCATTAGTCATCAAGGAAATGAAGATAGAAATGAGATAAATCTATGAACACATTAGAATGGCTCAAATTGAAAAGGCTAAAAATACCAAGTGTTGGTGAGGAAGTGGAGGAACACTTGTACACTGATGGTCAGAATGTAAAATTAAATAACTACTCTGTAAAACAATTTAGCACTGTCTAAAAATTTTGAAGACACAGCTAACATATGGCTCAGCAATGTTATTCTTAAATATTTATTCAGTAGAATTGAAACCTATGTTCATAGAAATACTTATGCCTGCATTTTCATAGATTTATTCATAATAGATCCAAACTAGAAATAACCCAAATGTCAATCAGCAGATGCATAGATTAAATAATATGAAGAAGAATGAAGAAAGTACTGGTGCATGATAACCACATGAATGATTCTCAAAAATCATTATGCTGAGTGACTAAAGCTAGACATAAAGTAGTACATACTGCATAATTCTGTTTACCTAAATACAAACTCCTTTATACTGTTCAGTGATTGTTTGGGTTGGAGGTGGAGGAAGAATTGTCTACAAAGGGGGACGAAAAATCTTTAGGGGATGATTGAAATGTTCTGCTTTTTGATTGTATTGGTGGTTTCACGGGTGTGTACATCTGTCAAAACTAATTTAATTGTACACTTTAAATAGATGCAGTTTATTTTACATAAAATATACTTCAATAAATTTAACAAAAATAAATGGAATATAATTTAAAATTTGAAGGAACCTCAGAAATCATTTAGTTGTCTTCCCTGATATTATAGAAAAGGGAAGACTAAGTCCAAAAAGGTTAAATTAGTTACACATAGTTTTATATCTAATGAGGAGGGGAACTAGGTTAGAATCAAGATCTTTTGCTTCCCAGTCTGAATTGCATTAACTACATAAATATGTATGTGCAAATATATATATATACACATATATATAATAGAAAACTTAGAGTACTGTGGGATATTCTACACAGCATTTCCTCCTTTTGTTTAAATTCTGAAAGTGACTTATTCTTAAAGATGGACTGACTGAACGCGGTACTTGGTCTTCCTCCCAGAAGGGGCAAGGGAAGGCCACTGGGTTCTCAGAACATATTGGTTTGCCTGGCTTTTCCAGAAATGATTGGAATTTCTATTTGGATGTATTTCCAGGACCTGGAAATGTTTTCAATAAGCCATGAGGAGTTTTGGCTCAATCTCCTGTTCAGTTCATGCCTGTTGGGCTTCACAGAACACTCAATCTACGACATGTGCTAGAAACCTGGACAAGGCTAAGATTGAAAATGTATGCTGTCTATTATCTGCCACTTTTCTTTTCTTTCATTCAGTGGTCCATTTCCACCTGCCTGGGAAAGTAAACTTCTAAGCAGCAGCAGAGATAGTAGGCCATAGTTAACCCTTCCCAGGTCTGCAACTGGTTCTCACTGCCTACCTCCTCTCCAGCATGCCTGAGCTAACCTTGGATTCATCATCTTGTCATTTGCCATGTTCTGCTCAAAAGGAGAAGTGTTTGAATATTATTTTACATGGCACACTTCAGTATTTGTCTAGAACAACAAACAAGTTCAATTCAGTTCAAACACTTGGCAGGAGCTGTGAAAGGTGCACAAGGTTACTAAGCACTCCAGGGGCTCAGAGTCTTGTAAGGGAGACAGATGCAGTAGCTAAGCCTTTCCACTGCATGCATAGAGATATTTGTTGGATGTTCACACAGGATATTCTTTTCTCCTTGTCAGACTGAATAAAACACAACAGAGGGAATTTGGCCAAGAAAAATCTAAGCTTTATCTTAAAAAATAGAAAAGGGCAATGTACAAGTATGAACTTTTGGGGATGTAAGTTTCCTTATTTGTGAAGTGAATGTTTGGATAACCTTGAAACCAGTCCTACCATTCTGTTTATCTTGTTTAATAGCTTGATAGGATGGGTCACCTCTGAAGTCCAACTCTGAGAAATTACTTCATGTTTATAAGCCCCAGACACTGTCATCCTTTCTGGTCTCTGGGAATCTAAGAAGGAGTAAGTTCCCCTAATAATTTTTTTCTATCTCCCCGCACGTGGCTATGTCCATTCTCAAATGTTTGGCTCATCCTGCTAGGCCTTTTTACAAAGATGCAGATGTTTCTTAAAAGTGGCAAAAAGATCAAAGAGACTTTTTGTGCCTGATGTGCTGGAATGGGACTGAGTTCTGCTTAATCTGATTTGAACATATCAAATAAAACTAGAAACTGGTGGTTTGTAAGAGGTTGCTGGTGAAGTGTGGAGCTTCATGGGTCAAAACTGTAGCACACAAAAAGCCAGATTTCATTGCCTTTTTGTTTTGAATCATAATTAGAGATAAGAAACAAAATGGATGCTGCTACACATTATGACTGGGTTTTTTTTTATTTTTAGAATATTAGTGCTTTTGCAATTAATTAGCACAAGTCTATGGATTATTGCTTGCTCCTTTTTTTATTCTAAATATGACCAAAGAGGAATATTCTTAACAAGTATAATGGTGGCTAAAAGCAAAACTGAATATACAAACATAAAATGATCATTTCTTTCATACAAAACTTGGAATAGGAACTAAGGAAACAAATAGAAACATTTACACTGTTCCTACTCTCACAGGTGACACATGCTGAAAAGGAACATAAAACACTCATGTAACTGCCATACAAATAAATGCCATAAATTTGTACAAGAGTTTATGGTGTTTGAAGAGGAACAGTTCAAATCCAGTGGAATTAATTTAATCTTTGGTGTACTTAAACTGCCTCTAGTCATATTTTCTTCACACCCTAAGTATTTCTTTTGTACTTAGTACCAAGTCCCAGAGTTGGTGTCAAGTGATGATTAGTAACCCTGCATAAGGTTTTAAATGATAATTAATGTATTTGCAGATATGACCTTTCTTGAGTGTGATTGAATTTTAATGCTATAGAAATCTAGGAGAATGATACTACTGGTATAAAAACAGGAAAAGTTGATGTATTTGTTGTAGGTCCTTGAACCTCATCCTAACATCCCTTCAATTAAACCGTTATATTTAAAGATAACAGCAGTGTATCTTTGAGTTAGATGAGCTCTTTGAATGTGTTCTAAAGATAAATATTACTTGGGTGGTGAAATAATCTGTACATCAAAACACCATAACATGCAATTTGCCTATATAACAAACTGCATAGGTACCCCGAACCTAAGATAAAAGTTTTAAAAAGTTAAAAATAGAAGCTCTAGAAAATTAATGACTATTGTTATTTGAATATCTTTCTCTGAAATTTCTGTTGCCACTGAGCCATAATTTCCCTACAATTGGTACTCATTGAATTAGTAGAGTAGGAAATACTTCCACACTGAGTAGGATTACAGACCAGCCTGAGAGGCATCTGGTAAGCAGACTGCATGGAGTCACACCAGTATGAAAAGAAATGTTGAATTTTAAAATATCAGAAAAATACAAATAACTGAGAAAAAAGAACCCAACAACCTGAGAGCTGGATTCAGATTCTCTAGGATCATACTTTTCTTCTACAATCTAAAATTATCTTAGACACCAAGAAACCTCATGTGCTTATTTTCAGTTCTAAAATTCTATGATCCTATACAATCTCACTATCAATTTGGATAAAATTGATATATTTTGCCACTGAATAAAAGTCCTATATTTGAGAAAAACAGATATTATCATTCATTTGATTATATATATATATGTGTGTGTGTATATATATATTTTTTTCTGAGCAATTTGCTTCAGATATTATGAGCTATGCTAAAGGTGGAGGGACTGAATGGTCAGGCTCTCAAGTGAATATCTAGTGAGGCTCTGGATAACCTTATGCATATGTACATGCAAAAGACTCCAAAACAGTTTGCAGGAGGTAAGATGGGGAGGTAGGCATTTAATTTCCATTTTTAATATTATTTTCACCTCCTCAAATATGCTCTTACGTTTTTTTTTAAATGACTCTCACTTCTTTTCATTATTTGGAGTGAAGATGCTTCTCTTATTAAGCAATTGTGTTTACAGTTCAGTTCTTTTAGGAGCAAAGACTTTCTAAATATTGTAATAAATTACTCAGATACTGTGATGATATTTCTTTAAAAAATGTGTTATTTGTAAATCTTCAGCAAGAATGATGTATAATGAATAGTTAAGCAGTGTGTGATAAAGTTATTAAAACATAAAACTTATAATCCAGTAAATTTATATTTCTCCCATATATTTTATTTTGCAGTGAACATATTTTTACTCTAACATGGCTTACTTTAGCGTAAAATTCTATGATCTATATTTAGCATGGTATTCTTATTTTGCACTTTATCAAGGGAGTTTATTTGTTGAGGTAACAAAGGTCCTTATTTTATCATAAAATAAAGATTGCCATAGACTTTAGAAATGACTTAATCAACAATAAAAGAGAAAGCTCTAAAATAGTAATACTCATACCCTTTAGAGGGGACAGTGGAGAGGCCACCCAGCTGAGAGAAAGGTTTGTATTGGCTGATACTGAACAGAAGGTTCTGGCTCTGTAGGACTCCTGTCATTAACCCCCCACATATCCCTTTTAAGAAGTTTGTCATCTTACTGAAAGATGACACCCACCCTGTTGTAACTGCTTTAAATTCCAAAGGTCCCTTTATCAGTGAAAGTTATTGCAGCTGCTACACAGGTGACCTCCAGGCATAGTCCAATTCACTAAGCCCACAGGGTGGCATTAAGAAATTGTAGTCTAATTGGTGATATGGTAACATTTGTGACTTAAAAGTCTGAAAGTCACTTACTTTTTTTTCTCACTTTGTCTTAAGAAAACAAGAAACATATTATGCATCTGAATATAAATGAAAAACCTGTATCTTTACCTCTTCCTTTATTGGGAGATTACTGAATTTCATAAGCCTTATGCAGAGCAAGGCTTTGAGGACAGAATGCCTGGATAAAATCCCGGCGTTGATACTTACTAGCTATACATCCTTGAGCGAATTAACCACCTTTGTTTCTCAGTTGCTTCAACTATAAAATGGGAATAATCACCGTACCTAACTCTTGTAAGTATTCTGATGGTTAAATGAGAAAAAAAAAAAAAACAAAATGTAACAAACCTGCACGTTATGCACATGTACCCTAGAACTTAAAGTATAATAAAAAAAAAAAAAAAAACAAAACTTTAGACTAATACCATACTAATACCAAATGTATTATTTTTAATACACTATCATACATTTTTTCTGTTATCATACTAAGAAATTTTCCACTTCTCAATGCCCAAGCTTATGACATATTTCATCAAAGGAGGACAGGCCAGAGTTCTTATAACTCTTTCATTTTCTCTTAGTTTTTCCTGTTTAATATTATCCTAAGTGCTACACTGCTTTGACTATGAAGAAAAGCCATCTTATTCTATTTGTTTGCTTAAATTACATAACAGCATTTGCATTATCATGAAGTTCTCCAGAAAAGTCCATTGTTGATACTTGTAAATTTTAGCAAAAGGGTGAGCTAGGAAAACAACAATATTTAGAGATAAGAATGTTTGGGACAGTATTTTGACATTTGAAACAAACTTACTTTATTCTTTTTGGTTGCTTAAGCTACATAAGTAGCATTTACATTTCACAGATGCTTTCTGGGAAATAGTATTGTTCAAACATTTAAATTTTAGCAAATGTGTGAACTGAAACATTCATGTTTTTTGAGCTAAGCATATCGAACATTCATGTTTTTTGAGCTAAGCATATCATGTTTTTTGAGCTAAGCATATCAAAGAGACAATAATGGATTTTAATGAAAATGAAGTTTTGCTTTGCTAAGCACTGGAGTTAGTTAGGGCATAATATTGGATTACAGAGAGAGTTTACATGGCCAGCAGCAAACGCAGGTGAAAACAATAAACGTCATTCCCTATCTCAAGAGTGAAGAAAAAAATTCCAAATGTAGCATAGGGGCACATGTCCCAGGATACAGTAGAAATAGTTATTTGGAGCCTGTATGCATACATCAAGTGATCTGGTTCAGGAGAAAAACAGAAGAGGTAAAAGAAACTAAGCATGAAAATAGTTGCTTTGTAACAAGAAAAAAATAAAAACGTATGGTGTACCTTCTTATAACAATAAAAAAAAAAGCTAAACAAGTCATCACGGACTATACAAACATTTTAAATTGTATGCTTTTTAGATGTTTATAAAAATGATAGAATTGGTAACAATTGATAAAGCTTTTCTAATAAAAATTAGGCTATTAGATTCTTAAACTCTTTTTATTAACTCAACTTACCTGCTATAATCAAGCAACTCATTGCTGTCTATTGAAGTATAAGATATATAAATATTATTGTAGAGTAAGTAATCCTATGTTGCTATTTATAGTAACAAAAAATGCTACAGAGGAAGTAGTTTAGAATCATTCTAAGTTTTGCAGTCTTCCTGAGTTTGATTTTATAGATTGGATTTCAAAATGCCACACTGGGACGGAGTACAAAAGTGATGCATCAGAATAAATATTTTTGGTTGCTACTATTTTTTCATAATACCTTTAGTGATGTCTTAGAGAAATATGAGATCATTCCAAAAGCAGTACAGAACTGAACCTGGGAATATAATACTGTGATTTGCTTTGCTTCTTCATTCTTAATTAAATAATGCTAACATAGTCATTGCATTAGTCAAGGTTCGCTATAGAAATAGAATGAATATGAGAGAGAAATATGTATACCTTATATACTATTCAAAACAAGAAGATTTAGAATTATATTTTTAATTTTCTTTCTGACATGTTTGCTGAATATTTTACCATTTAGGGTATTGTGGGGAAATTTATTGTAATTAATAAAGGTTCCAGTTACTCTTGATTTCTCTTAACGTGTTTGATTATATATCATCCATTCCTTTCTCAGACTTCCTTTGAACTGTGCTGAATGTGTGATATCTGACAGGATAAGCTGATATTCATGCTAACAGATCTCAGCTGATGTTCCTTAGTCATTATTATGAGTGACAACTGTTACAAGTCATATTTTTAAAAATTAGGAGATATTAAGGGAAGACTATAAACATAAATATTAAATTTTATATGTTGTCTGTCATGTTTAAATTATAGTGAAATAAATCTAATTATTCCTAGTTTAAATATAGAATTTAAAGGGATTGCTGTTGAGTGTTGAGTGGGATTTTCTGTATGAATATTCCAGTTAAAAAACATTTACTTAGTAAGTCCAGGGACTATACACAGTACTCAAGGTAATAATTTCTGTCCTTAATAAGTTTTCTGTATGACATTTGAACCTCCAGATTTAGACTATTTGGCTTTAGAATCAGTTATTTTGTATCTAAATAAACAAGGCCCAGAAAATGACTAACATGGGAGACTCATTTCATTTTTGGACTCCCAAAGTTGGAATATGAATATTTATGATATGTTCAAATTATCTCTTACTCTCAATTTGTTCTCTCCACATGTAGGACTAGCTGCTTATACAACTGACAAAGTTGTCATGACGTGTTACAACCACAGGTTCTTTTTAGTGTTGTTAGCTATTTCTTTTTTTCCCTGACAAAGTGCAGCAGATGCCATTTTAACAAAGGAGAAAGACATGTCAGGGTAGATGGGGACAAAAGGGAAAAAGTATGGAAAATGTGTCAATATAGTTTGATGGCTGAAGGTCATAGGGGTAATGAGATAGAATGCACCTGGAGGCCTTTGCGCTATAATCAGAAAAGCTGGGACATCCATGACACCTCTGATTGTACTTTCTCCACTTGCTTTGATGCCTATAGTAATTGAGAAAGCAATTCCAATCTCCTGGTTGATTAATGTTTGTAATTTATGTCATTTTATTAATTACCCATGATCAGAATAAGGGACCTACTTTGCTCTGCTTTTAAACATTTTGATTTTAAACACTTCTTTTGACTTTTCCCAAGAATCTCTTACTTATTGTCCCATTGATCTCCATATTGCTCTTGTAAAAATTATCAGTAATTTAGAGGATTAAAACAACATGATTTCCTCATAGTTTTGGAAGTTGAAAGTGTAAATTTGAGATATCAGTAGGACGTGTTCCCTTAGGAGGCTTAAAAGAGGATTTCATTTCCTTGCATTTTTTTAGTTTCTAGAGGTTGCCTGCATTCCTTAGCTCATAGCTCCTTCCTCAGATCCCTCCACCTAGCTTCCCTGCTCATATTTCCTGCTACTTACTCAAATTATCCTCTATCTTTCTTATAAGGGCCTTTACACTGGGCTCTCCTGGACAATCCAGGATACTCTCCCCGTCTCAAGATCCTTAGTCACATCTGTAACATGCCTTTTAACGTGTAAGGTAACATATTAAAGGTTTCCAGAGATTTAGGACATGGACATCTTCGGGGGGTCATTATTCAGCCTGCTACAGGAATAAAAGATCTTGGGACGTTATCCTATTTCAAAGAGAAACTGAAATAATAGGGATTACAGAAGGTTTTATGAAATTACATTCCTAGTTAGTGGAAGAGGAGAGGCTAATTATAATCCAAAGTTCTGGACCCTTAGCTCATTGGAGTTCTGATTCACATGGAGCTGAATCAAGATTGTGCCATGTAGGAACTTCCACTCTGATTACATTTTTTTTTGTTTTTTTTTTTTTTTTTTTTGAGATGGAGTCTCGCTCTGTCACCCAGGCTGGAGTGCAGTGGCCGGATCTCAGCTCACTGCAAGCTCCGCCTCCCCGGTTCACGCCATTCTCCTGCCTCAGCCTCCCGAGTAGCTGGGATTACAGGCTCCCACCACCTCGCCCGGCTAGTTTTTTGTATTTTTTTTAGTAGAGACGGGGTTTCACCGTGTTAGCCAGGATGGTCTCGATCTCCTGACCTCGTGATCCGCCCGTCTCGGCCTCCCAAAGTGCTGGGATTACAGGCTTCAGCCACAGCGCCTGGCCTCTGTTACATTTCTAACAAGGATAGACCAGGTTGTCTATGACAATACCTCAATTCCAATGCTCCACAGTTGTCCCTTAGAGGTACGAGCAGTTTAAGCAACGCACCTCCCTTAGCACTGAGGCAACTACAATAATACCAATAAATTGCATTCCTTGGATCGGAATTGCAAGTTTCACTCAATGACATGATAATATCTCATTGCTGATGTACTACATTAAAAACTATCGGCCGGGCGCGGTGGCTCAAGCCTGTAATCCTAGCACTTTGGGAGGCCGAGACGGGCGGATCACAAGGTCAGGAGATAGAGACCACCCTGGCTAATACGGTGAAACCCCGTCTCTACTAAAAAATACAAAAACTAGCCGGGCGAGGTGGCTCACGAGGTCAGGAGATAGAGACCACCCTGGCTAATACGGTGAAACCCCGTCTCTACTAAAGAATACAAAAAACTAGCCGGGCGACGAGGCGGGTGCCTGTAATCCAAGCTACTTGGGAGGCGGAGGCAGGAGAATGGCGTAAACCTGGGAGGCGGAGCTTGCAGTGAGCTGAGATCCGGCCACTGCACTCCAGCCTGGGCGACAGAGCCAGACTCCGTCTCAAAAAAAAAAAAAAAAAAAACTATCTAGACAATCAAGTAACTTTGTTTCTGTTAGGTGACATGTGGACACTCCCTTGGAACAATTAGGGATAAAAGTTTGGGCCAACAATTACTAAGAGCAATACAAAGATAATACAAGGGTCCTCATCATTTAAATATTGATTATCCATGTCTTTCCAATTGGAAGAGTTATAGTTGATGAAGGGCATCACCATGGAAAAATATTTACAAGCAAACTTACTCTTTATAAAATTAACTCCCCAATTCAGAACTAAGTAGTAATAACTATGCCTTACTTATCATCTCACTAATTTTTGGTTATTGTAAACACCAAATAATACAACGCAAATACAATAAAAATCAGTTACAAATGAAAATGCTTTTTGCAATGTTGTATCGGAGAATTCATCAAACCATAGGCAAAACCACTGACAAATCAGAATCAGCATAGACTGCTTAATACTAAATAAGGGGAAAATAACAAGAATGATGACAAGACATAATTTTGTAAAGATAATGATTTGATAATCAGATAGTCAAAAGAAGCCGTTGGGGAAACTGATGAGGATATCAGATATTTTTGCACTCTTTATGATCCTGTTGTAAAGGTGAATTATAAAATGAAGGATGTTGTCATTCAGAGTTTTGATACAACATGTGACTGATTTCTTTTTTATTTTTGCATATTCTAAGTATTAGGTTAGAATTTCAATTATATTTTGAATGCTATTAAATATAAAATAAACTTCATATTAATATAGTTTACCTTAAGGTAAAATATCACTTGCTCTCTTAAAATTAATTTCTTCCTTATTTTAAGCAATTTACATAGTTTTCTTCCTACTACAAATGACCCTCAGAGAACAATGACTTTCTGTATTTCAGGGTCTATAGCCCACCTTCAGTGGGCAGGAAAGTAATTGAGGGTTTTCTAGTCCCAACCATCAGCATCTGGTTGTAAAACACAACTTAAGGCTGATAGCTTTTTGGCAGTTTGTAGGCAAAGTTTTGAAGTAGTAAACAGGAAAAGAAAGACCACTGCCAGATGGTTAATTGGGCTTCCTGGGATGATAATATTCTAAAAAGATTTCTTAAGGGTCTTGCTGGGGGGGCAAAGAAACCTCTGACGGTGCTTCTGGGAGCTGGAGAAACTCCTCCCAGACCACTGAGAGGAGGTAGTGTGTGTGGCCACTTCTGACCAGCAGCCACCATCACCACCATCACCAGCATCATGAGCATGATGAAAGACAGCTGAGCCAGAGGAGACCTGGATCATGCTGGAGTCTCCTAGAGGCCCAGAGAAGCAGAGTCCAGAGTTCATTTTGACAAAATTCAAGAGGAAAGCTAAAAAGACAGTCAACAAGAATACCTTTTGTTTGTATAAGACTCAGGCTATTAAATTGTTCATGTACCCTAGATTAAACTGTTCATGTACCTATGTTAATTGTTTAGTAAATATTTGTCTGAAGTAACCCAGAATATGTTTAAATTCCTCCCAAGTAGGTTCTTTTATTGTTCACTGGATTCCCTAGGTAAAAATAATTTTAGATATAATAAAATGGAAACAGTTGAATTGAGTGAAAGCAGTTAATGATTTGGAGTTGTTTTTGGTAATGTTCTATCAGGAAGTATTTTTTAAAAAGTACATTGACCAGGAAGGTTTGAAGAACTGGTGACTGAATGAATAGCAACTTGCTCTATCTTGAGTGCGTTTATAAAATTTTGTAAAACATTTTGTATTATTTATCTCAATCTCTCTTCCTCTTTGTCTTTATCTCTGTGTCTCCATGTCTCCTCTTACATTGTCTCTCTCACCATCTTTCTCTTTTCCCTTCCACCCTCTCTGTTTCTGTCTCTTTGTCTCTATTTCTCTCCTACAACCTCTTTCTCTTATTTTCTCTTTTCCTCTTTCTCTCACTGTATCTGTCTCTCTTTTTGCTTATCTCTCCCCATAAACATGTGTGTAATTTGTTTATTTAAGTTTCTGCTCCCCTGATAACTTGTGACTTCCCCAAAGGCAGGGGCTGTGGCCTATTTGTGACTGAATTGCAAGTCTCTTGATGTTTAAAAAGCGGATTAAGCAAATCAGTGAATTTTAATAACTTAGTATCATAGTTCCACAAGTAGGTTTATTTCTCTTTCTCAATATCTCGATTCATTCACTTTTTCTCAAATTATAAACCCGCAAATTGTGAAAACTGGAATGTAGGCCTAATTCTAGGAATTTAGGAATGTTTCCGTCTCATATAGAAGGGAATAAGATGGTGTTTTATTATTATTTCCAGATTTATGATGTTTAATTTTAACTGATTATATACAGACTGTATGAAAGAAAGAATAAATAATATTTGGGAACCTAAGGTTCATGCTACTAATAGCAGCTACAATTTACTATAATTTCCTGAGTGTCTATTGTTTATTAGACTTCTAGCTAGACATTTCACATGTAATCTTTTCATCAGATACGCAAAATACCTGTAGCCCCCTCCCCTTATTTTTAACAGAGAAAAAAAATAAGCTTAGTAAATTTTCTCACATAACAAGAGAAAAAAATCTGTAAATGGCAAAAACCCAGAATTTAAACTTAGGCAGTCACACTCTGAGGCATTCTGGTATGTCCTGAGTCTTTTATATTCTTTCAAAAGATATGCTGTATTTGGGATATGAGAGTGTGAGGGGATAGGGACCATTCATTGGCTGCTTCTATCTAATTTAGGGTTTATACATATAGTCCTCTTTTAATAAACACTTCACCTTTGTGAATTCTGATTAAAGTACAATCTTTGGACACTATTAACCACAAATTATTACTGACGCCTTTGTGGAGTGATGTAGTAAATTTGCACTAACATTAACTGCAGAAAGTCTCTATGCACAGATGACTGAGTCATTCCCCGCCCCCCCCTAATTAGGCCTTTACATGTGTTTCTCTGGCCTGCCCTACCTCTCTATTCAGAGAGGACATTACCCACATATTATGTTTAGCTTTTACCTGACAGAATAAAAAGAGCCGAGTAATTCTAACAAACACAGAGACCACTATGTTTGCATTATACTTAATCATTGTTTGAGTCTATATAAAGAGATTTTTCTTTGTTAGATATAATTTGAACTTATATGCCACACTCTTCTGTTCTTATCTACGATTCATGTGACTACAGATGGTCAGTCTGTGGATCTTTTGGAGATATAGGATCTAAGTGTTACTGAGTACTATAGGCTTAATACTGATGACTGTGGCCTTTCTGGTTTTGTTAAAGAATAATTTTGGGAGACATATCAAGGGACTGTTGAAGTAGCTGCTTCATAAACATAATGTATTTGCCCCATAATACTTTTTCCAAAAATATGAGCTTATAAATGGAGAGGACATATCAATGTTTATATCAATTCCATCAGGCAGGTGGAAGCTAAATGTCATCTGTAAAATTACCATCTGTGTCTTAGCTGTGTGCTGAGTGTTGTATTTACAAACAGCGTCTCCGTTGGCATCACACTTCCACACACTGCTTCTGTTTCCCTCTTCACAGGTCCATTGATAAATCCAGATGCAGAATGAGGGATGAAGCTAGTTATAAGCAAAATTAATAACAGCAGTAGATTGGCAAGGCTTGAGATTTAGGTTCTCATTTGAAAGTTGCCAATAATTAGATATGCCACATAGCTAATTCTTGAATGGTTTACTTAATTTCTCTGAACATTAGTATTCTCAGAGAATCTAAAAATGGGAGGCTCACATAATTGGCAGATTAGTTTTAACTTTGACATTCAATAGTTCTACTGACAAATGGCAATGAAACACCAGTGATTTCTCATCAAAACCCAGAGGCTTCCAAGAGATTTAGAACTTCATTCGGTGGTGAAGAGAGTGGAGGGAGCAAACTATCAAAACTGGTATCTAAAGAGCGGGGGAACAGGACATTTCTCCATGCTCTATATCTGTCTTGCAATCCCTGTCATCACTGACTTTTTTCCTTTCCCTTGCCTTTATTTCCCATCCAATCTGCTGCTCCAAACTCCCCTTTCTACCACTGATTCAACCCCAATCAGTGCTTATAGAAGCAGGTTTTTGCAATCATTCAACTGGAATACAGTGATAAACATCCAACTAGTATTTACATTTCAGTCTCTCACAACTTTAATGTATTTTACAGCTTTCTTCTAGATTAGGAATCCTGAAAACACAATCTGTTCATGTCACTATCCTATAACAATATCAAATCAAATAAAAGCAAGAGTGAACAGCTACTGAAAACAGAAATAAAGCAAACTTAAACCATATACCTTTATGATTTGGCTCAAATCTTATTTCCCAGAACTAATTCCCATTACCTTTCACAGAGTTTGTTCTAAAAAACTGTCTCCATGAAGTTTCCTGTTGATGTAATTTGATGTGATTGGCATTTCTGTTGTTTCTGAGAAAGTTTCAGAAATGGCTTTTCAACTAAGTCTTCTCAAATCTCTGTAAACCAACTCATACCCATCTCTCAAGGTTAGGCTCAAATAGTACCACATTCCCAAATCCCATGATAGCACTCACATCTGAGAAAACTATCTTCATTTAATATTTTGTAGCATACTCATAACTCTAGATCTCTCTTTTGGCATTTAGTGACTGATAGGTAGATATAAAGACACAGAAACATTTACATATTTTTCATACTAAATCCGAGTATCATTCTTTTCCTAATTACGTATTACCTTAAAATAGTAACTGACCATAAATGTTCGATGAGTAAATAATCACAATTTATCATGAACTCATACCATATTATGATCCTGAATAAGAAGGACTAGAACTAGGAAATAAAAGTCAGAAGGTTTGTATTAGAATTATTGGAAGTGACATTTGCAAAAGCACATTTTAAATTCCATTTTTTTATTTGGTGGACATACCATTCAACTAATTTTGAAATTTCAACTAACTCCAAATGAGTTTTGATATTTTTATCCAAATAATTTATAGCTGAAAAAATTGCGATTGCTGCTTTCATTTGCTGGTAATGGATTTTGTTGATAATTCTGAATTCAAGTTTTCACCATTGTTGCAGGTTTAGTAATGTCAACCAGGTGTATGCTGACCACAAATACTATTTTTAAGGATGAAATCTCTCCTGACTTCAAGCTAGATATGTTATCACTCTGCCTTGGAATCCTTTATTTTTCTCCAATTATAGTGACACATTCTGCATCAAGTTATAAAACATTATGTTCCTGTCTTCTTTATGTTTATTCCTTATTTTTTTCCACCTACAAACCTAAAATTCTTTGCACAGAGTAAGACATAATAGTAATGATTACAACAACAATAGCTGGCTTGAATCATATTTCTTTAAAAGAAGCTTATTTTCCTGTTTTCTTAAGGCTTTAAGACCTTGAATAGCTGCTAGAATTTGAGAACTTCCCTTTGCCGCTCAAATGATCATTTCATCACTATCTAATTTTGTAGGTGAATTATCTTTTTCCTTTGTCTTCAGATAGCTTCTCTGTTTTATATCACATGCCATATATATATATATATCAAATTGCCTATTTTGTTTATAGCATGGCATGCTGATTTAATTTTCCAGTTGATACAGCTTATAAATTATCCCATGGAAGTTCATGAATTATGGTTGCATTCTATTTTGATGTTGCTTTGAACATAAATAATGCATTTGCACTACTTTTGGTGATAATTTTTTTTAATGTACAGAATACACATATCTTTAAATAGTTAACTCTTGCGTTTTTAAAATTTGTGATCATGTCTCTCACCTTAAAAGATTTTTAAAAATCACCCTTTGGAAGGAAAGATTATAATTTACATGGGTTGAGACAAAGGGAGTATATCAGATGGTGTTTGTTTGAGCACACCAGTAACTACATTTCCTTCAATGGTGATTCATTTTTTCCTAAGGCAATTTGTTTTTACTTCTTTGCAATTAAAATTTTCATTTCATGAGAACAATAAAAATGTATGCCAAGGAAAGTAAATTATTCTCTTTATAATTCATTCAGGGATGCAGTACTGCATTTGAGTCAGAATTTTGATAGGGAGGAGTAAATTTACAGACTTCCACTTGGTCATTCTACTACTTTAGCCCTTACTTAGCCAATGAGACAGGAAACCAGTTTTTAAGATTCTATTTCCATTGCTGAATCCATTTATTTCAACTTCAATAGGAAACTAATACCAATATATACTGAAAATATTTATCTAAGATATTCCCAAAAGTCTGTGGAGCTAATTACATAAGATGACTATGAACTTATAAGAGTAATAACCATCCTGTGTGTCTAATGATTAATAGGATCCAGTATATGACAGACTCAGACTGAAGCTCCATTTATCGCTAAGCTAACTTCCATATGAAATGTAGTACTATTTTGTTCCCTCAAATTATCATTGATTCAGAGCTAGTGTCCTTAATGTCTGGTCATTACTTTTCAGTTTTGTATTGTTGAAGTAACAAATCACCATAAATTCAGTGGCTTAAAACAACACAAATTTATTAGCTTACACTTCTGTAAGTTAGAAGTCTGATATAGATCTCACTAGGCTGAAAGAAAGGTGTCATCAGAGCTAGAAGAGAATATTTTTCACTGCCTATTTCAGCTGTAGAGGCTGCCCCATTCCTTGACTGCTGGATCCCTTCCTTCATCTTCATAGACAGCAACATTGCATCCCTCTGTTCATTCTTCCCAGTCACATCTCTCTCTAACTCTGACTCCCTATTCTGTCTCCCACTTCTACTTTTAAGAACTCTCATAATTACATTGGATTCATCTGGAATGTATACAGATGAATAGAATGAATGCATAAATGAATATACACAGAAACATCTTTCTATTTGAAATTCAGATAATTAGCAATCTTAATTCCATCTGCAACTTTATTTCCATTTTGCCCTGTGATATGGTTTGGGTCTGTGGCCCCACCCAAATCTTATGTTGAAATGTAATCACTAATGTTGGATATGAGACCTGTTGGGAGATGACTGGATCATAGGGGTAGCCTTTCCTGAATGGTTTAGTACCATCATTTTAGCACTGCACTTGTGATAGTGAGTTCTCATAAGATCTGGTCATTTAAAAGTATGTGGAACCTCCCCTGTTCCTCTTTGATCATGCTCTGGCTATGTGATGTGCCTGCTCCCCCTACACATTCTGCCAGGATTGGAAGTTTCCTGCAGCCTCCCCCGAAGACAAGCAGATGATAGCATCATGCTTCTTATAATATCTGCAGAACTGTGAACGAACTAAACCTCTTTTCTTTATAAATTATTCAGTCTCAGGCATTTCTTTACAGCAATGCAAGAACAGCTTAATACAGAAAATTGGTACTGAAGAGGGGGACATTGTTATAAAACCTGAAAATGGGAAAGCAATTTTGGAACTGGGTAATAAGCAGACATTGAAAGAGTTTGGAGGGCTCAGAAGAAGACAGAAAGATGAAATAAAGCTTTGAATTTTTTAGAGGCTGGGTAAATAGTTGTGACCAAAATTTCAACAGTGATACAGACAATGAAGTTCAAGCTAAGGAGACTTGGAAATGAGGAACTCAGATGGAAATGAGGAACTCAGGAACTGGAGAAAAGGTCACTTTTGTTATTCCTTAGCAAAGAACTTGCCTGCATTGTGCTCCTGCCCTAGAGATCTATGGAACTTTGAACTGATGATTTGGGGTATCTGATGCAGCAAAGCATTCAAGTAGTGGCCTGGGAGATTCTAACAGCCCTTGCTCATCTGCAGGAACACAGAAATAACTTAAAGTTGGGACTTATATTTAAAAGGAAAGCAGAACATAAAAGCTTGAAAAATTTTCAGCCTGGCTATGTGGCAGAGGAAAAAAAAAAAAACTTTTTTTGGAAGAAAAATTTAAGCAGGCTGTGGAGCTACCACTTGCTAAGAAATTTGCATAACTAAGAGGAAGCCAAGTGCTATAATCCAAGACAATGGGAAAACTGCCTCAAAAGCATTTCAGAGACTTTGGCAGCGCCTCCCATCACAGGCCCTAAGGCCTAGGAAGAAAGAATGGTTTTATGGGCTGGACCCAGGGCCTTGCTGCCTTGCACACCCTCAGGACACTGCTCCCCATATTCCAGCCACTCTAGCTCCAGTCTCGGCTCAAAGGGGCCCAGGCACGGCTCAGGCTATAGCTCTAGAGCACAGGGCTACCATAAGCCAGCTTCCGCATTGTGTTAAGCCTGAAGGTGCAAAGAAGAATAAGGCTTGTCATCCTCCACCTAGATTTCAGAGGTTATATGAGAAAGTCTGAGTGCCAAGGCAGAAGCCTGCTGCAGGGATGGAAGCCTCGCAAAGGACATCTACTGGGGCAGTGTGGAGGGAAAATGTGTGGTTGGAGGTCTCACACAGAGTCCCCAGTGGGACACTGCCTAGTGGAGCTGTGGAAAGAGGGCTACCATCCTGCAGACCCCACAATGGTGGATACACTGGAAGCTTGCATGCTCAGTGTTAAGTGCAGGTGCACAATTACCTGTGAGAGCAGCTTCTAGGGCTAAACCCTGCAAAGCCACACAGGCAGAGCTGCCCAAGGCCTTAGGAGTCTACCCCTTGTAACACTATGCCCTGGATGTAGGACATGGAATTACATTATTTTGGAGCTTTAAGATTTAATGCCCTGCTGGGTTTCAAACTTGCCTGCAGCCCGGTAGCCCCTTTCTTTCGGCTGATTTCTCCCTTTTGGAATGTATTTACCCAATGCCTATAATTTCATTGCATCTTGAAAATAACTAACTTGTTTAATTTCATAAGCTCATAGGTAGAAGAGCTAGGGTTGTCTCAGATGAGACTTTGAACTTTGGAGTTAATGCTGTAATGAATTAAGAATTTGGGGGACTGTTGCAAAGGCATAAGTGTATTTTGCAGGGTGAGAAGACATGAGATGTGGGATGGGTCAGGGAGAGAATGATATAGTTTAGATCTGTGTCCCCACACATATCTCATTTTTAAATGTCATCCCTAATGTTGGTGGTGGTGGGAGCTTAAGTGGGAGGTGATTGGATCATGGCAGTGGTTTCTCATGAATGCTTTAGTATCATCCTCTTAGCACTATCCTCACAAAAGTGACTTCTTCCCAGCTGTAGTTGTTTAAAAGTTTGTGACCCCTTCCCTCTTTCTCTCTTGCTCCTGCTCTAGCCATGTGATGTACCTGCTCCCCCTTTCCTTTTGCCATAATTAGAAATTTCCTGCTTCTTGTACAGCCTGTGGAACCATGGGCCAATTAAACCTCTTCTTTATAAATTACCCAGTCTCAGGTATTTCTTTATAGCATGAAACAATGGACTAATACACCATGTAAACTAACACAGTCAAAGGTTCCATAGATGAGGACAAGAATGTGTTTTGGGGAATTATTATTCTGAGCTTCCACAACATGATGGTCTTATTGTACAGTCCTCTCTTATGGAGACTAGACTCCCCTTCTGTAAATAACTCTTAACTGGGTGGGAACTCATGACTTTAGATGATAGTGGTTCAAATAAGGTATCTGCTTACCATGCCTAGGGATTTGGGGTTATATAGATGATGTAACATCTGTTGGTTATATAGATAGTATATCATCTATAAGCTAAACCTTGCTTAGCTTACTGTAAAGAAGAAAACTATTCTTAGATTCCTATATGTCAAAATACTCTTAATTTCTACTCCATCTATTATGCTTTTTGCAAATGTTGGTGCTTGCACTGTTTCTGGGGGTTAGTCACTGTCACCTGGACTCCTTTGCTTCAGAATTCCATTGCCCTTATTCAATTCAGGGAGTCCATTTCAATAGCAGCATCTCTTGCCATCATTCCTAGACTATAGATGACAGCCATCACGAAGATATTATGGATGATATCTCTTTTGTTATTATTTAATTTCTTAATGCCTTAGGGAAAAGAGTGTACATTTAGGTCTTCCTGGTGAATATGACATAGGAGACAGGCAGGACTTGTTTTCAGATCACAGTTGTGCTGGACAAAACAGAATCTGATCCAGACAGATGAAGTGAAAAAACTGGCAAGAATAACATATGATGACAAAAGCAATTTGTAGCATACCTCATTGGCAAAAGATGTTCCCACTAGCACTATGATATTTACAATTCCATAGCAATAACCGGGTATTCACCACCTATTTCATGGCAATGATTGAAAACTTACAGCACTTTTCCTAGAAAGTTCTAAATAATCCTCCCCTCAATTTGCATTGACCTGCCCTTTACTATGCATGTACTTGAAAGTGGATTTTACTGAGTATAAACACAGTTGCCAATAACCCTTACAGTGCTGAATCTGGAATTAGTATCTATGAGTTAGCCATGCTTTCCAAGGAGCAGTATTGTTTAATAAAACATTGCTGTATAATGCCACTGCCTCATTCTTGAATTATTTCCTAGGCAAAGCCAAGAATGCTCTCAGGCTAAGTCCCAATTTTGAGGCTTCCTTGTCCTGCATCATCTGGTGACCACAAACGGACAAAGATGAGTGAGTGACTAACAGGACTATGAAACAGTGGCAATCAGTGGTAAAATGGTGAGACAGTAGTGATCAGCAGAGAGGTGATGAGGCAGAGGAGATGGCTGTGATTAGTGGTGAGATAGCAAGACAGTGACAATCAGCAGAGAGGTTGCAAGACATCTGAGATGGTAGCAATCACTAATTGGTGGAGAGGCAAGACAACAAGAAACAGTGAAAAGCAGCAAGGCAGTGAGAAGCAGCAACTGACAGTTGATGAGATAGCAAGAGGAGACAAGAGGTGGCAACTGGTGAGAGTCAGTGAGACAATAATTGGTGAGACAGAGAGCTAGAAGGTGGCAACTGTTGCTATGACAACCAAAGTTGCAGAGCCATAACAGTAAAGAGCTGCTGGGAGTCTGAGGCGGGCAGATCACGAGGTCAAGAGAGCAAGACCATCCCAGCTAACACAGTGAAACCCCGTCTCTACTAAATATACGACAACAACAACAACAACAAAACAAATTAGCCAGGTGTGGTGGCTGACACCTGTAGTACCAGCTACTGGGGAGGATGAGGCAGGAGAATGGCGTGAACCCGGGAGGCAGAGCTTGCAGTGAGCCAAGATCACGCCACTGCACTCCAGCCTGGGCGACAGAGCGAGACTCCGTCTCAAAAAAAAAAAAAAAAAAAAGAGCTGTTAACATGAAAAAGTTTTCACACTAGCCAAATCCTCTTAAAAGTCATATCTTTCCTGACAGGTGGTGGGGTTGAGTGGATGGGTGAGTGGCCACAGTTCTACTTTGTGTGAGAACTACTTCTCTGGCTGGCTGGTTACAAGACTGTGCACTGATCTCCTCATAATAGTAAAGCCTGCCCAAGCCAGGGAAACCTAGGGAGGAGACCTTCACCTAAGCCCCAAGTTAGAGAATGATAATGCCATTTTGACTACTTGCAGATGGGTAAGTGCCCCCTCTACCTCCCCTAGTAGTGAGTGAGCCAGATAATAAGGCCTTTGGCTAAGTAATCTGTTCAATGTTCCCTGGCATTTGGGTGCCTTAGACAAAAGCACACTTGAACAACGTCATCCTTGTCACTCCTTCTCTCAATCCTTCATCCTCTAATGCCAATTTATTTTTCTGTTGGCCATTTTATTTTCTGCTGTAAAATGTATGTTATGTTTGAAGGAATTTTGCTTTAGCTCCCTGTTAACTGTATTCGGGCAATTATTTAAGGCAGGATATTTGATTGTAAGAGATCTCCTGTTGTTTTGACTCTGGGACACCAGAGTCATATTCTCTTGCCCCAGTCAGGCCTTTGGGGATCACAGTTGGCCACCTGCCAGATACCCTAGGGTTTTCAGCATTTGGTGTGGGGACACGCGTTGGTTGATACAGTTACTCCTTGTTTTCAGCCTTTGGTATTTTTGGCTGCCCCCAGATGCTCCGGGGTTTTTGGCATTGGCATTTCCTCTAAGATTGTGGGTTGGAGACCCACTCTAGGGGAATCCCGGTCTTGGGTTTTCTTGATTTCTGCTCTAAAATTATCATTTTCCATAACAGCATTTTCTTTTCTTATTGTCACTTTATTTACATGTTTCCTTCTATACTTAGTTTAATAAAAATACTTTTCTCATATTTTCACTTTCGCAATGCCTTAATACATATACTTTCTTTGCAGAAAGTGAAAATCTAAAAGGGAAAAATAGCAAGGGCCCAGTTGATTTCCCTCTAGCTAGACTTAAAATCTTTCTGTGTCCAGTAAAAAATAATGAGCATCCTGGAGGACTCACTACTAGGATATCTTGTAGGCTAATGAAACAAATTCAAATCTCATTAGAACAAAACAAAACAAGAAAAAAAAAACAAACTCATTGTCTACTGTGACACTGTTTATGTTCAATACAAATTAGAAAACCAAAACATTTGGCCTAAAAATGATAGTTTATGTTATAATAATATTTTATAATTGAATTTATTCTGTAAAAAATAGAAAACAAAAATAGAAAAAGGTCCCTTAGATACGGGCTCTTATGGCCCTTTAATGGCTCATGTTACTACCTGGCACCAAGAAGCCACACTTAAGAGATCTCCTATATGCTCCCCCTAAAAGGCCTACACCTCCACCATCATCTCCCCAGTCCCCCAATTCTGACATAACCTGCCAGTTATCTAATGAAGGTTTCCACCCCAAAGTCATCAAGCACCCTTGCCCTTTATCCACCTGGCCCCAGCCTATAGCCACTTCTTCCTGATAAAGTAAACCTGACCAGTAGCACCAGAAATGTGGCCCCATATCAGCCTCTAAAATCAAACCTGTGTCCATTTTGGGAGATATTTAATAAAAATAAACACATAGAGAACATGTGTCATTTTTCTATGTGTGATTTGGCTTTATAGAAGGAAAATTTGGCCAGTTTTCAAAGGATCCAAAAATGTTTACAGAGAAATTTGTTGAATTGACCATATTCTTTCATTTAACTTCTCATGACTTGCAAGTATTGTCATCTGCTTGATGCACCATGGAGAAAAAGCAGGAAAAAAGGGGTGTGGTTAGGCCAGTTAAGTGTGATAAGGTAGGAAAAACAAGTCAAGGAAAAGATAAGAAGAATCTCGGCCGGGCGCGGTGGCCCAAGCCTGTAATCCCAGCACTTTGGGAGGCCGAGACGGGTGGATCACGAGGTCAGGAGATCGAGACCATCCTGAGCTACACGGTGAAACCCCGTCTCTACTAAAAAAAATACAAAAAACTAGCCGGGCGAGATGGAGAATGGCGTAAACCCAGGAGGCGGAGCTTGCAGTGAGCCGAGATCGCGCCACTGCACTCCAGCCTGGGCGACAGGGCTAGACTCCGTCTCCAAAAAAAAAAAAAAGAATCTCACTCTGTTTCAGACTCATTTAGTTGAGGCACTCAGGGAATATACTAATGCAGACCCAGACTTCCCAGAAGGGCGAGCTATCCTGGGTATACATTTTATTACTCAATGTGCACCTGGTATTAGGAAGTAGTTACAGAAAGCATTGATGGGACCTTGAATCCCTATAAGCCAATTTAAATGTGGTCTTTAAAGTGTACAACAATAGGGGCGGGGCAAAATAAATGAAAAAAATAGCCAAAAAGTGCAACCATTAACAGTTGCTTTAAATCCCCTACCACCTCAAAATGAACCAAAATTACCAAAACATTGTTATAAGATTGGCAGCTGGGATGCCCAGACAAGAGTCCCCAAACTGCCAGCCCGTGAGTCAGAATCAGTGTGCTTACTATAAGCAAAAGAGCCATTGGCAATGAGAATGTCCCAACCATCCCTGGTGAGAGAGAAAAAAGGAAAAACTCCCCATCAATACAAGAGCTAACCTTCTTCTACTAGCCCAAACAAGCTGCCTTGCTCAAGTAAGTTTACTAAGGGTTTCAGGCCCTTGACTCAATGGACAGCTTCCCACAGTGGCAGAAAACTGGCCTCCTCAACATTTTTCTTTGGTTTCCCTGCTACTGGGTGAGCTCTCCAGTGGCTCAGAGACTCAGGTCTTGCCTTGAGCAATACAGTTTGCCCCCTGCTTTCCTTATGTAATGTTATGGGATCCCCTTCCTTGTCTCTTCCTGACTCCCATACATATCAGGACAAACAAAATTTGGCCAGACAGATATGTCCCAATTTTATAAATAAGTTAGATCCAGCTGTTTTGTATAGGTTGCTTTGTTTAATGTTGTTGTTTATATGTCTATACAGATATTGTGATATATATTATGTCTAGCATACTATCAAATTGGCTTATAAAAGACTGCTCATAAACAGATAAGACTAGCATAAATGTATAAATTCCAAGAGAATATTGTGTCTTCTAAAATTTACCTTTAATATTTTTACCTAAATAAATCACTTTATAGGCTTTAAAATGTTAAAAAGATGGCTTAAATAGTCAGCTTTATGTATAGTTAAAAATCTTACAATTATAAAATAATTCTCAACTCTAGAATGCTAATGGCTGGTGGGCAGTTCAGGATTTCTTTCTTCCTGAGTTTGTATAAAATATGACAAATAAATGTATTCTTTATTGGAATAAAGAATAATTTTTGTTACATTTTGAAATTATTAATGGGGAGTTTCAAAATATAAAGAAGCCAGTAAATAAAAAATATATTAACAATTATGGATAAAATGTTTTTGAAGAAAGTGTCATGCCTTTGAGTCCAAGCTATGCCATCATATCACCTGTGACCTGCATGTATACATCCAGATGGCCTGAAGCAACTGAAGATCCACAAAAGAAGTGAAAATAGCCAGTTCCTGCCTTAACTGAGACATTCCACCGTCCCTGCCCCACCCTAACTGATCAATTGACTTTGTGACAATACACCGTCCCTGCCCTTGAGATAATGTACTTCGTGATATTCCCTCACCCTTGTGAATGTACTTTGTATGATACACCCTCCCTACCCTTGAGAAGGTACTTTGTCATATCCTCTGTGGCCCTTAAGAAGGTACTTTGTAATATTCTCCCCACCCTTGAAAATGTACTTTGTAAGATCCACCCCCTGCCTGCAAAAAAATTGCTCCCAACTCCACTGCCAATCCCGAACCTGTAAGAACTAGTGATAATCCCATAATCCTTTGCTGACTCCTTTTTCAGAGTCAGCCTGCCTGCACCCAGGTGAAATAAACAGCCTTGTTGCTCACACGAAGTCTGTTGGTGGATGGACTCTCTTCACACGGACACATGTGACAGAAAGACTATTTAAAAATGTATATAAAAAGAATATTATTAGTAAATTTTTGTCCTAAAATGACTGTTATTAAAAATATATATAGAATAATTCAAAATGTGCAAGCATATTATAGTCTGTGTAAGTTGTAACAAAATTCATAAGCAGCATTTATGAAGGAAACTGTGTGTAATTAAGCTAGCTGTAATTTAAAATATTATTGGCCGGGCGCGGTGGCTCAAGCCTGTAATCCCAGCACTTTGGGAGGCCGAGACGGGCGGATCACGAGGTCAGGAGATCGAGACCATCTTGGCTAACATGGTGAAACCCCGTCTCTACTAAAAAATACAAAAAACTAGCCGGGCGCGGTAGCGGGCGCCTGTAGTCCCAGCTACTCGGGAGGCTGAGGCAGGAGAATGGCGCAAACCAGGGAGGCGGAGCTTGCAGTGAGCTGAGATCCGGCCACTGCACTCCGGTCTGGGGGATGGAGCAAGACTCCGCCTCAAAAATAAAAAAATAAAATAAAATAAAATATTATTTATAATAGACTTTCTTAAAAATGGTCTACATGTTAAAATCAAATTTTCTTAAGATATTAATTGCTAAATTACAAGAAAATTTTACTTTTCAATTCTGCAATCTGTTTTTTATAATTTCAGATTAATATATCTCTCTCCTTCAGCTTTTTTTGTCTGCTTCTCTGACATTCTCTCTTCTGGTTCTCACTATTATTGTGGCCTAATGCTAAAGTATTTTGTATTCAAGGTATATGGGAGCAGTGTTTTCCCTCAATACAGCTTATTTCTACATTCTTTGTTGTTCTTAATATATAACTTTAATTTTGGCTTTCAGTTTTTGACTCTTAAAAAAGGGATTTTAGAGTTAATGAGTGCCTGTCCACCTCCATTCCCATATGGCCTAAAATGTTTAATTGGATACAGGTCTTTTAGCCAGTGGAAATCCTAAAGAAATCTAAAATAATCTAATTTAGGCCATGAAGCAAACAGAGGGTTGGACACATCTCACTATATACCCTTTAACGTTTAAGCTAGGTTCACAAGGTCCTTCAAAATATAAAAATAAAATATTGCCTCCAACTAAAAGACTTAATCTTACCAAAACCTTTCTTAAATCTCCTGAAAATAAATTACAACTAAAATAAAGAGCCTTTATCAGGTATTATTAAATACCTTCACTGCTGCTAAACTTAAGGAAATCACTAACTGGATACACTTGTCCAGGATTAAACCTGTTTCATGTAAGTCCCTGCAGACATAAGTGGAGGACACTATAACCTACACTTGTAAACTCTTAAAGACTTAAAGGTGTTATTTCACAAATGCATAAATTATGTGATGCTGTAGGTGAACGCAGAAACACTATTTTTTCCTCTTTCTTCTAATTTTCTTGTTTAATTTCCTAGTAAAGTTTATATATTCTAGATTCCACATAAAGAGGATACTAACACAAGCCATCTAATCCAGCCCATCTTCTGACCCCAAAATAAAAACATCCTGCAATTGGACCCCTTGGATTAGGTATCCAAAAATGTTTACTCCTCCAATTCTAGGCAGGGCTTATGCCTATAAAATCATCAAAAAGCAATAACAGAAGATGGATCTCCACGTTTCTGCAGCCTCCTTAAAATTAAAAAAAGAGTATCTAATCTCTAAAGGGAAAATGAGGTATGAGATGGGCATGACTTGTTTTCTGATCACTGCCCTGCTTACCAAAACAGAATCTGATCCAGGCAAGAAAAGGTAAGAAACATGGCAGAAACCTACAAATGTCAACAAAAGAGATCCCTAGCTGTCCTCATTGCTCATTGGTATAAGACACTCCCACTAGTGCCATGGCAGTTTACAAATGCCATGGCAATAACCCAGAAGTTACCACCCCTTTCCATGGAAATAACTGAAAAGTTACTGTCCCTTTCCCAGAAAGTTCTAAATAACCCACCCCTCAATTTGCATTGACCTTCCCCTTACTTTATATATAATTAAAAGTGGGTTTAAGTGAGTAAAGTACTATTTCCAAGAGCCCATACATTGCTGACTCTGAGCACACTATGAGCTAGCCTTGCTCTACAAGGAGCAATATATTCAGTAAAAGATTTCTGTCTACCACCACAGGCTTGGCTTTAAATCATTTCCTGTGAGAAGCCAAGAACCCTCCCTGCTTAAGCTCCAGTTTTGGGGTCTACCTGAATGAAAGCCATTTTTAAAACCAAGATTCAGTCAACTAAACTAATAATCTGTTAGCGTCACTTCCAGCTGCTCATGTTAATATATTAAATCAAGAATCTTGATTAAGGACACCTATATCAATAAATATAGTCTTTCTCTATGGTGTAACATTTTTTTTTTTTTTTTTTTTTGAGACAGAGTCTCGCTGTGTCTCCCAGGCTGGAGTGCAGTGGTGCGATCTTGGCTCACTGCAAGCTCTGCCTCCCAGGTTCATGCCATTCTTCTGCCTCAGCCTCCCCAGTAGCTGGGACCACAGGTGCCCGTCACCACACCTGGCTAATTTTTTGTATTTTTAGTAGAGATGGGGTTTCACCGTTAGCCAGGATGGTCTCGATCTCCTGACCTCTTGATCCACCTGCCTCGGCCTCCCAAAGTGCTGGGATTACAGGCGTGAGCCACCATGCCTGGCCGGTGTAACATTCTTAGAATCCAACCACATACATACTCACTAAACTTCTGGCTGATATGAATTTGCAAAATATTACTTTTTTTTTTTTTTTATTTATAAGCTATGTCTTTCTAGAGAAGATTCTGTAATTTTCCTGGGTTATATTGGTGTCAAATTGCCTATGGGTTTGAGAATAATGAAGAGTGGTTGGGTGGGTTATAAGAAGAACAGAATACCATTTGTGAAGCAACTGGCTCAGGTAAAGCCATCACACTGGCTTTAAGAAGGGAAGAGCTACAGGAGAGGAGAGGAGAGGATAAGTCTACTGGCAAAGGGAGCTCAGAGTACTTAGAATTTCCATGTTAATCAAAATCAGCCTAAAATACCCAGTTACAAGGATCAAAGTATTGCTCCTTCCATATTGTTTTAAATTCAACAAAAATAACCTGTTGCAACTGTATTCAATTTGAGATTTGATTGTGTTGGAACCGAACTCTCGATTCCCTCCTGGGCAGGGGTCGTCGCGAAGGATCACCGACACGAAGTTCACAGCAGAGAGTTATTTATTACTAGCGCGCTAGGGTCCCAAGCTCTAAGTTGGTCCTGGGACCCCGACTGCTTGTTACAGGCTGTTTATATAGGCTAACACAAGTTCAAACACAGCTTATGGCGTGAAATTCAAACAAAGCTTAAGGCGTAAAATGATTGGGTCTAGCTATAGCCTGAGCAAGGGGTCTTGGTTTAATTGGTTAGAGCAGGACCTTATGAGGTTCTTTCCTGGAGTTGATAATTCCGGGAACTTCGAGGCAGGGTGAGACCCCTGGAATTGGCAGGGTGGGACCTCATGAGGTTGTTTCCCGGAATTGGCAGGGTGGGACCCTATCAGGGTGGAACACTATCGAGGCAGGGTGGGACCCTATCTAGGCAGGGTGGGACCCTATCTAGGGCCACCTGGTGCTAACTTTTTAGGTTTTGTAAGGCCTACTAGTTTCAATTGTGAAACATATACATTTAGCAAATGAATCCAATTCTAAACCATGTGTTCTTTGAGGCTAACAGAGATTTTAAAACTATGGGTCCATGCTAAGAACGTTTCAGAAAATTAAAAAAAAAAAATGTTAAAAAGTAAAAAGAAGAAGAATATCTAATACAGACTATTTGGGGTTCTATAATCCCTGAAATATTTTGCCATCTGACCATTTACAGAAAAAGTTCACTAAACCCTGTTCTAGAAGAGAAAATTATTATTTTAAGTTTCTAAGCCAGACACAGCGGCTCACACCTATAATCCCAGCACTTTAGGAGGCCAATGCAAGCGTATCGCTTGAGGTCAGGAGCTCCAGACCAGCCTGGCCAAGATGGTGAAACCCCATCTCTACTAAAAATCCAAAACTTAGCAGGGCATCACGGTGCAGGCCTGTAATCCTAGCTACTTGAGAGGCCGAGGCAGGAGAATCACTTGAATCCCAGAGGCAGAGTTTGCAGTGAGCTGAGATTGTGCCACTGCACTCAAGCCTGGGCAACGGAGTAAGATTCTGTCTGAATTAAAAGAAAAAAAAAAAAAAGTTTCTATAGATTGTCATGGTCTTTCATACATTTGAAAGCTGACAATGTCTAAATCTATGAGTTAAAAATCTAGTAGTTCTCCTAATGCTCAGACTTTGTAGTCTATTACAGTTTTGTTTTGCTTTGTTTTCTTGATACAGTCTCACTCTGTCACCCAATCTGGAGTGGAGTGGCACAATCTCAGCTCACTGCAGCCTTGCCCTCCTGGGCTCAAACAATCCTTTGACCCCAGCCTCCCAAGCAGCTGGGACTACAGGTGCACCACCATGCCCAGCCAATTTTTTTTTCTTTGAGACGGAGTCTCGCTCTGTCGCCCAAGCTGGAGTGCAGTGGCCGGATCTCAGCTCACTGCAAGCTCCGCCTCCCGGGTTTATGCCATTCTCCTGCCTCACCCGCCCGAGTAGCTGGGACTACAGGCACCCGCCACCTCACCAGGCTAGTTTTTTTTTGTACTTTTTAGTAGAGACGGGGTTTCACCGTGTTAGCCAGGATGGTCTCGATGTCCTGACCTCGTAATCCGCCCATCTCGGCCTCCCGAAGTGCTGAGATTACAGGCTTGAGCCACCCTGCCGGCCGCCAATTTTTGTATTTTTTTGTAGAGATGGGGTTTTGCCATGCTGCCCCGTCTTGTCCCAAATTCTTGGGTTCAAGCGATCCACCTGCTTTGGCCTCCCAAAGTGCTGGGTGTAATCTATTACATAAAGCCTCACAATCAATGGGCAGTTCATCCCAAACATTTATAGTTCAGAATTTTATAAAGTAGCACCTTATTGATATATCTTTGTCACCAAAAAGATTTTATCAATGTATTTAAACTAAAAGAATTAGACTATTTAATCCCATAACCTTGTATTGAGAGTCTTGATACCAAGAACTATGTCAGTCAAAACCTAGTCAGAAAATGGAAACCATTACCTGTATTTGAAACAGAAGAACTTTATATAAGAAATTGATTTCACATATAATGGAAGAACAGAGAATGTAAACACAGGATGATGAGGCATCCCAGAAATAAGCAATAGTGGGAATTTCCTAGCACCTCTAGAGCTATAAAGAAAAAGGGAAGACATGATGTTACCAGAGCTCAGGAACAGATCTATCACACAGAAGCCATGTAGAATTATGTTGGACTTGTTTACCAGGAGCTGGGTCTATGGAGCACAGAGTTGCTTAACAGGTGATAAACCCATGTAGGGTAAGAAGGAGGACTGTAGCTATTTTTGGAGATTCTACTCAAGGCAGCTGAATGGAAACATCCTGTCTTCTCACTTCCTTCCACCTTGCAGCCTTCTGGTATACTTGCATAGCCTAAAGCTATTTGAAAACTGAAGACAAGGAAGCCTGGAAAATACAATGCTAGACAAAGCATTGCATTTGCAAATGCCCTGCTAGACAAAGCAAGGCAGAGAAGCACAGAAATTGAACATAAAACAGAAAAATAACTGTCACATTTTTGTGTGTTCAGCAACATGCTAAAAGTTTAATTTTAATAGTGTATCTTTTTTCATTGTGTATGTGTAATAATGTATATTTGTGGTTCATATTTTCCAACTAATACAGTATTATTTCTTTTTATTGACTTATTACTCTCATTAGGACTCCCAATAAAATATTAACATAGAAATACTATCAGTGGATATTTATCTATTACAAAAGGAAAGTTTTCAACATTTCAATAGAGGATATTTTTATTTTTGTACCCTGTATGGGTTTTTTTTTTTTTGGCTCATTAATTGCTTCATTTATATCTTTAATTACTATTGTCATTGCAGTTGCTCTTTTTAAAATCACTTTATAGAAGTATTTACATACAAAAAGATGTACATATATAATTTATGCCACTTGGTGAATTTGGAGCTAGGTATACAACACAAGCTATGCCATAAACATGCCTATCACTTCCAAAAGCTTCCTTCCTCACTTTTTATTAATTTTTATTATTATTTGTGATAAGAAGACTTACCATTAGATCTATCTTCTTAACAAATCTCTAAGTATATGACATGATTATGTTAACTATAGCCACCATGATGTACAACAGATCTCTAGGACTCATCCATCTTACATAACTAAAACTTCATACCCTTTGATCAATGCCTTTCTATTTCTCCCTCTCTTGAGCCCTGACAACCATTATTCTACTCTCTGTTACTATAAGTTTGACTCTTTTATATTAATCATATAAGTGGGATTATGTAGTATTTGACTTTCTGTGTCTGGCTTATTTCAGTTTGCATAATGACTTTCAGGTTCATACATGTTACAAATGGTAAAATTTTCTTCAATTTAAAAACTGAATATTTATATATGTTATGTAGATATACATTTATATATAATACACATACACACACACTACATGTTCATTATCTATTCATCCATCAATGGACATTTACATTCCTTCCACGTCTTGATTATTTTTAATAATGCTGCAATCAACATGGGAGTGCAGATATATCTTTGAAATCTTGATTTCACTTCTTTCAAATTTATAACCAGAATTGGATTACTGTACCACATGGTAGAAATAGTCAGGGAACAATAGTAATAGAAGACTTTAATATTCTACTCTTAATAATAGATAGATAATCCAAACAGAAAATTAATAACTAAACAGCAGATTTTAACAATACTATAGAATGAGTTTGCCTCACAGAAATATACAGAACATTCCACCCAACAGCAGTAGAATGCACATTCTTCTCAAGTATATATAGAACATGCTCTAGGATAGATCACATACTTGGTCACAAAACAAGTCTTACGAATATTAAAAAAATTCTAAATATCTTTTCACACCACAATGGAATCAAACTAGAAATCAATAACCTAAAGTAAAAGGAAAACATTTACAAATAAATGGAAGTTAAACAACACAGTCTTGAACAAGCATAGGGCCAAAGAAGAAATCAAAATGGAAATTATAAAATATCTTGAGACAAAAATGAAAACAAAATGTACCAAAACATGAGATGTAGCAAAAACAGTACTAAGAGGGAAGTTCATAGCAATAAATGTCTACTTTATAAAAGAAAGATTTCAAATAAATAACCTAATTTTGCACATGAGGGAACTAGAAAAAGAACAAAATAAGCCCAATGTTAACATGAGAAAGGAAATAATAAGGATTCGAGCAGAAATAAATGAAATGTGCAATATGAAAAATAGACAAAATTGAGTTTATTTGTTGAAAAGATAAAATTGACAAACCCTTACCCAGACTAAGGAAAAAAAGAGAATACTCAAATAAATAAATACAATCAGAAATTAAAAGGAGACATTACAACTGATGCCACAGAAATGAAAGACATAATGGGGGACTATCCTGGGTTTATTAGAAAGTAGATCTTATTGTGGATCTTCATTCCCACTTCTCTAAATTATAACATCACACATTATTACTTTTTTGCTGACTTTCTAAAAATGTCATGCAAAGTTGTTTCTCTTTTGTGTTGCTAACTATATTTAAAGCCTCAAATGCAGTTTGTATAACAATTTGCTAAATCGGTTGACTTTTTTTCAGTCTTTTTTCTCATCTATTTTCTATTCAACTCATATTCTTGTGTCTTTGATCTTGTTTTCTCCTTATCAAATTTCGTTTTACGTTGCATGAGCAACATTTTTTCCGTTGAGATGCAAAATAATTTTCTGAAATGTTATTTTTTTCCGTCAAATGTGACAGGAACAAGTTTTGTATGGAATTCGTATAAAATGGGCAAAATATAATAATGTGGGATGTAACAATTTGTTTCCTATAATATTTATAGATGTGATCTTTTGCTAAGATCACATCTTCAATATGTTCTACTTTATTCTAAAAAACATTTTATAACTACATTAGGTTTTTAATATGTATATATGCTTAATTGTACAAAATATGACCAAATATTTTCCTAATGGTTCGAGGATATGCATAGCTCTTGGCCAAATTCTTTGCTAACCTGGGTGCTCATGGATTCATCTTACCATTTTTACAGCTGCTGTACACATTGTTGTGTATAATTTATGACTTCATTCTCAGTATTTGGCAGGGTTTATTTAATGCAATGCTACTGGAATCAACTTCTGATATTTCTGGTGTGTGATACATTGAAATTTGGCATATGAGTGACTGAACTTCAGCGCCAAGTATATATTAGTATCAGAATATAACTTTCTCTTCTCACAGCCACAACATGTTCATGTAGGAAACACATCTTGGGTAATACCAGTAGTAGTGCCCCAACTCTTCAACAATATATGAATGGAAAATTGAGAAAAGTCTAACTAGATTTTACTTAAGACACTGTATTATACAGCAAACCAATTTCTGGATAATTTTAAGTACAAACTTTTCACACATATACATTGCAAAGTATTTTAATAGTGCAGTAGGAATGCTCACAAATAGCTATCCATTTTTATTTCCAGAACGTTTACCTTGATTCTGTTTATATACCATTCTGTTAAACTCTACTACAGAGGAGGATTTTTAAAATTTCTTAGTAAAAGTGTTAATTTAAAGTAAATGTTAATTTACAAAGAAAAATCTAACTTTTTTCCCACAAATTTTACAATTCTGTTCCTAAAGTTTACCCTGATTTCGGCCACAAGTTCTCTGGAGAATGTTATAAACTAAAGACTTCCAGCACCATCTGTTATAGATTACTGCAGACATTACTGGTAGAGAGACAAAGGACTGTGGTACCAGTCCTCTTTGGATATCATTTAATCCTGTATCAGAGCTCTATATAAAATACAAGAATGCTCAAAGTCAGCCAGAGCAGAACAAAGCTTTAATCTATTCTCTTTTTCTTACTGAGGATGGTTTTGCTTCAGTGGGCAGAAATCTGATTATCTCTAACAGGCTAATAGAAAAGTTTCTATAAACTGATAACAGTTACTGGCTGCATTGCTTTTCCTATTTCAGTTTTCTCACTGAAATACGACTTCCTCCCTTCCTCCCCTAAAAGGCTAAAAAAGTGTTAGATTTAACTGGAAATGAGTATCAGGACGGATATGAGCTTAGAAAATGAAATTCAATATTTATTAGTTAATTCCACAGAAACTGTGATTGCTTATGGTATGTCAGACATTGTGATAAACATTGAGAAATCCAAGGAAATTTAGAGACTTCTTTAACCACTAGTGCTTCTAATCCAGCATGAAGACAAATGAAGAAAATACAATCATTAGTGTGTGGTAGAAATATGAAACAAATTTCTTCTATTTTTGCCTTATTTTGATTTTAAAGAAAAAGAATACAACAAAAAAGTGACTTAAATGACATGGTTTCTCCAGTTTTGAGATTACAGTCTCTCTCTTTACTTTTTCTTCTCTTTATTCAAGTTTTAACAAACAAACATAAGAAAAAGAGATTAGTGATAATATTTTACATACCATGATAAGGCAGCTGTGTCACATAATATAAGGCACTGGAATCATCAAAAATCTCTGAAGTTCAAACATACTTCATAAAATAATGAGAGTTACATTTTTTAAAAATAGTAACATTTTCATTAGGGTTTATATCTTATCTGAGATCAATAAAATACTAGAAACATCAAACAAGAATAGAACAAATGAAATGAAATTTAAATCACACTGGTAAATATGAGAGGTATTTTATGTTTATTTTTCCTAATCTTCCTAGCATGTTTTACAAGGCACTTCTAGTATTCTTGAAAGAATAATGACTATCTTTAATAATTATTTTGAAATCACAGAACAGGAAGATGTATTTTATTCTGTGAATCATAAAACAAGTCTTGGAAGAAGGAACTCCCTTTTCAGAATCACATCTGTTCTAGTTCAATATGTGTTTATCCCACTTATGAAAAATCACAGTCGGGGGATGGTTTTGATTATGCAGGTTATAGTTTCAAAGACCTATTCTTATTGATAAGTGTTTATTATACAATCTTTTATTAAATTAGAATTTAAATTTAGGTAACTCATTTGATACT
Source organism: Colobus angolensis palliatus (assembly GCF_000951035.1). Classification (NCBI taxonomy): domain Eukaryota; kingdom Metazoa; phylum Chordata; class Mammalia; order Primates; family Cercopithecidae; genus Colobus; species Colobus angolensis. Next base: position 1,877,055 of record NW_012116311.1, read on the forward strand.
GGGTTTGAGCTTACCAATCATGATGTCTTATCTAATAACATGCTAGTAAACACTTTTGTAGATTACTTAAATACAAAGTGTGTCTAATTAAAAATATACTGATCAGGCACAATGGCTTATGCCTGAAATCCCAGTGCTTTGGAAGGCTGAGGCAGGTGGACCACTTGAGGCCAAGAGTTCAAGACCAGCCTGGTCAGCATGGTGAAACCCTGTCTCTAATAAGATATAAATATTAGCTGGTCTTAGTGGATCATACCTGTGATCTCAGCTACTCAGGAGGCTGAGGTATGAGAATTGCTTGAACCTGGGGGACAGAGGTTGCAGTGAACTGAGATTGTGCCACTGCACTCCAGTCTGGCAAGAGCAAGACCCTGTCTTAAAATGAAACAAAACAAAACAAAAATCCACAAAACAGCGTGTTTCAAAAATGGCTATATGAAGAAGTGCTTCTAATCATAGAGAATAATTTACCATTTCACAAATTTTGACAACAAAATATTTAGAAATGATTACTTGTGAGCATTTGAAAATTAGAATTAGAAACTTGCAAAATGTTTACTCTTGAGCAACTGCTACCTTGAAGAACTAACTTTGTAGCTTTCTTATTTGAGCCTGCTCCCGTACCCCAAAGTTTCCTAGTCTACGCAGTGGTAATATGCAACCTCACTGGCTCAAGGTGCATACAATAGAGTTCTGAAAAGAGGTAAGTTAGAAAACATATAGGAGACTCCCAAGAACCCGGTGCAAAAGTAGACAAAAATTAGAGGATCTAACTTTGGGAAAAAAAGTAGACCTTATCTTGTGGGATTTGCATGTTTACTGTGCTTTTAATGTGATTCCAAACCTGGACACAATGTGGAAAGCTTGAGGGTAGAATTGGGGGCACATAATGAGATTTCAGGCAAACCTGAGGAAGCCAAAGAACCTCGCAGAAGGTGAACCTCAAAATCTGAATATAAACTCTGCTCATGAATGACTACTAAGCTACACAGCCTCAGGGAAGACTTTCAAGGGTTCAAGCTAAAGAATAAGAGCTGGGAGCAGGAAAAAACTGAGCAGAAACATCAGCAGATACCCACCATGTAGGAGAAAGATTTTCCAATTTGTGTCTTGGTGAATTAAGTGGCTACTATACCAAGATTAGGGCAATAATCCTAGTAGAAACAAACCAAAAAAGCCAGATCTCAAAGTCTTTAAAACACCGTTCACGATAACCTAAGGAATATGAATGTGTGAATTACACTCAGCAAAGCAGCAGGCATTAGAAATTAACACCAAATGGACCCAGCTGTGAGATTTAGCAGCTAAAAATGTCACAGCAACTACTTTAAATTTTCTCAAGGGATTAAACTATGTATAAAAAATTAAATGTTAATTTGGTATTAACAATAAAAGAGTAAGGAAATCTCACCCAGAAATGAGAAATTATAAAAATAAAGTGATTCAAATAATAATTTAAAAATTGAATTAACTGAAAGGAAAATGTTCTATATGTTATTAAAAGAGCATTTTAGATGGCATGTAAATAACCAGTACATTTTTAAATTAAATTAATAGATACTATACAATCTGAATGAAGAGTGAAAAAAAGGTAAGACCTTATCAAATGGGACAATATATTTGCAATTAAAGTTCCAACAGGAGCAGAATAGAAAAAGGAACAGACAATTTTTTGAAGAATAAATGACTAAAACTTCTAAAATTCAGTGAACATATAATAGCATAAATGTAAGGAAAATTGTACTTACTTAAGTACATAATAATTCAACAGATAAAAGTCAAATCAGAAGATTTTAAATACAGCTAGAGAAAATGATATATTACATATTACATATAGAAACAGTAACAACTAATGGCTGTTTTCTCATTAGAAATAATGGGTGCCGGAACCTATTTAAAGAGTATATTCAAAGTACTACAAAAAAAACTTTTAATGCAGGATTTTATAATCAGTCAGGCTAATTCTTAAATCTGAATGCTTAATAAAATCATTTTTATGTTGAAAGCAGAAAGAATTTGTTATTAGCAGAACTGCACTTCAAGAAACACTAAAGTAAATCAGTCTGAAGAGAAATGGTACCAGTGGGCAACCTGGATTATGCAGGAAAGAATGAAGAACACTAGAAATAATAAAGATATGGGTAAATATAAAAGACTACACTCATATAGCATATGTGCATATAGAGATATATGCAATATATAAAATATACATACATGGGTGTAATTTTTTCTCTTAATTTCTTTATGATGAATACAACTAATCAAAAGAAAATCTAACACTATTTCGTTAGTGTTTTAACATATGTAGATATACAATAACAATAGTGTAAAGGATAAGGAGGTATAAATGAAATAATACTGTCATAAGTTTTCTGTTTTACCAGAAATAACATATTAAAGAGAACTGTAATAAATTTAATATGAATGCTGTAATTTTTAAAGCAACTGCTAAATAATGTGAAAGTGTATAGTTGAAAGTCACAAGTTTAAAACATTATACTAAAAATCTTCTTAACTCAAAAGACGTAAAATATAGAAAAAAACCCACATTAGACAAATGGAACTGAAAAAAAGGCAGACCTAAATCCAACCATATATCATTACATTAAATATTAATGGACTAAACTTTCTTATTAACAGGCAGAGATTACCATAATTGATAAGAAAGGGCCACTTATGTAATTGTCTAAAAGAGATAGACTTTAAATAAAAACACACAGATACATACTATTAACCAATAACTATCATTGAGCTGGTTGACTATATCAATAACAAATAAAATATAATTTTAGTAATATAGGAAGTATTACTAGAGATGAAAGGGAGATTTCGTAACATCATCAATGCAACAAAAATAGCAATAACAACTGTATACTTATCTACTAAAATATCTCCAAAATATAAAACCAAAAACTGACAGATTGAAAGGAAAATAGACTATCAGTTATAGTTGAAGATTATAATACTTCTCACTCAGTTATTGATAGAATAAGTAGATGAAAAATCAGAAAACATACGAACAACTTTATAAATTAGCTTACTTTTACTGACATTTATAAAATAATCCACTCAAGAGAAGAAGAATATACATTCTTTGCAAGTGTACATAGAACCTACATCAAAATGTTTCATGGGGAGTGCTATATTTTCATAAGTGTATAAAAAATAAAATTATACAAATCTGACAAAAATTAATTAGAAACAAACTGCAAAAGTGATATCTGGACAATTGAAAATGACTGAATTTAAATAACATATGTTTAAATGATCCAGCAGTCCAAAAGTTGCAATTATTTCTAATTGAAATTAAGAAAAATATTTTGAATCGAAAATGAGAACACAACATGTAAATATTTGGGCAGATCAAATAAAAAAGTAAAATTTATTTCATATGCAAATATGAGATAAAGAAGATCGAAAACTAATGATCTAAGTCTCCATCTTAAAAGCTAGAAAAGCAAGATAAGTTACATTAAAAGGCAAATAAATTTTAAGAAATGATAAAAGGGAAATCAATGAAATAGAAAACAAAACTATAGAGAAAATTCATTGAAACCAAAATATGAGTTTTAAAAGATTAATAAAATTGGAAAAACCTCTTAGCTAATCAAGAAGAAAAAAGAAAAGTCACAATTTAAATGTCAATAATAAAAGGGGACATTGCTACAGAGCTCACACTGAAAAAGATAATAAATGAATACCAGAAATAAATTTATTCCAATGAATTTGACAAGTTCAAGTAGGTAAATCCTTTAAAAGCCTGAATTATCAAAAGCAGTATTGAAAGGAATAGAAAACCTAAATACCCCTGTATTTATTAAATAAATTGAATTTGTAATTAAAATCCTTTCAACAGAAATTTAGGCCCTGTTGTGATACACGGTGATTTTTTTTTTTAACTTTCAATAAGTAAACAATGCTAAACAACTCTTTCAGAAAGCAGAGGGGAAAGGAATACATTCCGACTTACTTTATGAGACTGGTATTATCTGATACTAAACCAGACAATTGTTTCAAACAATATTAAACACAGATTCCTCCCATTAATATAGGTCCACATATCTTAACATGCTACTTGAAAATAAACTTTAGTGGCATATAAAAAGAAAGCTATCTCATCACTAAAAGTGTTTTATCCTAGGAATGAACATTTGGATTAACATCAAAAAATCAAATCATGCATTTCACCATATTAATAGCATATAAAAGAGAAGATCTGCCTCAATTAAAAAACTCAACATGCATTCATGTTAGTAAAGATGGCCAGCAAAGTAGTAATTTTAAAAACTCCCTTAAATTGATAAAGGACAGATACCAAAATTTATAGCCATTTAGACTGGTTAATAACAAAATTATTTATAGGTAAAGGTCAGTGATATGAGATGGGTTATGTTGTCATCACTTCTGTTAGCTGTTGTACTAGAATCTTAGTCAGCAGAATAAAGCAAGAAAAGAATATAAAAGACATAAAAAGCAGAAAGAAAAGTAAAATTGTCCTTGGTCATAGATGACATGACAGTATACATAATAAGTGTCTACAAAATGACTACTAGAACTAAAGAGTGAACTTACCATGCTTGCAAGAAACAAGGACAATATACAAAATCAATTGCATTTCTATATACCAGTAATGAATAATTAGGAAATTAAAAAAGCAAGTGTTTTTACAACAGAATACTCAGTAATTAATTAAATATGTGCAATCCTCTACAATGAAAATCACAAATTACTTTTGGAAATCTTCTGCAATGAAAATGACAACTTTTAGAGAGAAATTGAATATATGAAGCAATATATGTTATACATTGAAAAAGTGTTACAGTGACAATAATGCTTAAAGTGATCTATACATTTAATTCAATAATTTTTTTCATTTGGTACCCTTTCATATTTTTGTTTGTACTTTTGGATTTTTTATCTTTGTTGGTATGTAAGTGTACATATTTATGGACTTTATGAGATGTTTTGATAGAGACAAGTGGTATGAAATAATCATATCATGGAGAGTGGGTTATCCATACCCTTCAAGCATTTATTATCTGTGTTAAACAATCTAATTACACTCTTATTTTCAAATGTCCAATTAAGTTATTATTGACTACACTCACCCTGTTGTGTTATCAAATAGTAGGTCTTATTCATTCTTTCTAACCATTTACCATTATTTACCATTTACCATTCTTTCTAACCATTTACCATTCCCCCCTCCCTCTCAGCCCCTGTCTACCCTTCCCAGCCTCTGGTAATCATCCTTCTACTCTTTAGTTCCACGAGTTCAATTGTTTTGAGTTTAGATTACACAAATAACTGAGATGATGCAATGTATCTCTATCTGTGGCTGGCTTATTTTACATAACATAATAATCTCCAGTTCATTCATGTTGCAAATGACAGTATCTCATGCTATTTTATGGCTGAATAGCACTCCATTGTTTATATGTGCCACATTTTCTTTATCCATTCATCTGTTGGTGGACACATAGGTTGCTTCCAAATATTACCTTTGTAAACAGTGCTGCAGCAAACATGGAAGTACAGATATCTCTACAATATACTGATTTCCTTTCTTTTGGGTATATATCCAGCAGTGGGATTGCTGAATCATATGGTAGCCCATTTTTTTAGTTTTCTGAGGAACCTCCAAACTTCTCTCCACAGTGATTGTACTAATTTACATTCCCAAGAAGAGTGTATCAGGGTTCCCTTTTCTCCACATCTCACCAGTATTTGTTATTACTTGTCTCTAGGATACAAGCCATTTTAACTGGGGTGAGATAACATCTCATTGTAATTTTGATTTGCATTTCTCTGATGATAAGTGATGTTGAGCCCCATGTCATATGTCTGTTTGCCAGTGGTATATCTTCTTTTGAGAAATATCTATTCAATTCTTTTTGCTAATTTTCTATTAGATTATATTTCTTCCTATAGAGTTGTTTGAGCTCCTTACATATTCTAGTTATTAGTCTCTTGTCAGATGAGTAGTTTGGAAGTATTTCCTCCCGTTCTGTTAGTTTTCTCTTCACTTTTTTTTATTGTTTTCTTTGTTGTGCAGAAGCTTTTTAACTTAATCACATTTGTGTATTTTTGCTTTGGTTGCCTGTGCTTGTGGGGTATTGTTGAATAAATTTTTCCCCAGACCAATGTCCTGGAAATTTCCCTCTATGTATTGTAGTAGTTTCACAGTTTGACATTTCAGATTTAAGTATTTATTTATTTATTTATTGAGACGTAGTCTTGCTCTGTCGCCCAGGCTGGAGTGCAGTGGCGCTATCTTGGCTCACTGCAAGCTCCGCCCCCCTGGTTCACGCCATTCTCCTGCCTCAGCCTCTAGAGCAGCTGGGACTACAGGCACCTGCCACCATGCCCAGCTAATTTTTTGTATTGTTTATTAGAGACAGGGTTTCACCATATTATCCAGGATGGTCTCAATCTCCTGACCTCGTGAGCCGCCCGCCTCAGCCTCTCAAAGTGCTGGGATTACAGGCGTGAGCCACCGCACCAAGCCCATTAAGTATTTAATTCATTTTGATTGTATTTTTGTATATGGTGAGAGATAGGGGTCCAGTATCCTTCTTCTGCATAAGGCTATTTATTTTTGCCAGCACCATTTAGATATTATTTGTATAAACAAGCAAAAATAAAAACTAATAAAACCCTATGCTTTAACTGTGTCACTAATTTTTAACTTTTTGTTGTTTCTATTTATATCTTACTGTATTATGTCTTGAAAGGTGGTTGTAGTTATTATTTTGTATTGATTTATCATTTAGTCCTTCTACTTAAGATGAGTGGTTTACACACCATAGCCACAGTGTTATAATATCTTATGTTTTTCTGAGCACTTACTATTACCAGTGGGTTTTGTACCTTTAGGAGATTACTTATTGATCATTAACATCCTTTGCTTTCTGATTGAAGTAATATCTTCAGCATTTCTTGTAGAACAAGAAATGGTACTAATTAAATTTCTTAGCTATTTTTTTGGTCTGGGAAAGTCTATTTCTCCTTCACATTGGAAGAACATGTTTGCCAGATATACTATTCTAGGGTAAAAGTATTTTTTTTCCCTTCCCCATTTTAAATGTGTCATGTCACTCTCTCCTGGCCTGTAAGTTTTCCACTGAAAAGTCTGCTGCCAGGTTTTAGTGGAATTAAATTTCCATTACATGTTATTGTTCCTTTATCTTGCGTTTAGAATTCTTTATCTTTTCTCTTCAGGAGTTTTATTATTTAATGCCTTGATGTAGCCTTCTTTGGATTAAATGTGTTTGGTGTTCTATAACCTTCTTGTACTTGGATATTAATGTTTTTATCTAGGTTTAAGAAGTTTTCTGTTATCCCTTTGAATAAACTTTCTACCTCTGTTACTTTCTCTACATCCTTTTTAAGGCCAGTAACTCTTAAATTTGCCTTTTTGTGGTTATTTTCTAGATCCTGTAGGCTTGCTTCATTTTTTTTTTTAAATCTTTGTCTCTTTTGTGCATTTCCAAATAGCCTGTCACTAATTCTTTCTTCTGCTTGATCAGTTATCCTTTTAAAGGATTCTGATGCATTCTTCCGTATTCCAATTGAATTTTGTAGCTCCAGAATTTTTGCTTGATTCTTTTTAGTTATTCTAATCTTTTTGATACATTTATCTGATAGGAGTCTGAATTATTTCTCAGTGTTCTCTTGAATTTAAGTTTCCATTTTGAAAAAAGCAGCTATTTTGAATTCTCTGTCTGAAAGGTCACATATCTCTGTTTCTCCAGGATTGGTTCCTGGAACTTTGCTTAGTTCATTTGCTGAGGTCATGTTGACGCCAGTGGATGTTCTTCAGTGTCCAGACATTGAAGAGTTATGTATTTATTTAGTCCTTATTGTCTGAACTTTGTACCTGTCCTACTGGGGAAAGCTTTATAGATATTGAAAAGGGAGATGGGTTTTGTGATTTAAGCTACATCTATTTGAGGGTGCACCTCAAGCCCAGTAACACTGTGGTTCTTGGAGACTTATAGAGTCTGGTAGAATTTTCTAGATTACCAGGCAGTGGCTCTTGTTCTCTTCCCTTATTTTCTCTTAAACAAATGGAGTCTCTGTCTCTATTCTGAACCGCCTAAAGCTGGGGATGGAATGACACAAGCTCCCTTGTGGCTACCACCACTATGACTGTGCTGGGTTAGGCCTGAAGCCAGACAGCACTGGGTCTCACCCAAGGCCTACTGTAACAACGCCCTGGCTATTGCCTATGTTCTCTCAAGGCCTTGGAGCTCAACAACCAGCAGGTGGCAAAGACAACCAGGCCAGTGTCCTTCTCTTCAGGGCAGTGAGTTCTCTCAGGCCCTTGGTGAGTCTAGAGGTGCCATCTGGGAGTCAGAGACTAGGGTCAAAAACCTTGGTAATCTTCCTGGTATTCTATTGCATTGTGGCTGAGCTGGCACTCAAACCTCAAGATGCAGTTCTTCTCTTTATTCCCTCTCCTTTCCAAAGGCAGAGGCCCCTCACCCCACAGCAACTGCCACCACATACCATGAGGAGTACTGCCAGACTACTGCCAATGTTCTCTTGAGGCCCACGGTTTCTTAAGTCAGCTTGTGTTGAACACTGTCTGGCCTAGGACTCAACCTTCAGGGCAATAGGCTCCCCTCTGGCCCAGGGCATGTCCGAAATTGCCCTTCAAGAGTCAACTCCTGGAGTCGAGTACTCCAAGAGCCCAAAGGTGTTCTAATTCCCTGTGACTGTGCTAGTACCTAATGTGCAAGACAAAGTGCCTTTTACTCTTCCTTCTGCTTCTCTCAAGCAGAAGGAGTTTCTCCTTGTAACACAGCTGCTAATGTGCTTTGTCTTTCCTGAAGCTAGCAAGTCTCAGAGGCTCATCCAAGGCCCTTGATGTAGTACCTGAGTATTGCTGCTGGTTATTCAGGGGCTGAGGGCTCTTCACTTGGCAGGTAATGAATGCTACCAGGACGGGGTCATTTACTTCAAGGCAGCAGGTTGCTTTTTGGTCCAGTGTATTTCTAGAAATGTCATCTGGAAGCTAGGGCTTAGAAAAGGGGCCTCATGACTCTGACTAGTGCCCTATCCTGTGTGGCTGAGCTTGCATCCAAGATGCAAGACAAGGTCCTCCCCACTCTTCCCTCTCCTCTCCTTAAACAGATGGAAGGAGTCCCTTTTGGAGTCATGAGCTGTACAGCTTGGGGTTAGGGGAGGAGTAATGCCAGCATTCCTTTAGCTGCCCCAGCTGGTGTCTCACCAGGTCATATCCCTAATCCCCGTGCCCCAAACCCAATGTCTCTGAGCCCAGTTCAGCACTGCAACTCACCAAAGAGTCCTTATAGCCTAGACTGCTTTTTAACTTTACTTAGAGACACAGAGCATTGTATCTCTTGGTGGCTAGGTTTGTGGGAATTCAAGTTACAACTATTGGGATTGGCAATTCACCTCTGGCTAGGACTGGTTTAAATGCTCCCTCCATGGGCGTCAGGTGACTTTGGTCCAGTTTTCCTTTCTGCTGTAACAGGACAGCACTGATTTCAAAACGTCACAATTGCTGTGCTCTCCTCCCAATGCCCAGAGATGCTCTCTGAACCACACATGTGCTGCAGGTTGTGGGGGCGTTGGGAGGGAAGGAGTGGCATCCGCCATCAAGACTGTTTTTTTCCATCTCTTCAGTACCTCTTTTAGTGATGTGAAGTTAAAAACGGATACTCTTTGTGCTCACCTGATTTTTAATTGTTATGAAGGGTTTTTGTTTGTTTTCTGTGTAGACAGTTGTTAAATTGGTATCCTTGCTGGGGAGCACTATCAGTGCAGCCTTCTATTCAGCCCTCTTGCTCTGCCTCCTCAATTCAATCTTAACCTAATTTCCCCAGGATTTTGTGTAGAAATGGCAGGCTTATTTAAGATGCTATATGTAAATTCAAAGAATCAGAAAAAGCTAAAACAACTTAAAAAAAAGAGTAAAGTTGGCTTTACAATACCAGACTCCAAGACTTACCATATGGTACTTGAGAACTAGGTATTGATTTTAAGGATAGAAATACAGAGCAGGAAATCAATCGAATTGATAGAATAGGTAATGTGATAGGGCAAGAATAATATTTTCAGGAAAAGATGCCAGAAACAATGAATCTTTGTAGAAAACAAATTACTTCAACTCTTATTTAACACTGTAAAAATAAACTCAAAAACAATCTTATATCTAAACAATGTTTTGGGAGTACCCAGATAAATTGGGGTTCCAATACCATACCAGAACTGTTAGCAGTATGCCCTAAGTGGAAATGAAGGAGAGCTGCATGTTTTTACCTGGCAGATGACCTAATGACTTGCTGTCCAACCCATGACCAGGGAGTACGTCACACAGGAAAATCATTTATACTGGCAGATACGCTTATGGATGTTGTCTGACTTGTGTCCAGTTTATGCACACCTGACAATCACTCCAGCACTGGTAGGCTGACTTTGTGTTCCCCAGCATCTGAGGGAAAACCTGGCCTGGGGCAGACCCTAGTGATTTTGACGGAAGGCACACATTCAATACACCACCATCACAGAAAATAAGTTTAAAATATTTTACTTACAGATACTGACCAGGGAAAGTTGAGTCCTAGGCTATGTAATGCACGTATGAAGAGTCAGGCAGAGATGAGAGTGAGAAGAGAGAGTGAGAAGAGAGAGTGAGAGAGAGAGTGAGTGAGTGAGAGAATGAGCGAGAGAGTGCACTTGGCAACTAGCAAAATACATATATATATATATATATATAATTCCAATCTCTTTGATACATATATCTGATAGGAGTCTGAATTCTTTCTCAGTGTTCTCTTGAATTTAAGTTTCCCATTTCATATATATACATACACACACATACATACATATATATGGATAACTTTAAATTATGTATATGTAGGCAAATGCCTGAATGGTCCTTTTAAATGAAGCTGCAGCAAAACAGGGAGCCCAGTCTGCCAACTGGGAGAGATGTCTCTAAGTTTCTAACTCTGGCAACCAGATTTATTCATCTGGGTGGGGTGTATACCTGAAAACTGTGTTGAGAGTGATTGAACCCTACTTCTAATATAAGAAAGGTAAACCTGTAATCGAAATGAAAACTAAGAAATAATGAAATAAGGATTTACCACAAAGAGATAAAATCATACAAATGTTTAAAGAAAACATAGGAGAAAATATTTGACTTTGATTTAGGCAAACTTTATAAAGTATAACACAAAGATAACAGTCATTAAAAAATGATAACTTGGACCACAACAAAATTAAAAACTATTACCCTTTGAAAGCTAAAATGGTTAAAAATAAATAGCAACCCACCAATGTCAGGAAAATATTTTGAGTGAAGATAAGTATTTAGCTAATTTTTACAAAACAATTATTAGAAGTGTCTATCATAAGATTTGAATAGACACTTAACAAAAGAAGCTATTCACATGCCCAGTGCATGCACAACTAATCAACAGGAAATTAAAAATAAAACCTGTATTGAATACTACTACACAAAAACATAGAATGACTAAAAATAAATAAGACTAGCAATAACAAATTTTTGTCATAGATGTAGAGCAAACAGACCTCTTAAATATTACTGGTAAAAATTCAAAGTCAAAACAGCAACACTGGAAAAAAGTTAAGCAGTTTTTTAGGTAGTTAAATATATGACAAGCATATGAGCCAGTAATTTCACTATTAGGTTTTTATATAAGACTGAATGAAATGCGTTGACGAAGGCTTACACATGAATGTGTGTAGCAGTACAACTAATAATTGTCAAAATCTAGAAACAAACAGTCATTAACTGGTGAATGGATAAACAAATTGAGGCATATTTATTTAACTAAATTCTACTCTATTAAATGCTATCTAGCAATACAAGAGAACAAACTACTTTTATGTGTAATAATATAGATAAATTTCAAAAACTCATTTTTAATGAAATAAATCAAACAATTTCTATTTTTATAAAATTCTAGAAGGCAAAATTGTATTTTCTGGAAGCAGATCATTGATTGCCTAGGGCTAGGAGTACAAAGAGACATGAAACATTTGGGAGATGGAAATGTTCTATGAGTTGATTTTCATGGTGGGGATATGTTTATATACATGTGTCAAAATTCATTGAACTGTGTATTTAAAAATGGATGAATTAGAATATGCAAATTACACCTTTAGAAAGCTGCTAAACATAAATAAGCACAATAAGGAAGGTATAGAACATACTTGAGAATACATAGCTCTTCTTTTGCTTTCTTAAAATTATGCTTTTTTTTCTTTTTATAGTCTCTTTATCCTGTTCAATGAATACAGATATGCTCTAATTCTGCTTTGACTCTCTAATGATCTCTTACAGTCGCTTGTATAAGATGTTGTTCTTACATACATTTTGAACTGTCTGGTTTATCAGTTCATTATGGTTTATCACTTCAGTACTAATCTTTTTCCTGAGACACAGGCCCACATTCCCAATAACTTTCCAGACATTCCTACTTATGTGTTCCAGCACATAGTTACATGTTTTTGCAAGGTAAAATAAATAGGATTTAATATCAATACCTCCAACTTGGAAAAATTATTATAACTTTCCAATACTGAGCCTTAGCTAGTGGTAGGTACTGTGAAGGTTAGTGAACATTTCCTCATCTAATTTTTATAAAAATGGTTGATTTCTTATCAATTTTTTTCACAAATGACATATCTGAAACTCAGAGAAGTTAAACAAATTTTCCAAAGTAATACAACTGGTAAAATCATAGACATGTCATTTTATGGTTTCTAAGGGCCAAATATCAGAATATTTGTTGTGATCCATAGAGTAATGTGTAACTATTGGTTATAATAATTACTAGTACATATCTTTTTATTAACTACCACCTGGTATAGTTCTTTGATATTGAAATTCTGATATTGAATGGGGACCTCTCAGGAATTAAGAATCTATAAGATTTTTCAAAACACATATATAAATTATGACACATCTGTCTTATGAAGTGTCATGATGCTTTTCAAAATAAATTTTGCAAGAATATTTAAAAGATACTATTCATGTTCTTTGCCCAATTTGTAATGGTTTTTTATTTTTTAAATTTGCTTAAGTTCCTTGTAGATTCTTGATATTAGAATTTGTCAGGTGGATAGATCCCAAACATTTCCCCCCATTCTGTAGATTGTCTGTTTACTCTGATGATAGTTTCTTTTGCTATGCAGAAGCTCTTTCATTTAATTAGATCTTGTCAATATTTGCTTTTATTGCAACTGCTTTTGGGGATTTCATCTTAAAATCTTAGCCCATGCCTGTGTCCTGAATGGTATTGCCTAGATTTTCTTCAAGGGTTTTTATAGTTTGGGGTTTTACATTTAAGTCTTTAATTTATGTTAAATTAATTTTTGTATAAGGTATAAGGAAGGGGTCCAGTTTCAATTCCTGCATATGGCTTGCCAGTTCTCCCAGCATCATTTAATAAATAGGGAATCCTTTCCCCATCGCTTGTTTTTGTCATGTTTGTTGAAGATCAGTTGGTTGTAGATGTGCAGTCTTATTTCTGAGTTCTCTATTCTGTTCCACTGGACTATGTGTCTGTTTTTGTACAAGTACCATGTTATTTTGGTTACTGTAGCCTTGTGGTCTAGTTTGAAGTCGTGTAGCATGATGCTTCCAGCTTTGTTCTTTTTGCTTAGGATTGTCTTGACTATACCATCTCTTTTTTGGTTCCACACGAATTTTAAAATAGGTTTTTTCTAATTCTATGAAGAACGTAAATGGTAATTAAATGGGAACAGCATTGAATCTATAAATTATTTTGGCCAGTATGGCCATTTTCACAATATTGACTCTTCTTATCCATGAACATGGAATGCTTTTCCATTTGTTTGTGTCCTCTCATTTCCTTGAATAGTGGTTTGCAGTTCTCCTTGAAGAGGTCCTCCACTTCTCTTGTTAGGTGTATTCCTAGGTATGTTATTCTCTTTGTAGCAATTGTGAATGGGAATTAATTATTATTTGGCTCTCTGCTTGCCTACTGTTGGTGTATAGGAATGCCTGTGACTTTTGCATAAAGATACAGGCATGCATATATTCATTGCAGCACTATTCACAATGGTAAAGACATGGAATCAACCCAAATGCCCATCTGTGATAGACTAGATAAAGAAAATGTGGCATATATGCATCATGGAATACAACAGAACCATAAAAATGAAAGAGATCATGTCCTTTGTAGGGACATGGATGGAGCTGGAAGGCATTATACTCAGCAAACTAATGCAGGAACAGAAAACCAAACACCTCATGTCCCCACTTATAAGTAGGAGCTGAACAGTGAGAACACATGGAAACAGGAAGGAGAAAAACACACACTGGGGCCTGCCACAGGGTGGGATGAGGGGCAGGGAGAGCATTAGGAGAAAACAGCTAATGCATGCTGCTCTCAATACCTAGGTGATGGGTTGATAGGTACAACAAAACACCATGCTACACATTTACCTATGTAACAAACCTGCACATCTGATGTATGTACCCCAGAACTTAAATTTTTTTAAAAATGACAAAAATGAGAGACTACGATGTCTTTTTAAAAAATAGAACAGGTTAGAAAATTAGAAAAAAATGCGGAGGGGTCCTAAAAACCAGATTGCCTGCGCTTAAAATTCAGCACCAAACATTTAGTACCTTGATACATTTGGATAAATTACTTAATCTCTCTGCATTTTAACCACATTTATTTAATGGTAAAAAGAACATACTTCATAGGACTGCTGTGATTGATGATTCACTAAGATAGTATGTGGAAAATATGTACTAACGCTGTAGGCACATTGCTAATATACAATATTGACAATTATAATAAGCCTATAGATAAATAATACCAAAATGGCTTAAAAAAATAGCTCTCTTTAGGAGAGGAGATGATAGATCGAATTTAGATTTTCTGCTATAGATTTTTCCCTGTGTACTCTATCTACAATAGGAACAAATTATTTTTAAATTCATTTCTAACAAATTACAAAGACATATTTTAATTGTTATTTCATTTGCAAATAGGCAAAAGCCAGTTTACACAACTTATGAATTAAGCTCAGTAAAGTTCTATTTGTGTTCCTTTAGGTAGTCCAGAGTCAGGACTCTGCACAATAGGAACCAGTGGCTGGAAAAAGCATACTTAAGGAATTAATTAGTGAGTACAAGCTACAGGTCTCACTAGATTCCTGTACTATTTGTAGGAAAGTGTGGGGAGTATTAGCCAGTGGTTTGTAGGTAAATGTTAACAACTAGCTCTCCAGAAACAGCAAGTTCTGATTTGTAGTGTTTGCTTATCATTATAGCTTAAAACATTCACCCACCATGACTGATATCAAGCTATTAACATGATTTCACTGAACAAAGACTTGGAAAAGATGTGTAGTAGCGCATACCATTGTATAGGATCTCCATCATATAGCCACCATAGATGTGGCTATTATTCATTATGAAAAGCATAAAAATATAATAACATTATAGTAACATATTAATATATTTTAATAAAATTATATTAACATGTTTAATAAAAGGCATAAAATACCTAAGAAGTAATGAAATTTGAGTATTTATTACTTTTATTTTTAATCTGATGTATTTAACTATAAGTTTCTATAATTTGCATTTTATTTGTGGCTGTGCTTAACTACTGACTCATAAAATTTATGAAATTTTTACAGTCTCTTCATGGGAGCTGGCATGAATCAGCTCCAGCATACTGTTGAGAGTATCTCTGAAATTTGTTAGCTCATCCACATAGTTTGAATATCTTTACTTTTAACAATGAAAGCCTATTTCTAAAAACTCATTAGAACAGTTAAGAGACTACTATTTTTACACATATGAAAGACACTCATTGTTCTATGTAACAGAATGAAAATTGCTGATTGAGATGCTGATTTGAGAAGCACTCATCATTTCCTTTGAATTGTGGTTCTTTCAGATAAAATGCTAGCTGACCATCTTAAGCTGTGCACTTTTAAAAATTTGACTCGGCCGGGCGCGGTGGCTCAAGCCTGTAATCCCAGCACTTTGGGAGGCCGAGACGGGTGGATCACGAGGTCAGGAGATCGAGACCATCCTGGCTAACATGGTGAAACCCCGTCTCTACTAAAAATACAAAAACTAGCCGGGCGAGGTGGCGGGCGCCTGTAGTCCCAGCTACTCCGGAGGCTGAGGCAGGAGAATGGCGTAAACCCGGGAGGCGGAGCTTGCAGTGAGCTGAGATCCAGCCACTGCACTCCAGGCCGGGCGACAGAGTGAGACTCCGCCTCAAAAAAAAAAAAAAAAAAAAATTGACTCATAGGGACTTCCGTATTTCTATCAAGAAGATAATTACTATACTTAAATTTTATGTTTTTAGATAATTTTAAACTCACATGCAGTTGTAAAAATATAATACAGGAAAATTCCATATCCCATACCGCACTGTTATAGAACAATATCCCCAATCAAAATATTGACCTTGGTACAGTCAAAAGACAGAATATTTCCATCATCACAATGATCCCTCATGTCACCGTTCTTTAGCCACACCCCCTTACATGATACCCATCCTTTTTAACCTCTGATTTGTCCTTCATTTCTATAATTAGGTCATTTCTAAAATATTATATAAATGGAATAATACAATGTATAATGTTTTATGTTGCTTTTTTTTAACCATGCGGTATAGATCTCTGAAGATACATTTGATTTTCTGTTTGCATAAATTTTTACTGTTTTTCATTGCCAAGTAGTATTTCATAGCATTGATATACCATGGTTTATTTATATATTTACCCTTTGAAGGACATGAGTTATTACCAGTTTATGGTATAATGAGTAAAACTGCTATGAACACTTGTGTGAAATATTTTTGTGAAGATAAGTTTTCATTCTACTGGGACAAATGCCTATGAATACACATAATTGCTGGGTTGTGTGGCTTTTGTATGTTTAGTTCTTGAAGAAATTACCCAATTATTTCCAGAGTGACTGTACCATTTTTTATTTTTACCAGCAATTATGAGTGATCCAGTTTCTCCACATCCATGCCAGCATTTGGTATTGTCTATATTTCATTTTAGACACCGTAATTTTGATTTATATTTCCCCAGTGGATAATGATGTTGAACCTCTTTTTATATGTTTGTTCACTATCTGTGTATCTTTAGTGACATTTGTCTCCATGGTTTTTGTCTTATTTTAATTGGACAGTGATATGGCATGGCTGTCTCCCTGCCCAACTCTCATCTTGAATTGTAGTTCCCATAATCCCCACGTGTCATGGGAGGGACTCAGTGGGAGGCAATTGAATCATAGGGGTGCTGGCACTATAAGGGGCTTTTCCCTTTTTGCTCAGCTCTCACTCTGCCTCCTGGGACCCTATTAAAAGTTGCCTTCCTCCGTGATTGTAAGTTTCCTGAGGCCTCCCCAGCCATGCAGAACTGTGAGTCAATTAAATCTCTTTTCTTTCTAAATTATCCAGTCTCTGGCATTTCTTCATAGTAATGTGAGAATGGACTAACATAAACAGTTTCCTTTTTATTTTGCTATTGTATTTTGATTTACTATTGTGTTTTTAGGATGGACACTAATCCTTTGTCAGATATATGGTTTGAAAATATTTCATCTCAGTCTGTAGCTGGTCATTATATCCCCTGTGATGGTTAATACTGAGCGTCAACTGGATTGGATTGAAGGATACAAAGTATTGATTCTGTGTGTGTCTATGAGGGTGTTGCCAAAAGAAATTAACATTTGAATCAGTGGGCTGGGGGAGGCAGATCCACCCTAATCTGGTGGACACAATCTAATCAGATGCCAGCAAATATAAAGCAGGCAGAAAAATGTGAGAAGGACAGATGGACCTAACCTACCAGCCTACATCTTTCTCCTGTGCTGGATGCCTCTTGCCCTAGAACATCGAACTCCTAGTTCTTCAGTTTTGAGTCTTCTCTCCTTGCTCCTCAGCATGCAGACAGCCTATGTGGGACCTTGTGATCATGTAAGTTAATATTTAATAAACTATATATATATATAGAGAGAGAGAGAGAGAGAATGTGTTTATTAATGAGTTTATATATATATGTATATATATATGTTTATTACAAGTTTAGAGAGAGAGAGAGAGAGATCTCCTATTAGTTCTGTTCCTCTAACAGAACCCTGATACAGAGATTGGTACCAATAAAGTGGGGCATTGCTGAAAAGACACCGGAAAATATGGAAGTGACTTTGGAATTGGATAACAGCCAGAGGTTGGAACAGTTTGAAGGGCTTAGAAGAAGACAGGAAAATGTGGGAAAGTTTGGAACTTCCTAGAGACTCACTGAATGGCTTTACTCAAAATGCTGACAGTGATATTGACAAAAAAATTCAGACTGAGGTTATCTCAGATGGAGATAAGGAACTTGTTGGAAACTGGAACAAAGGTGACTCTTGTTATGTTTTAGCAAAGAGACTGGTAGCGTTTTGCCCCTGCCCTAGAGATCTGTGGAACTTTGAACTTGAGAGAGATGATTTAGGGTATCTGGCAGAAGAAATTTCTAAGCAGTGAAGCATTCAATAGGTAACTTGAGTGCTGTTAAAGGCATTCAGTTTTATAAGACAAGCAGAGCATAAGTGGAAAATTTGCAGACTGACTATACAATAGAAAATAAAAAAACACATTTTTTGGAGAAAAATTCAAGTTGGCTGCAGAAATTTGCATAAGTAGCAAGGAGCCTAAGGTTAATCCCCAAGACCATGAGTAAAATGTCTCCAGGTCACGTGAGAGAACCTCTTGGCAGCCCCTCCCATCACAGGCCCAGAGGTTCAGAAGGAAAAAACGGTTTTGTGGGCTGGGCCCAGGGTCCTCATGCTGTGTGCAGTCTAGGGACTAGGTGCCCTATGTCCAAGTTGCTCGAGCTGTGGCTGTAAGGGGCCAATATACAGCTTAGGCTGTGGCTTCAGAGGGTAGAAGCACCACACCTTGGCAGTTTCCATGTAGTATTGAGCATGTGGGTGCACAGAAGTCAAGAATTGAGGTTTGAGAACCTCTGCCATGGAAACACCTGTATGCTCATGCAGAAGTTTGATGCAGGGGTGGGGCCCTCATGGAGAACCTCTTCTAGGGCAGTGCAAAAGAGAAATGTGGGGTCAGAGCTTCCACACAGAGTCCCTACAAGGATGCTACCTAGTGGAGCTGAGAAGAGGGCTACCCTTCTCCAGATCCCAGAATGGTAGATCCACCTACACCGTGCACCTGGAAAAGCCAAAGACACACAACACCAGCTCATCAAAGCATCCAGGAGGGAGGCTGTATCCTGCAAAGCCACAGGAGTGGACCATGGGAATCCACCTCTTACATCAGTGTGACCTGGTGTGAGACTAGAAGTCAAAGGAGATTACTTTGGCACTTTAAAATTTGACTGCCCTGCTGGATTTTGGACTTGCATAGAACTTCTAATCCCTTTGTTTTGGCCAATTTCTCCCACATGGAAAGGCTGTATTTACCCAATACCTGTACTGCACTAGGAAGTAACTAGCTTGCTTTTGATTTTACAGGCTCATAGGCAGAAAAAAGTTGCCTTATCTCAGATGAGACTTTGGACTGTAGACTTTCAGGTTAATGTTGAAATGAGTAAAGACTTTGGGGGACTGTTGGGAAGGCATGATTGATTTTGAGATGTGAAGACATGAGATTTGGAGGGGCCAGGGGCAGAATGACATGGTTTGGCTGTGTCCCCACTGAAATTTCAACTTGGATTATATCTCCCAGAATTCCTATGTGATGTGGGAAGGACCCAGGGGGTGGTAATTGAATCATGGGGGCTGATCTTTCCCATGCCGTTCTTGTGATAATGAATAAATCTCACGAGATTTGATGGTTTTGTCAGGGGTTTTTGCTTTTGCTTCTTCCCATTTTCTCTTGTTGCAACCATGTAAGAACAGCCTTTCGCCTCCTGCCATGATTCTGAGGCCTCACCAGCCATGTGGAACTGTAAGTCCAGTTAAGCCTTTCTTTTTGTTCTCAGTTTTAGGTATGTCTTTATCAGGAGCATGAAAACATACTAATTTATCCTTAAAAGGATATTCACAGAGCAAATATTTTTAAATTTTCTGAAGTCCAGATTTTTGATTTTTTCTTTTTATGGATTATGCTTTAAATATCAAGTCCTGAGAACTTTTTATATAGTCCTAGGCCCAGAGGACTTTGTTCTATATTCTTTTTCCAAAAGTCTTATGGCTTTTAATTTTACTTTTAAGTCCAAGATCCATTTTTAGTTAAATTTTATATAAGGTATGAAATTTGGGTTAACATACTTTGTTTTCTACTTGTGTTCAATTACCCCTATACTATTTAATGAAAAGGCTATTGTTTTGTACCTTTGTCAATTATAGGCATATTTGTGTACTTCTATGATTTTTCATTGATCTGTATCTCTGTCCCTCTACTGACACCACACAGTTTTGAGTACTGAAGCTATATAATGGCTTTTCAAAATTATTTAACTCTTCTAGCTAATTTGCCTTCCCACATAAATTACAGAATATCTTGTTTATATATATAAAATCATCTTACTGGAATATTGATAGAAATTGCATTGACCTGCATATCATTTGGAGTAGAACTGAGATCTTCACTATGGTGACTCTATCTGCGAACACAGTGCGTCTCTACATTTATTTAGATCTTCATTGTGTTTTTTTTCCTTTGGTAGCTTTCAGTATATGAGTCCTATCCATGATTTATTAGATTGACACATAGATCTTTCATTTTTGGGGTGATTTTAAATGGTATTATATTTTTAATTCTGGTTCCTATAGGTTCATTGCTAGTATATATAAAAACATTTTATTTTTTCTCATTCTCATGTTTCCTGTGATCTTCCTGAACATCTTATTGGGAATGTCCATGTAGGTAATCATGTTTTCTGCAAATGGGAACAATTTTATTTTTTCCTTTCTGATTTAGAAATCAGAAACCTTTTATTTCTTTTTCTTGTCTTTTTGCACTTGCTAGAACTTACAATATTATGTTAAGTAAGAGTGTTGAAAGCAGGCATCTTTGCATTGTTCCCATCTTAGGAAGAAAACATTCAGCTTTTTATGATTCTGTGTAATGTTACCTATATAATTTTCAGATGCTCTTTATCAATTAAAAAAGTTCCCTTCTATGTTATAATAAGAAATACATATTTGATCTCTGCCCTTGGTTCCTGAAACAGCACTCCTAAAATTCTTATAATTTCTTGCATGTTAGGTATACTATTAATATCTTTTGCTATAATATTTGGTGTTGGTCCCTGGTTCCCAACAGGAGAGTTCCTAAGATCTTTGATTCTCTGGAATGATAAAGTCTTTTAATGTATGCTAATGAGATGACTGGTGGCTGGGATCCTAGATAGCTTCAAAATTGGGGCTGATTGCCAGAAAGACCAAGGCATGACTAGAGAGCTAGAGAGCTAGAACTTTTGGCATCAACCCTTGACCTTTTGGGAAAGAGAGAGGCAGAAGACTGACTTAATCAACAATGGCCAATAATGTAATTACTCATGCTTAGGTAATAAAAGCCTCCAGAACATCTCTAAACAATAAGATTTGGAGAGCTTTCATTTCCAAAGTTCTGGAAGAACAGCACACACAGAGAGGGGATAGAAGCACTATGCAGCCTACCCTACCTGCCTGGCCCTGTGCATTTCTTCTGTCTGGTTGTTTCTGAGTTGCATCTTTTATAGTGAACTGCTAATAGTAAATAAAGTGTTTCCATGAGTTCTGTGAAAAGTGGTTGCAAATTATTCAATATGAAGAGGGGATTGCGGTAGCCCCCAAGTTGTAACCAAGTCAAACAAAAATGTAATCTAGAGACCCAATACTTGTGATTCGTGTCTGAAGTCATGGGCAGGCTATGAGACTAAGCCCTTTAACTTGTGGATTGGACATTAACTCCAAGTAGACAGTGTCAGAATTGGATTGACTTGTAGCACAGCCAGTAGTTGTCCACAGAGAACTGGAGAATGTCTTGGTGTGGGAAAACAACACACACACACACTTGTATCAAAAATGTGTGAGTATAGAAAACCAGTGTTTTCCCTTTACTCTCTCTTACTATTTTTCTGAAAGTCTTAATATGAATGTGTGTTGAATTTTGTCAAATGCTTTTTCTGTATCAATTGATATGCAATGTGATATTTTTGGCTCTAGCCTGTCATTCTTTTTTTGGTTTAATGTTGACATGGTATATTCATTTCCATCCTTTTACTTTAACCTACTGATATCATTATATCCAAAATGAGTTCCTTTTATATAACACACAATTTTTTAAAAATCCACTCTGCCAGTGTGTTTTAATTGGTGTACTTAAACTATTTACATTTAATGTAATTATTATGTTAGGGCTTCAATCTGCCACTATTTTTTTTGTTTTGTTTTCTGTTTGTTTTGCTTTTGTTTCTCTGTTCTTTATTCCTGCCTTCTTATAGATTACTTTAATATTTTATTATAATTCTATTTTTATTTACTATATTGTTTTTATGTATTTTTTTGCATAGCTTTTCAGTGGCTGCTGTAGGTATGACATTACATGTCCAAATCTTTTAGTCTACTGATATGGTCATTTCACCAATTTGAGTGAAATATAGAAAGCTAAACTCCCTTTGTGTCCCTTTACTTGCCTCTCTTTATAATTGCCTTAACTTTTCCCCTGCATACATTCAGAATCACATTAGACATTGTTCTAATTTTTTTCAACTATCAAATATAATTCAGAAATTTCAAGAAGAAAAAGAGTCTATTGTACTTACCCATATTTTTTATTATTGTGTTCTTCTTTCCATCCCAATGTTTTAAAGTTCCTTATCATTTCCTTACCGTTTAGAGTATATCCTTTAGCCACTCTTTTGGGGTAGGTTTGCTATCTAATTTGCTTAGTTATCTTTCATTTTAAAATGACTTGGTTTTCCTTTCATTCTTAAATATTTTTTCCCTCCCTAAATATAGAATCCTGGGTTAACCTTTCTTTCCTTTAAGCACTTGAAGAAAGTGCCACTTCCTTCTGGTACCACTTTGTTACTTCTAAGTAGAGATGGAAATCTAGAGTACAAAATCTACCTCTGTTGGCACCTAAAGGAAGGAGTGGTCCCTTATTACTGTTGGCCAGAGTGGGAGTTCTGGCTTGCCACCAGACTTCCACTAGCTGGGAGAGGTGCCTTGTTACTATTCCCCACTTTGCCTCTACTAGCAGCACTAGAAGAAGAGTAGACACTTTATACTTGGCAGTGGTAAAAGTCCTGTCCACTAGAATTCCTTGAACACCACCCCAGTGGGGAGAAGATGGGATACTTTATTACTTTCAGTGGGAGGAAGTGCAGATTCCCTACATGGTCTCTACTGAAACAAGTGTGGAACAAGTAGGCTCATTATTTTGGTGCAAGGTTGAGAGTCTAGGTTCCCTACTAGGCCTCTAACACTACATCAGCAGATAAACTGGGTTGCCTCATTGCCTCATTACAGCATGATGAGGGTAGAGGTGTAGGCTCACCTTTCAGTCTTTGCTGGAATGGGTGTGTTAGGGGACACAAATATTTTGTGTTATGAGTTGTAGTGGTTATTGTTGAAGAATTTTTATCATACTAGGCTACTACTTTCCTGGTCCTTTGGTAAAAAGAGAGCAGGCTTTTATTGAGGCTTTTGTTTTTATTTTTTGGTGGGGGATCTATGCTTGTCACCATTTCCAGGTTATCTGCTTGTTCATTTTCAAGTCTCAGGTATAGGAAGCAAAACTTACTACCTTGTTATTTCTTAGGTTAAAGTCCTTAGAGAGTCTGTTCTCTTCTCTTCACCTTTTAGAGTTTTCTATATTTATGTTACATGTAATGTTCATGACCTTTATTGTATCTAGCAGGAGGAATAGGGAAAAGTATGTTCACTCTATCTTCCCAGAACAGGAACTCAAGCCAATTTCTGTAACAATACCATTAGAACACAGAAAACGTCCAAATTTTACAATATCTTGATTTTTTTCAAAGTAACTTTCTCCAAATGGTTTCAAAAATGACAAAATGATTTGTTTAAAAAAGAATATCAATTAATTCAATATACTGCATTTGATTTATATCACTGTTAAATCTATCTGTAATAGTTTTTATATTTTTATATCTTCCATTTATTAAAGACACCCATTTTGTAAAATTTTTATATGGTTTGTGATGTCATTAAATATGTTTCTCTGCTCCTTTTTTCTTGCAAATTGATAGATCTAGAGGCATCTGCAGGGATGTTTCTTTCTTTTTTTTTTCTTTTTTTTTTTTTTGGAGACGGAGTCGCCCAGGCTGGAGTGCAGTGGCGTGATCTCAGCTCACTGCAACCTCCGCCTCCCGGGTT
>NW_012116311.1:1902504-1920646 GCF_000951035.1 Colobus angolensis palliatus
TTCACCCTGTTAGCCAGGATGGTCTCGATCTCCTGACCTCGTGATCCGCCCGTCTCGGCCTCCCAAAGTGCTGGGATTACAGGCTTGAGCCGCCGCACCCCGCCAAAAATCATTTTCAATGTGATTTTGTTTCCCTTCTAATTGATTTAATCTTTTGGGTTTCAGCCTCATAGTATTTGTTTATTTTCTTTTTGTGTCCATTAGCTTTATTAAAATAACTGTTTTTATTTTCTACTCTTGGTTAATTTTACCATGTGCACAGCAATTCCATTTTAATATATAAGTTTAAGTCACATTGATTTTTTATGACATTTTTATGTTTATAGTTTCTAGAGTTATTTCTGTTCATTGTCTGTTTATTCTCCAGGGATTCTTGTAATGTGTAGGTTGGTTTGCCTATCTTAGTGCTCTCTCTTCATGTCTGTTTAATGTATTTTAAAATTTATATTGTAATTTAATAATTTAATATTAATTTCTGAAACTGATTTTTTAAAATATTATTTCAATTCTCCCTGGCTGTCATCACTCTTTTCATTAACTCTGTTTTTCAACCAACTATCTAATCTCTGATCTTTGTTAATTATAATTTATGTTATTTTATAAATTGTCTAAAATTTTAAAACTTTTAGTTTGTTGTTAATATCATATTTTGGTCATATTCTTATTGTTTTTCATTATCTGAACCTACTTTATTTAGTCCATTATTACATTATTTTGTCTTACAATATTTTATGCTGGTTTGATTAAAATTATATTCTTATTTTTTATATATATATGTATATATACTACTTATATAAGATGGTTTTCTTATACTTTAGAAGGCAGTTCTTGTGTTGGTGATAAAGGTGTATATACATGCTAGAGTTCCCTCTCTTTTACAGAAAGTATTTAAAAATATGCTCCATTAAAAGCTATTTTTCGAATACTTTTTGAAATACATATATTTTTTTTTCTGGATACTTCTCCCATGTGAAATTGTACTCTTTACCCCAGAGTTGTAGGCCAAATAATGGGTTCTATTCTCTGGAGCATCTCTTCAGAGTGTTCATTATCATACTAACTGTACCCATCCTGTGAGCCCAGGATACTCAGCTTGCTTGAATTTTCCTATAATCCCCTTTGTTCTTGCCTACAAACTGGAGCCTTTGGAGCTCTTTCCCAACTTGCCAACTGACTACTGACTCTTCCACTAAGAGTGGGAAACCTCTCTGTATTGAAATGAGAGTGTTGGGAATTTGTTTCCCAGATCTTAGATCTGTTAGAAGCCCCTTTTCCTTTCCTGTGCTGTTCCCACACAGCTTCTTTTCCCATAGTTTTTCTTGCTACATTTGGGTTCGACTTGCGTGCTCATACTCTGAGGCTTATAGAAATCCTCTATCAACAACATTTTGGATGATTTCTTTTTATCCTAGTTGTCCTTCTCTTTTTAAGAAAGAGCTGTAAAGATTCAAAGATTGAGCTGTTGCTACCATCATTCCTTCCGTACCCATATTATATTTTAAAACAGCAATAGTAAACACTCTAAAGCAACATAAAACATATACAATTAAACCATGTGATACAAAAGTATAATTTGTTTTGTTTAACTGCTCCTCTAAAAGAGAGCTGCACAGAGAATAGAAGCTGAAATTTTAAGCAGAGCAGCAGAGCAATATCCTGGTGATGTAAGTCAGGTGAGTCCCCAAATTTGGGCTCAGCCAAGGAAAGTTCTTGGCTTTGCTCAGAAAGGAATTCGAGTGCAAGCCAGCAGTAAGAGAAAGCAGTTTTAATGAAGAGGCAGTGTACAGCAAAGTGGCTTCTCCTGGTGGAACAGGGCTAACCCATAGTCAATGTGCCTAGAGTAGCAGCTAATCCTTAAATTGTAGCTACTCAACACATATGCTGCCAGCTCAGTTTCTTTTATATTCCACAGAAAGAGTAAAAGGAAATAATGTCTCAGGATTCATTCTCGTAACTGCTGTGGGCTGTAGGCTATCTGTATTTATATCCATTTTAAATGACATGCAAATTAAAGGGTAGGTTAATCAGAAAGCACTAGAAAAGGGGCAGTAAATTCAGAGTGTGCTATGGCATTCATAAACTGTCATGCATTGGTGGGAATGTCTTAAGCTGATGAGCAGTGAGGGCAATTAGAGGGTGCCTCTGCCACCATTTGCTGATTCTGGCTGGTTTCTTTATTTCATCCTGTCGGGATCAGGAAATAAGTTTTGCCAGTGTCATACCTTGTTCCCCTGCTCAGAGATTATATACTTCTCTTTAATCTTAAGGGGGCTACAGAAGGGTACAGGTCTATTTTTTTTTTTTTTTTTTGGTAAGTTTTCTCTGCTGATTTTATAGGCATTGGCCCTGCCTAACACTGGAAGAGTAAAAATCTCTGGATACCTGATCTAAAGGGCTCAAAGACATGATGCTTTTATCCTCCGGGTCAGAAAATGAGATGGGTTGGAAGCCTTGTGCCAGCATCATTTTTACAAGGAATTGTTGTAATCTACAAGACACAAACTTTACAAGGAGGTTAAATGAGCAAGAGGCAAAATCAATTGTAACAACACAGTCATCAAAGGTCCTAGGAAACACGGAAAACTGGTGAGACTTGGGAGGGCATGTTTTATAGTCAACCATTTATAGATGGTGCCAATATCCTGGCTATATCTATGTAACTACATAGTTTGTTTAGATATTTTTTGAAAGTTAATCTCAACTTGTTCAGATTAATATACATGCAGCAGGTCTTATTAATAACTGCATACGTTCCCACCCTGTTCAGCTAATACAAAATTCAATTCTAGTCTGTTGTCAAGGACTACACTTGTTAGAGAGTCTAGAGACTCTTGAATTCCCATTAATGACTGATTGTTATTGACTGACTCTAGGGTTTGAGTCAAGTTCCTTAGGCTGACTCAGGGTAGGCGAAGTCACTCCATGGCACTGCTAGACTTATTGCTGCCCCAATTTCCTTCTCAAATTAGTTCTATTGCTCATTTATTTTGGTACCCCTTGGCCTCATTAGAGTTATAGATGGTGGTCTCTGTAGGGCAATGGTGGCCAATATATATTCACCTATGTTCTGAAAGCTACTCCTGAAAGAATAGATGGCTCCCCAGGCAGTCAGGAATGGTTACAAGGTGGAATCTTTTCCCAGTCATGGCCATAGGCAAAACTTAGCCCAGTTAGGGCACAAATTGAGGCCCTATGGGGTGTAACGTCTGTCCTCTGCTGCCAAGTTTTGTTTATAGAAATATTTTTTTTTGAAACTCCAGTGGGGATGATCAAACAGCTCTTATTTTGTGGAACAGGGTGGTACTTCCACTTTCGCAGATCAGGAAGTTGTTTCTCCTTTGCATATATTGGCCCTGAAGGAGGCACCATGTATGGTTTCCTCAATGCTGCCTTGGGAACTTGGCAACTAGGGTTGGATCACAGGGAAACATTTGCTTTTGTGTCATTATCACAACCAAGGATACGAAAAATAGTGCCATTGAGGCACTAGAGGTATAGGTACCAATTTTCCAGGTCCAGATAACAGTGGCAGAGGCAATTAGGTAGGATTTATTAAGTAAGGTAGAGTCCCACCTAACAAGTTAGGGGTCTGGGTGTTAATGGATCACTATGGTTAATTAGGAGGTCTGGGAGATGGCCACGAGATGTCTAGATGTGTCATATGGTGGAACTCTATCCTGGGTATGCTGATGACAGATTCAGCAACCATAAAGATGACTTCCTAATGCTATAATTTTTGAAATATTTATTGTAGCATTTTGTTACTACCCACACTGGATTATGTTAATTGGGAGAGCAAACAGGATTAACAGAGGCAGCATGGTGTCCAGTTGGGCCTTAGAGTGACCTCTGTATCCAATAAGGAAAAGAAGAGGTGTCTTTCAGGAAGAGGTGATTGAGGGATGGCAGAGAACAAGAATTATGATCAAGAGTAAAATAAAAATTGATACTTCTATGCTCAACCCAAACATCACATCACTGCATTGGATTGAGCCTCCCCTTCCCCTTCCCATTCCCATTCCCCTTCCTCTTCCTCTTCCCCTTCCCCTTCCCATTTTCGAGATAGAGTCTCACTCTGTCACTCTGGCTAGAGTGTACTGGCATGAACTCGGCTCAGTGGAACCTCTGCCTCCTGGGTTTAACCAATTCTCCTGTCTCCACATGCCAAGTAGCTGGGCTTACAGGCATGTGCCACCATACATGGCTAATTTCTGTGTTTTTAGTAGAGACAAGGTTTTACCATGTTAGCCAGGCTAGTCTTGCACTCCTGCTGCCTGACTTGGCCTCCCAAAGTGCTGGGATTACATATGTGAGCTACCATGCCTGGACAGTGGTAGTCCTTTTAAAAAGGTAGCAGGGGTCCTGCAGAGGCTTACAAGTATTGGTGATGTTTGTGTTTACAGTCTGTGGGGAATCTTAGGTTTAATCTTGGACAGGTGTGGCCAGCTAGCAATTTCATGAAGTTTATCAATAGAGAGGTACTTAACAATACTTGATATAGGCCCTTCCACTTTGGTTGTGATGGATCCTGAGAGGATACTTTTTTCAAAGTGTTTAGTAGGACTTAATATCCTTATTGAACAGGGTAGCTAATCCTTTCCTTTGTGGAAAGGTCAATACCTTATTTTAATTTTCTTGGAGGTCTTTCGAACCTGGCCTAAATATCAAAGATGAAAGAAAGGTATACTGAGGCATGTCTGATCCCGTTTCCCTTTATGACCTATATTAGTTTTTCATAGCTATTTAAACCTTCTAGACCAGAGAGATATGGAGGTCTAGCCTAGAATTCCAGCTCTCATTTGCCCTTAAAACCCCTTTCAAGCAGTGGTATTTTGGTCAAATACCAAAAGCCAAAATAAAGTTATACTTAAAAAACAAAAGCAAAACAAAACAAAAAACCTCAAAAGTATAGAATTAAGTTAAATTGGAGGAAAACATTGTTTTACAGATCTCTAAGTTAAAATATTTTAGCATTAAGTCATAACAACAGTTAGAACTAGAGGAGAAAGTTATAAGAGCTGATGAAAAGCTGAAGGAGAGAGTTATCCTAGGCTTTTTCAAAGGGAGGAAAAAAGCAAATCAACACCTAAAAACACTTTGTTTTAATATTGAAGATTATTCTTTAGAAAGGTTATTATAAACAATTCAATTCTAATTACAGCAAACTTAATCATACACAAAATTCCTTTGTAAATTTTCCTACATGAATCTTATCATGACTTACATAGACCACTAATGACATGCTTGAACTTTTTTGACTTGTATACTACCTCTTTCTTAAATAACTAGTTTATTTAAGCATATTTTATTCTAGGGCAAGAATTTACCACACAATACCCTTTCTCAGATAAAATTATTCTGTCCTTTATAACCTTTCTTACCAAAAATAAATCTTCATCTCTGTAACTTTTGTTATATTTCTCTCCCATACTTACTGTTTCCCTTCTATATTGTTTCACAAATAACCTTTTGAAAGGTTTTTTGAAATCTATAATTTGAATTAACCTTTAGATAATTTTCAATTGGACAAAATTATTTTTACTCAATAAGAACACATCTTCTTTGGTGCATTTCAAATAAACCTAAGAAGTGAGAAATTCTGAAATGTTTATTAGATATTAGATTTTAATCTATTTATTAGATTAGATTTTATAGATAAAGCCATTTCACAATTTTTTAATAAACAAACATGTTTCCTCATATCATAACCCGTTAATTGGAAATGACCCAGACACCCAACATCCAACATGATTTTAAGATTTTAAATGATACAAAAAATTTACTTATATGCATTTATTCCATTATATTTCCCTAATTTCTATTATTGTTTAGTAGTTGACTGAGACTATATGAAAACTGCACTATGAGACAAAGTTCATCATCATTCAATCTCCTTGTCAACCAATTTTTGAAGACTGTTTATTAGGTAAATACCAAAATATTAAAGTTGAACACATGGGCATTTTGCTGTTTATCTGTTTTTATTGAACTAACAATCTTATTATTAGTTATTTAGTAACTAATATAGTGTAATCTTATTATTAGTCTTATTTGCACAATTATGTAGATATTTTTATCTTTATCATTAATTTTATTGCCAGTTTTAAATCCCAAAGATTAAAGCGAACTTGAAAAGCACTTAGATTTACTTAATATATGAGTACTCATTTACTTAACATCCAATTTGTTAGCATGCCAGACCCAACACATAACATATGAACATATACATAAACATATCTAAACATGTATACAAAAAGACCCAAAGTCTTTTATCTCAGAATTTTAGTCATAAGAGAGCAATATAAATTCACTACGTTTTAAGAAATAATTGGGTTTAAATTATTTCTGAGACAACTGAGACTTATCCACAAGTTAAACATTGTTTGCCCTGATAGGTAATTCATAGAAAACTGTAGACTAGACTTTGGGTAAAGCAGTGTTTCATGGCAGTTTTGATCTTAAAACCTTTCTGTTGCCAGTCATTTTTAATGGTGGACGAGAGAGAAGGAGTAAATAGTATTGCTCAATGGGTGCCCTTGGAGTCCCCAAGTTGCTGGTGAACTCACTCGGCAGTAGAGATACCACAGAAAGTGTTCAGGAAGCTGCTTGTCTGCCACTGTGGGGAGCTTTCAGTCAGATTAAAGCTCAGGGACCCCCAGAAAAATAGGCTCAGCAAAAGAGTAGCTAGGAATATAGGCTGGGGCTAGTTAGATAAGGGGGAGGGGTTTCTAATGAACTTGGGATGGAATCCTGTAGTGGAGAACTAGAGGGACCCACTCAGAATTGGGGGACTGAGGAGGCTCTGTTGGGGACATGGGCCCTCCAGAGACAGCAACTAGGAGGGGGTTATCTAAGATATGTGGTGTGACTTCTTGGTGTCTGGAAGTAGAAAAGCCACACACATTTTACATTTGTCCCTTAAGTCAGGATCCTGGTAAAAGCCAAAAAAGCCTAAGGGACTTCTCCCCATTTTCCTTCCTGTTTACAGAATAAGTCTAATTATAAGGAACAATTTTTAGGCCAAATTTTTTGACCTCCCAATTTGTAATGAACCCAAACGATGCTTCAGTCGAAAATGAGTTTCTCTTTAACCCATCCAATTGGAACTTGCTCCAATTGCCTAACAGACACCCTAGTGGCTGTCCTTTATGATGATCATTGTTCTCATGTCTGACAAGAATCTCTCTAGACAAAGTTTTTAAAAGTCTAGCAAGAGCCCGGTTATTTTCCCTTTTAAATTCCTACCTCTCTTTTCATGAAGAATGGTCAGTAGGCAACTGCCACCAATTCCTGCAAAGACAGTTTAAGTACAGGTCACAGTGAAAGTTAATTCTAAGATATGAGTGAGCAGTGGAGTGATGACTGTATTCACCAGCAAAAGGAACATGATGGAAGAGGTGCTTTTTAGTAAGCAGACTATAAAGGGAGAGGTGGAAATAGAGTAACAAGATTAAGAACCTCCTAGAATGGAACTGTAACCCACAATCCTAGAAGGCCAACTAAGGAACCTCCTAGGGTTGGAATCCAACCCGCAATCCTAATGCTACAATAGGAACTCTAACCCACAATAATCCTGATGAATTCTCCTAGAGTGGGACTCTAACCCACAATCTTAGAGGAAATAATGTGGCTCTGGCATCCCAGAGTTGGCACAGTAGGGGACCTCCCAAGACCAAAAAAAAAAAAAAAAAAAAAAAAAGGTTTTAAAACCAACAAGCAAAGCAAAAACATGTGTCCAAATACAGTTAGCAGAGAGCCAAAGTGAAAACTGTAAATGAAACATACATTTCAGAGCAGAAAGTAAAATAGCTGGTGAAAAATAAACAACATTAGCAGATAAAAGGACTAAAAGGAAGGACTAAACAAACTTGTAGTTGATCAGGCATGCTTCTGTCTTGGGCACCCAGATGACAGGGGACATCAAATTGACCACACAGCCAGAGGCCTCATTTCCTGGTTTACCCAGCATTGAAGGAGGTACAGAGGGACACTCATCCAGCCACAAGAGCCAAAATGGTGCTGACCAGTCTCCAACTTGGGGCCTATACAAAGGTCTTTCTCAGGTTTTCCAAGCTTGCATAGATTTAGCTGTTGCAAAAGGACTGACATGCAGACCAGCAACCTGCTGGTCTAAGTGGTGGGTCCCACACAAGGCAGCAGCACTGCAGCTGATCACTCACTGCTTGGCTTCACCATCACTGCATGTTAGGAAAGATAATGGCTCTACAAAGAACCCTTGGCTGGTGTTATAGCTCTTTGGTATTAGCAGCTCTTTAGTGTTACTGCTAGTCTGTTACAGCTCTGGGTGTCAATCACTGATTGCTGCCTGTCTTTTGCTGTCATGCCAATTGCTCTCTTGCCACGTCACTACCTCTCTTTGCTGTCTTGCCATCTTTTTCACTGTCTCACCACCACACTGTCTCACTGTGTCTCACCGTCTTCTCAAATCCCACATTGGGTGCCAGATAATGTAGGAGAGGTAAGCCCCAAATTGGGCCGAGAAGGGATCTTGGCTTCATTCAGGAAAAAAATTTAAGAGTAGGCTGGTGGTGGAAGAAAGCAGGCATATCAAAGTGGCATTGTACAGCAGAGTGGCTGCTCCTTGCAGGGCAGGGCTAACTCATAATCAGTGCACCTGGAGTAGCAGCATATGGGCTATTGGCTAGCTGTATTTATACCCACTTTTAATTATATACAAATTAAGAGGAAGGTTACTCAGAAATTTCCTAGAAAAGGGGTGCTAGCTTCCAGATGTTGTCATGGCATTTGTAAACTGTCATGGCACTGGTGTGAATGTCTTATGCTGATGAACAGCAACAGCAACTAGAGGTTGCCTTTGGTGCCATTTGCTGGTTCTGGCCGGTTTCCTTATTTCATCTTGTTGGGACCAGGAGATAAGTTTTGCCAGTCTCCAACCTCATTGTTTTCTTTAGAGAAATTGAGTCATAGGCCAGAAATGTAGAATTCTGGAGGATAAACTGGGAGATATTACCTGTCACTGAAGCTTTAGAATTATGTGTCAGAAGCAGTAATGTAGTGACTTTAAGGATTAACGACAGCTAGAAATAATGTAGGCATAATAGGAAATGTGCTAAAATAGTATATCCCTGTAAATCAAATTGCAGGATGCTGAAAATAGTCTATTTCAAAGTTCACTCCCCAAATGACTGCTTCAACAAGTTGCTAATGTGTTAATTATCTTTAGTCCCAAATTCTTGCCACATAATTCAGGTGACTGGACTATTTTACTGAAATGTTCACAATGACTGGCTGCTTTTGTATTCAATAACCTTTTAAATTCAGTGGTATTATACTGAAATATAATAGCAGGTTTAGTCCAGGAATTAAACAAAGATTGCTTCATATAATGGTACTATGCAATGGTATAGGAGAGTGTATTTATCCTATATACACACTACTACTATATAATGGCATAAGAAGCAGAGATTCATCTTTAATGGTGTAAATACCTATTTTGGATATAGATTTGCCTTCCTTGCCTGTAATACTGCTGCAAGCATCACCATCTGTGGACTCACAGAATGCCTTAATCACTATCATAGAAGTTTTCATACAGTTGTTCTTGATCAAGAAACTTATTTCACAATAAAGGAAGTTCAGAAATGTGTTCAGACCTGTGAAATTAACTCATCTTAGTACATACCTCATCATTCAGAAGTTGCTAGAGTAATTGAAATATGAAATGGTTTGCTGAATAATCAGTTACATTGCAAATATAGATAGGCTTTGTCTTATAGGACATAGTGTGTTATAAATCAGAGATCATTTTAGGGTTTGGTATACCCCATAGCCAGTACTTTTGAGTCTGGAAATCAAAAGTGGAAATGTGAATGTCTCCTCTTGTGATTATACCCAACAAGTTGAATAAGATCAGAATTTTTATAAATATAAATAATGAATGGGAAGATAAGGACTTTTAAATAATAAATATCTACTAGTGACTGTGGTAGGGAAGATAGTATTAGAAAATCAACATTTGGTAACTACCACAGTAATAATTCAAACATAAAGCATCAATGGATATTATAATTAACAAAAGTTTAATTAGCATGTATATTTATCTAGTTTCAAAAAAAATAAAATAAAATAAAATAAAATAAAAAAAAAAAAAAAAACAAGTACCTCCTCTAAAAAAAATATGTTAACTACAAACCAGGAAAGTATAACTTTATAGTGGGGAAAACTAGTAGACAAGAATTTAACCAAATAAGCCAAATTAATAATAATCAAATAAGCAAAAATAATATAAATCAAATAATCAAAAAAATCAAAATCTTGCACCACCTGATAGAACACAATGAGAAGAACAATATTATCACTTCTGTAACATTTTTGTCAAAAGTGCTTAACAGAAAAATACTCATGAGGAAACTTCTGACCAACACTACTTAGAGGACATGCCAATATCATGAAAGTCACAAAAGACTGAGAAATTGTTCCAGATTGAAGGAACTCAAAGGGACATGATAATTAAATGTGAAATGTGATCTTGGGGGAGAAGATCCCATTATCATAAAGGACATTGATAAAATTGGAGGTATATAATTAGATAGTAGTAATGTTTCAGTGTTGAGTTCAGTTTTCATTGTAGTGTTGTGTGTGGTCTTTTAGGAGCATGTATTTGTTGAAAGAACTACATAGTAATGTATCTGGGGAATACTAAGACATCATCTTTCCAACTTGTGTTTCAGGAAAAAATAGTTTTTGTATTACTCCAACCTTTTGTAAACTAAAAAATATTTCCAACTAAAGATTGTTTGCCATTCAAAAATTGTAAAACTACACATTACTGGATTTATTTGCAGTTAATTGAATATTAAATACTTGTTGAAATAGAAACTTCACAAATAGGGTTTAGTTTTGATTTCTCTATTCGTGGAAAGAAAATTATCCATTGCCATATCTCTCATTTGGTGAGAGAAATAACTATCCATAAATTAATATCAAGACAGGCTTTATCCAATTGCAAGTCAGTAGTCTGTAGAAATGAGGTAAGGGTAGAGAATAAACACTCATTGCCTATTAAGCCAATTTGAGTCTGTTAGTCTGCAGTCAGAATATGGGTATCATGACAATCATCATCAAAATCGATCACCACTATCTTCAAAATCAATTGCCAAATTGTATAAATTTCTCTGTCAAGATGTTGGGCACATTATCTATAATTTAGATAATCTATTTTATATTTATGATAGAAGCCATAAAATGGGGGCCAAGGGTATGGGCTCACCCCTGTAATCCCAGGACTTTGGGAGGCTGAGGCGGGTAGATCACCTGAGGTCAGGAGTTTGAGACTAGCCTGACCAATATAGTGAAGCCCCATCTCTACTAAAAATACAAAAATTAGCTGGGAATGGTGGTGCATGCCTGTAGTCCCAGCCACTCAGGAGGCTAAGGCAGGAGAATAGCTTGAGCCTGGTAGGTGCAGGTTGTGGTAAGCCGAGATCGCGCCACTGCACTCCACACTCCAGCTTGGGTGACAGACTGAGACTCCATCAAAAAAAAGAAAGAAAGGAAAAAAAGAAAAGAAAGGAAAGAGAAAGAGAGAAACAAAGAGAGAAACAAAGAGAGAAAGAGAGAGAAAAGAGAAAGGAAGAGAGGGAGGGAGAGAAAATATTGCTGACACTAGTGAGAAAGTTTTAATTGGACAACAAACATTAACATGGACATGCTTAAAATAAATTTCATCTATGTTTAAATGTAATCCAACTCATCTCTTTCATTACATTCCTAATAAGTATGAAGTTAAGTTTCCTCTTCCTGGTCTCAGCTCCTCATATTTTATGAAAGAGGAAAGGGAAATGGGGAAAAAAGAAGGTGGCATATTGGTGATGGTAAAACCACTACCCATTGGCTAGTTATCACTCTACATTAATAGGATGTGATTTCAGATTAATAATTTAGCTAGTATATATATTATTAATTTCATTATAACCACATACGAGCCTTTAAGCTTATCAACCAAAATTGATAAATTTATAAATAATGAAAATGAACAGACTCACATTCTACTTTCCTTCCATTACATCAGAATAAGAAGGTGAGGATACTGCAAGTAATGGGGTACTTGAAATCAGCAGGCATATTTTTTGTGTGTGTGACCTTGAAAAAGTCATTTATCTCTATGGTGCCTAATTTCTACATCTTTAAATTAAGCAAGAGTGCAATTAATTAGTAACAATTTTATTTCAGACTTACTATGTACCAGGCAGTGTACCAAATTCTTTAGCTACAGTACATAATTAAAACTTACCACATGATTATGTGAATGGTATCATCCCCATTTTACAGATGGAGGTATCAGTATGAGAAACAGTAAGAAATAAATTTACAAAGATAAAAAATTGAGTATATGGCAAAGCTAGGATTCCAGCTGAGGACTGTCTAACTCAAGAGTGCAAGCTCCCAACGCTACTCTACCTTTTCACTGACTTACCCAGGATCACTTTCAGTTACACCTTTAAAATTTACATTAAAAAACGATGGGAAACAGCTTAATTTTGTGATGTCACTTGGAGTCAAGTAATTATTGCATCCAATATAAGTTTCTCATTCTCTTCCTCAACATATTTTAAGTTCTATTTGTAGATTCCTGTCCTCCCCTGCTCCCAAATATTCAAAACTGGTTTTAATCTTGGTGCATGTGTTTTAGCTTCATTCTTTTGGCCATCTCTCCTGAAATCTGTAGTGGTACAACAGTGCCACAGCTCAGCTGACAACTTTCCGTAGAAATTTCATGTTTGTCAGGCTTTAATCTAAAAAAGATTGGAGGACATTTGTCATCTGCCAAGTGAGGTCCTCACAACTTCTTTTCTCTTACATTCTAGAAGTGACATATTTGTGACCTTGCCCACTCCCACACTCATGGGTGAGCAATTTCAAGGAGATGTGCCCTCTACTTCCCCCAAGGGTTGTTGCTAATCTTAAAACTGTAAAACACTTTTCATATGTATTTTTTTTCTGTCTGTTACTCAAGTGATTTTAATTTTTTTGTTTTTTTTACACTACATTCACATCTCTAAGGACTTGCCATGGGAACATCTGTGATTCATATATTTGAATGGATTTGGGGTAAAATTGAGTCAAGCAAAGAGAATCTTATTTATTTGCCATATTAAGACTGGAGATCCCTATGTACTATTATTTTTACTCATGTATTAAAGTTATTTAGAAAGAATCAATAGGATATAGATATAGATGATATAAAATCTGAGAGGAAATTATTAGGGAAATTGATTCACACAGTCAGGAAGGCCAAGAAGCCCCAAGAAAGACCATCTGCCAGCTGCAGACCCTAGGAAGACAATAGCTTGGCTCAAATCAAGTCTGAAACCCTCAGATACCAGGAAAGTCAATGGTACAGTTTTCATTCTGAAGTAAAAGGCTTGAGAAGGGAGTGGCAGAGTTAGAGGGGTGGACCTGCTAGTCTAAGTCCTGGACTTTCAAGGCAGAGAGCCTGGAGTTCCCATGTCGAAGGATAGAGGAGTTCCCATGTCAACCAGGAAAGATAGCAAAGAGGTTTCTTTTCTCTCTTTTGTTTGTTTGTTTGTTTGTTTGTTTAATCTGGGCCTCCAGCCAATTGGATGGTGCCTGTGCACACCGAGGGAGGATGTTCCCCTCTCACTCCACTGATTCACATGCCAATCTCCTCTGGAAACACTGTCACAGACACAGCCAGAAGTAAAGCTTTACCAGTACTGTAGGTATCCAGTTAATCAGTCAGAGTGACATCTAAAGTTAACCATAACTCGGTGTTGTTTTTGTTTTGTTTTGTTTTCAAGGAACTTACTGGCCTTCACATTAAGACTAAACAAAACAAAGCACTTTTTCTGGGAATTCTTTATTTCTTATGTAAGACTTCTGATATTTTGATGTAGAAGTTTTAAGTCAAGACCTTTTTTTTCTCATTTAAATGGATATTTTTCACAACACCAGAAATACCAAACACATAGCCATAGCAACTCTTTGTTATAAAGGCAATATGTTTGTTACATTTGATACCCTAAACATGTTCATTTTCTCTCTGCTGGTTTTTTATTTAAGTGAAATGAATAGCTAATAACTGTAGTTATGGGAAGAACATAAATGTCACAGAATTATGATTCCTGTGCTAATTTTATGTAGTTTTTGTGTACACATACATGAAAACAATACTGTTTTTTAAACTAGCTTCAAATGATAAATGTTGAAGGAAATATTAGTTTGAAATGTGTATTGCTAGATCATAGTGACTTGTTAATTGTAATTTATTATTCAAATGAGAAAATTTTTAGAGTAAAATGAATGCTAACCTGAGGATGACAAGATAGGTGTACACTGGAAAGTTCTCAGGCCAGCTAGGATACGGGTTTCTCTAGATGTGAGAGATAAAGTACTGGTACAAGCAAAAGATAAAATCCTCCATTGTTTGCCTCATAAGTCTATGTATGTATCCCCACATGCCTCTGACTTTGCTGGGCACAGAGTTTCTTCCTCTTGGCTATACACTTGAGTCTCAATCATGTTTGTCATCAAAGTGATATACAATAGAGTGAAACAGACATTTCACATCCAGAGGTTAATTAAGCCATTTTGTATTTGGCTTGAACAGGGTAATTCTGAGCCTGTGAGGGAAGGAAAACAGCACATACATAAGAGAAAACCTAGGCCGGGCGCGGTGGCTCAAGCCTGTAATCCCAGCACTTTGGGAGGCCGAGGTGGGCGGATCACAAGGTCAGGAGATCGAGACCACGGTGAAACCCCGTCTCTACTAAAAATACAAAAAAATAAGCCGGGCGCGGTGGCAGGCGCCTGTAGTCCCAGCTAGTCAGGAGGCTGAGCCAGGAGAATGGCGTGAACCCGGGAGGCGGAGCTTGCAGTGAGCCGAGATCGTGCCACTGCACTCCAGCCTGGGCAACAGAGCAAGACTCCGTCTCAAAAAAAAGAGAAACCTGTATGTTCTGGGATAGGTTCAGATCTTCTACTTTTTCTTTTAAATTTTTTTAAATGACATATAAAACTGTATTATGTACAATGTGACGTTTTTAAGTATATATACATTGTAGAATGGTTAAATCTAGCTAATTAACAAATGCATTATATCACATAGTTATTTCCATGGTGAGAACACTTAATATCCACTACCTTGAAAGCATCACTGCTTGATCTATGGAGTTTTATATATTTTTAATGGTGTGGAGTAAGATATTTTACTGAGAACTCAGATATCTCTTAGTTCTAGACAAGATAATACATAAATTCATTCAAAAATGTTTATGAATAATAAAGAAACAATGATAGGAGGAAATAAAATATCACTATACCGAAGAGAAAATAAAAGGGAAAATTATAAAAATAAGTTTATGAAAAATTTGCTATTTGCTAATCATGTTCTAACTAATTTTGTATGCTTGGTCCTCACAATAACCCCATAAGATTGTCATTATATTCATCACATAGAGGATGAAAATATCAGATGAAAATTTTCCAAAGTCATGTAGTAAATAAGTGGAGAGGCTGAGACTGAATCCAAGTAGAACACATGAAGAATACCTATATTTCAGTGAGGGATAGGACAATGACATTTTTAGAAAAAACATAGTCCAACAAATTGGGCATCAAACGTTTTTAGAGGAGATTGGCATAATCTTAAGATATGGGGCAATGAATACTAATATTTGAAAAATTATTTTATAATAGTTTCAGATTTATAGGAAAGTCATGAAGACAGCACAGTGTTCCCATTTACTTTACACCCAATTCTCCAATTGTCAACGTCTCTATTAGTATGACATATTTGTCAAAACTAATAAACCATAATAGATATGTTATTATTATTGGCTAGTCTATACTTTATTCATACTTCCTTAGTTTTTACTAATATTTAAAGCTATTTTATGATCTCATTGTTTTATTTTAAATGACTAATATAGGAAGCAAATATTAATATTAATGTAACATTGATTAACTATATACATACATATACATATGTGTATATATAATTATCCTGTCCTTCTGTAGTGATGGTTGAAACTACTTATGTAAAGGAAATTTGGTGTGAATAGATCTTTTTGTTCCATCAAACTTTTGAAAGTTGCCACATTGCATATGTGCCCATAATTTAATAATATACATTTATTTTGATGTTAGGTCTCTGTAGACAAAATAAGCTATTAAAGTATAATTTCAAGTAAGAATTTAAAAATAAGAATTTAAGCTGCATTAATTTTTCTGAAGTAAAATAAATATGTATTTTCTTGTCTAGAGGTGAAAAGAAGCTTGATGAAAAAAAAAATGGCCTCAAAACAGGTGTAGTGCATCAACTGAGTTAGGAATGTCAGCAGAGCAACCCACAGAAATTCATGTTTCAAGGCATTGCTTAATTCCATCTGAAAAACAGTAAGCATCATCAAATAACTATGAAAGTAAAATGTATAATTCACTTACTGTTCTTTTAACTGTTATTAATCTCTCTCATTTTATAGTATAGTCTTTGGAGTCTGAAAGGAAAGGTAAAAGTCAAGCTGCTCTCTTTAATATCATTTTGGGCAGGTAAACCTTTCTCTTCCTTATTGGCAGAATTGGGATAATTACATTGAACATATTTGTTGTCTGAATTAATATGTTAAGCCAAAGTACCTGATATGTGGCAAATATTGCTAGCAACAACAACACGGTAATAACCTTGATAGTAAGAGCTGTCAGTTATTGTGTGCTTACCCTAGGCCAGTCATGCGAGACACTGAAGAGTGTGCAAGTTTTAAATTATTTTGTTTTCCTGCTTAGTTTGGACAAAATCCATGCATTTTCCTTATCCTTTTAAAATGCATAATCTACACTTTTATAAAATATATTGCATTATAGTCAGTATTACAGCAGCTTATCATAGTCATCATTGCCTGGTAATAATAACGGAGTAATAGCTGATATTTACTGAATATATGCCAGACACTTCATGTGAATAATTTATTTTAAAATCTTAAGTTGTTTCATTTTTTCTTCGATTGTACCTAAATTTATAATCCATTAATTCCACCACCTTATCACTCTCCATCATGCCTTGATGAATTCCTTGTTTTATGAACTGAATTGTGCCCTCCCCACGAAATTCATGGTTGAAGCCCTAACCCTCAACGTGACTGTATTTGGAGATAGGGACTTTAAAGAGGGAATTAAGGTTAAATGAGACCATAAAAGTGGGGCCCCAATCTAATAGCACTAACATGCTTATAAAAACAGGAAGAGATGCCACAGATCTCTTAGGTGCACACTAAGAAAAGGACCTGCGAGGACACGGTGAGAAGACAGCCATCTGAGAGCCAAGCAGACAGGCCTCATCAGATGCAAGCCCTGCTAGCACCTTTATCTTGGACTTCCACTCTCCTAAGTTGTCAGAAAATAAATTTATGTTGTTTAAGCCAACATTCTATTCCATTTACTGTTAGGGCAACCTGAGCAGTCGTACCCTCTCTCTCCTCCTTATTCCACGTAGCATCCATAGTGAGTCATAATAATCATTTAATGGTAACTCTTCAACTTCCTTGCCCCTTTCATGCTTCATTTTACTTGATGGGCCAACTTTATCTTTCCACATGACCAAATTAGTCTAACTTTCCACCTGTTGCCTACCTACAAAGTGAACATGGCTAGAGAAGAAGTCACAAACCATGCTGACTTTCAATTCGTGAACATAAAAAATATCAAGTGAGCTCATGGAGTCACCCAAAATTTGAGTTTCCCTCAATCATTCATTCTCCTACTCTTTTTAATATTATTTATCTTTCTGATTAAAATTCAAGCATCTCCCCTCCCTTTTCCATATCTGCTGATGATTCTGCTTTCTAAATTTTGTGATCAGAAACAATTAGAAAAGGGTCTTCATAGGCCGAGCACGGTGGCTTACGCCTGTAATCCCAGCACTTTGGAAGGCCGAGGTGGACGGATTACGAGGTCAGGAGATCGAGACCATCCTGGCTAACACGGTGAAATCCTGTCTATACTAAAATACAAAAACTTAGCCGGCCGTGGTGGCTAGCAAATGTAGTCCCATCTACTTGGGAGGCTGAGGCAGGAGAATGGTGTGAACCTGGGAGGTGGAACTTGCAG
Organism: Colobus angolensis palliatus; assembly: GCF_000951035.1. Classification (NCBI taxonomy): domain Eukaryota; kingdom Metazoa; phylum Chordata; class Mammalia; order Primates; family Cercopithecidae; genus Colobus; species Colobus angolensis. Next base: position 1,920,610 of record NW_012116311.1, read on the forward strand.
TGAGCCGAGATCGCACCACTGCACTCCAGCCTGGGTG
>NW_012116311.1:1920696-1983440 GCF_000951035.1 Colobus angolensis palliatus
TGCAGTGAGCCGAGATCGCACCACTGCACTCCAGCCTGGGTGACAGAGCAAGACTCCATCTCAAAAAAAAAAAAAAGGGGGGAAAAAGAAAAAGATCTTCATAAACTTCCATCATTACATGTATTCATTTAACATATTCTGTACCAACAAATGCTGCCTTCCTCTTGAAACCATAAACTGTTCATGTAGTTCACTAGGATGCTTAATTTCATCTTCTCTCGCACACTCAAGGATACCTCTTTAACAGCCCTTCTATTTTCAACATTATCCACTTTTCTCTCTATCCTGTGCTACTCCCCTCAGCACACACCTATGCTGTATTACCTCCTTCTCAAAAACCTTCTCTGAACTTTACTTACACCTCCAGCTATGATCTCATTTTTATTTAATCTATGAATAATTTCGTAGTAATATATAATTCACATATACTTAGAAAAATACCTAGAAAATCATTTGACTAAACTTTGAAAAGTAGCCATCTCAGAGTAATGGATTATCATATAGTTTATTTCTCCATCATACTTTCTGTAAGCCTTGGTAACTGTCATGCATACATCTTCAGTTACAAGTGTACATAATTATATAACCATATAACTAATATAAAATATGTAGTCAGATAATTCTATAATTAAATATAATTATTGCATATAATTAAAATGCAAAATAAAGATAAAACTATGACCATGTTTGTGGCATTGTAAATGGCACATCTGCCTTGAAAAGCAATGTGGCAATCTCTAGCAGAATTACAAGTATACATTCCTAGAAATCCAACAATTTCGTTTTTGAAAATACATTTCAGAGGAAAAAGGGTACCTATGTAAGGATTTACATGGGACAAATAATTGTAATAAGGCACAATTTGAAATAATCTAAATATGTTAGTAGAATGCTCAAAATGTTGGTACTGGTTCCAGATCCATAAAGGAGATACTGAAAATAATGTTATATAAAAATAGAAAGAGAGGATAATACATAGAACACATTGTTGTGCACTGTTTAAGAACACATATAAGATAATATTATAGTAAATAGGATGGAAGGATTCTCATAAACGTCAGATAGTTGTTGCCCTTGGAGAGTTTGAATAGGAATATTACTGAGGGTATTCATCAAAGGAGACTTAGCTAAATCTCTAAAGTTTTATTTTATTTTTGAAATAAAATGAGAAGCAAATAAGACAAAATATTAGCAGTAGATATTCTAGGTGATGAAAATATGTTTATATTGTATCTATGTATATGTGTATATATCCCTATGTGTGTGTGTGTATATATATATATTTATATGTATCCATTTCTATAATTTAAATTCTTTTAAAAGAAAAAGAATTTTAAAAAGAGGAAGAAAAACAGATACACTAAGGTGAAAGTACATGGTCCATAAAAATTTGACTGCTAATAATCTTGACAGATCTCATTTACAGATGCAGAGATGAGAATTTTTTCCATTTAATGGCTTCACAACATTACATATTATTTCTTAAAAGATATGTGCAGGAATGATTTTTATTCAATTACAATGAAAAATTAAGGTGCTGATAACTCCAAGAGTAAGAACTATTCTGTGAGGGAGAAGGCTGAGCAAAATGTTCAAAGAGAAGCTTCTAATGATCATTCTCCACACTTCAGGAACACTACATTGAGCAATTGTCTATTCAAAAAAGCACCTTTATAAGTTCCAAAAACCAGGTGAGAAATCACAGTACCTGATTTTAATAGTGTATCAAGGAAAGAAGCACTGCAGAGGGCAGAAAAGACAGTCTTGAATTGATAACATTTTTCAGGTGGAGTTGAATTTAATTTGATAGTATTTTGTTGAGGATTTTTACATTTATGTTCATCAGTGATTGCATCTACTATTTTAAGTGATACATATGGTTATGGATTATGTTCTTAATTATACAGCTTTATTTGGTTTTGAATATTGGCATCAATCTTTAATTGTTACTAGAAGTCCAATAATTTCAATAAATGATACGACACACAATTTGTGACTTTCCCTCTCTAAACACTTTAGTAACACACATCTTATGATTCTAAGCAGTAATCTTGTCTTAAAGTATTTACTTGCTGTCTTATTTCTCAAAAACAAGCCAGAAACAACTGCCTGTAGCATAATTCAATTAACCAAAACGCAGAAATAATTAGCCTTATTCCCAGCAAAAGTGAACCTTTATGGAACCCTGCCTTGAAAAAAATCTGACTGTAATCTATACAGCCAAGACCTGCATATTATGAGCAGTGAAGATCTATGAGATTAGGGGGAATATGCTTTTCAACTGTCTTGTGTTTAAAGCCGCATGAAAATTTTGTACATTTATCTGAAAACTTAATCAAAAGATAAGAAATATATCTTGGAGAATATTTGGAATTTTAGAAAACATGCGGACACAGATATTTAGCTTTCTTTCTATACTCAGATATGATCTACTAATATGATGATGTCAACATAATTAGAAGTATTGCCAGTAAATAATTGTTAAAGTGTACAAGTTATAAAATGTTGAAGATTGCTTTTCTGTGTGATATTTTTTGCCTAATTCCATGCCAAGGATTATTATAAGCACAAACATAATTAACATATAAGTACCTCATGCACCCTGACAATGTGTGCTACAGATAACCAGCAATACTGACTCTTAACACTTGCGATCTCACTAAAACCAAGTGGAAAGCTAACTTTATACAGTAAACCTATATGCATTATAATAAAGCTTTATTAAATCCAAACTGCATTTGTGTCATTGTTTTTGCTCTTTTCTCGTCTACTGCATTGATAATGCACATAGAATATCCCAAAGCGTGTGTGCTACATCGGATGACACTTTATTGAAAATGATTTTAATATATTTTGTTCAGAAGAATTATCTTTTCGTTAGACTAGCCAATGATGATTAATATTTAGAACTAAATGCTTACAGCTAGACAAAAATATGAAAAGAAATTGAAAGAGAATCAAACTCAATGCATTTCTGGAAGAATATAGTTGCTTTACCTAACATTAGTGAAATTTTATCTCCTTTAGTAGTACATACTTCAGAAATGCTGTAGAACAAACATGAATGACTGAAACACACATGCACCCCTCATTCAATGCGTTAAAAAAAATCAGTCCCAACAAGGAAGTTTTAGCAAACATTATACCTCAAGAAAGTAGAAATAAGAGCAATCCAAACCCAAAATAAGGAGAAGGGAAGAAATGATAAATATCAGAGCAAAAATAAACAATACAGAAACTATGACATATCAATAAAACAGCTTTTTTTAAAAAAAAATGAAACAAAATCAACAAGACTTTATCTAGACTAAGAAAAAAGAAAACTCAAAATCTGAGAGAGATGAAGAAGACATTATAACTGATACCACAGAAATACAAAGAATCATAAAATACCACAATGAACAATTAAATGCTAATAAGTTGGAAATCTTAGAAGAAATAGATAAAGTCCTGGACACATACAACTTACTGACAATAATCATGAAGCAATAGGAATCCTGAACAGACGAGTAACAGGTAACAGAATCAGGCAGTAATACAATGTCCCTCATCAAAGAAAATCCTAACGGTTTCACTGCTAAATTCTGCCAAACATTTGAAAAGAATTAATACCAATTCAAGTAGAATTATTTCAGAAATAATTGAAGAGATGGGACTTCCAAACTCATTCTATGAGGCCAGAACTGGATACTAAATCCAGACAAGGACATACACACACAAAACCACAGGCCGACATCCCTACTGCATATAACTGCAAAAATCTCAACAAAATATTAGTACACTAATTCAGTAACATTAAAACAATTGTTCACCATAATCAAGTGGGATTCATCCTGAGAATGCAAGGATAGTTCAACATCAGCAAACCAATAAACGTAATACATCACATTAGCATAATCAAGGACAAAATTCATATGATCATTAAAATAGATGTTGAAAAAGCATTCAGTAAAATTCAACTTTTTAATGATAAAAACCCTCAACAAACTGGGTATAGAAGAAACATACCTCAATGTAGTAAATGACATATGTGACTAAAATATAACAGCTAACATCACAGGGGATGAGGAAAAGTTGAAAGTTTTTCCTCCAAGGTCTGAAATAAGACAAGGATGCCCACTTTCACCACTTTTATGCAACATAGTACTGAAAATTCCAGCCAAAGCAATTAGGCAAAAGAAATAAAGGGCACCTAAATAGAAGAGTTGTCCCTGTTTGCAATTGAAATGATAAATATGTATATATATATACACATATATGTATATTTATACTATATATTAGTATAATGACCATTAGTGTAATGACTCATAATATATATGGTTAGTCTAATGAAAACAATAAAAAGTTTTTTTATATCATAGTCTAGTAAAAATAAGAATTCTTCTGAACAAAAGATATTAAAATGTTTTCCAAATACACTGTCATCCAATGTTGCATGCTTTGGAATACTCTATTTACATTATCAATACAGTGGACCAGAAATACATATATATATAGGTCATTATGCTAATGATCATTATACTAATATATATTATAAATATATATAATGATATATATAAGACTTTGTGGAGTCTTGAGGATTTTATATATATATATGTATACACTTAAGTTTATATGGTTATATCTGGAATCTTTAGAGTTATATATACATATATATATAAGGTTATATTCATAGATTAACCCTAAAATATATATATGTATATATAACATTTATGTATATATAACATATATATTTAAGGTTATATTTATATGTTTAAAGTTATATATAAATATAACCTTAAATACATATGTGTGTATATTTAAGGTTATATTTGGTATATATATAATTTATATATAAAATCCTAAAAATTCATGAAAAAGTGTTAGAACTAATAATCAGTAACGTTGTATACAAACTCAACTTATAAAAATCATTAGTGTTTCTATATGCCAATAATGAACTATATAACAAAGAAATCAAGAATGTGTCTATTTGTTATAACTACAAAGAGATACTTAAGAATAAACTGAAGAAAGGAGGTGAAAGAGCTCTACAATAAAAACTATAACACTGATGAAAGAAATTAAAGAGAACACAAATAAGTGGAAATATATCTTGTGTTAGTGTACTGGAAAAATTGTTAAAATGTCTTTATTACCCAAAGCAATCTGTGGATTTTATGCAATCTGTATTAAAATGCCAATGACATTCTTCACAGATTTTTTTAAGTCTTAAAATTCATATAGAAATAGGTAAGACCCTGGATAGCCAAAGCGATCTTGAATATAAAGGACAAACTTGAAGCATCTCAATACCTGACTTCAAAATATACTACAAAGCTACAGTAACCAAAACAGCATGGTACTGGAATAAAAAGAGACACATAGATCAATGAAACAGAACAGATAACACAGAAAAAACCTATGCATTCACAGCTTACTAATTTTTGACAAAGCATCACGTAGAGACACTGGGGATGAAAAGGCAGTCTTTTCCATAAATGGTTCTGGGAAAACATGGATATCCATATGCACAAGCATGAAACTTACCATATAAAAATATCAAATCCAAATGGATTAAAGACTTACATGTAAAATGTGAAACTATGAAACTATTATAAAAACACAGAGGAAATCCATTATGAAATTGGACTGGGCAAAAATATTTTTGAGTAAGACCTTAAAAGCACAGGCAACAAAAGCAAAAATAAACAAATGGGATTGCATCAAATTAAAAAATTAAATATAAGACTTCCTTATGACTCAGCAATTCCATCACTGGTATATGACCAAAGGGAATGAATTTAGTATGTTGAAGAGATATCTGTACTTCCATATTTATTGCAATGATATTCACAGTAGCTAAGCTATGAAATCAGCATACATGTACAACTACAAATAAATGGATAAAGAAATGTGGTATATGCATACAATGAATACTTTCAACCATAAAATAGAATGAAACCTTGTCATTTGTGACAACATAGATGAACCTGGAGGACATAATGTCAAGTGAAATAATCCAGGCACAAAAATATAAGTACACATTATTTCACTCATATATGGAATTTAAAAATGTTGATTTCAGAGAATTTGACAGTAGAAACTGATTACTTGAGGACAGGGAAGGCAGGGAGGATGGGGTACTCAGAGAGGCTGGTCAATGGGTACAGAGTCACAGACAGGAAGAATAAATTGTGTTCTTCTATCATACAGTAAGGTGACAACAGCAAATACCAGTGTAGTGTATATTTCAAGATAGCTAGAAGAACAAATTGTGAATGTTGTCACCACAAAGAAATGGCAAGTTTAAAATGATGGATATAGTAATTAACCTAAATTGATCATTATACTCTATATACACGCATTGAAACACCACATTGTACTTCATAAATATGTATAATTGTATAATTTTTGTGTGCCAATTATAAAAAAATTAAAAAGTGATTTCATTAAACCCTCATTCATAACTCTCAAATAGTATTTACATATGTGTAATATCCACAAGAGTTAAACCATCACATCAGGAAATTATGCTGTAATCAAATTAATCCATCTACATAAACAACTTTCTGAGTTCTAGTTTGTGTTTTACATCATTCCAGAAGGCATTGAGCAGGAGGAGAAAGGAATAAACACATTTTAAAAGAAAGAATTCTTTAATACGTCTTGATATTTGATAACTTTCAATCTGATGAGACCAGTTTTAGTGCGGGCTTTCACCTTTTGACAACGGTCAACTAAAATAAAAAGTATTTAAACCAACTCTGCTGTTAACAGTACTTATAAAGCCATCATTTGAGGTTTAATTTGTCCTAATTATTATGGAGAAGAGCAGGTGATAAAGGTTTTGTTTTTGCATACAAATTCACCAAAACAAACTTTCATATGGAGGCAAAAAAACTCCACCATTATGTTTTATAAAGATACCAGTAAATGCAATCAAAATAGATTTCAAGCAGGTTTACATTTTAAAATATTTCATTTTTTTTTGCAAACTTTAGGCTACCAGAACCCTCTCCTTTTCTGACAATTGAAGAATCTGTTTTGAGAATATCATTTCATGGGGGAAATAACACCTTAGAAAGTATTGAACAAAGTCCAGAGCATTCATCCATTGCAAAACATAGCCTAAAACTGTCCACCTGGGTATATTCTTTATTCCCATTCACCACTCCATTCTTTTCCTCATGTCCTGCAGGGAGATTTAAAGAAATCCTAACAAGTATTAAATCTCAAACAGCACATTCTCTGAAAGAATTGCTGCACTCAGTGGACTTGTAAAAGTCAGTGAAGCAATGTAATTCGGCATCTCTAATCAAAGAGTAAATTAAATGAAAAATTATTAAAAGGATAAAAGCAAACATGCAAGTCTACTTTTGAGGAAATATTTCAAACTGTGAAGTACATGAAAAATACATCAAACTTTTTTAATGGATGAGGACAAAACACTTAGAATTTTTATTTCTTCAAAATTTTTATCCAAATTGGCTGTTGTGTAGGAGGAATTTATGTTGTTTTCAAACTTACAATATCTTCAATTACACAATAGAAATTTATTCCTACACATCAGCTATTTTTCAGTTATGTTCAAGGAACTAGAGGAAATATACATGGATCATACCATATTTACAAGAACACAAGATAATTAAAATGAAGTATCATTTGGATATTGCCATGAAATGAAGTATTGTTATAAGTGAATGTTATAATAAATAAATGTTATTTTCTATTTTAATTAACATTTTAAAACTGCAATGCTTTATCTCTGCAATAAATAGATTATGGAACACTGTACATTTTTAAGTATTAGTGATGTCATGAACATGTTTTTATTGTTTGTGCTGTAATGAAGAGATGTCCAAAGGAGTGATTAAACTTTCAGAACATTTTGCTACTATAATTTTTAAATTTGTTTGTATAATCATTCCCTATTTTTTTGCATTTGTACAATTCACAATCTTTTCTCATTACTACATGTTTAACTGGTACTTCCTTTTATAATCCTCTCATCCACTAGCACCTTTTTAATATACTACTTCTAATTTTCTATAAGCTGGAAAAGGTTTTATTAGATAAACAGTCAAATAAAAAATATATGTTGATTAAAAACAAAAGCTGCCTATAAACAAAGTAGGTATTAGAAGTTGATGTACATGCCATTTTTCTTGACCCTTCTGATATCTCAGTTTCTCATTTATGTTTCCCAACAATATTTCCTATACTTGAAAATATTCTATATATAAAATTTAATTTTACTCAACAATTACTTAAGTCAAACTCTGTTTTTTGCAAAACATTTTTAGGCCCTGTGAGTGATGGAAATGTGACAAAAGCAATCTCACCAAGAGTTTATGATAAGGATGATATATAGGCTTTCTTTATAATAGAACATTGATTACACTATTATAATAGGTAATGCCTTCTCTCAGAAGTTCACAGTCTAAAGATGGAAATGTCTTATCTACAACAGAAAAATATTACAATAAACATAAAAATGCATTAACAAGAGAAAGAGAGAGAAGGGGGAAGATATGCAAGTAGGAATTCAAGCTATTAGTCATTTTAAAATTGAAAATAAAAAGTGTGAATATTTATACTTATGAATATTAGTGAGAAGTTTATAAAAACTCTCTAATCAATGTACAATTGAATATTTTTAGATTTGTATATTTCATCTCTAAAGACGAAATCTTGGCCACCACTCTTTTACAAACAGACTATTTTAAACTCTTTTTTTCTTAGGGAAATGAATTCATTTATATTTATGTATATTTATAATTATTTTATCTAACAGTATTTTTTATTACATATTTCTTATTTTCTATTTAACGCTTTTCTCATTTTGTTCAATTGATCAAGTTTCTTTTTATTACTCACATTCCCACTAATTTGGAAATTTCATCAAGTACCCCCATTTGTCTACTACTATCAGTCTATCTTTAAAGGGATATTAGATCTATATTTATCTACTATGATATCAAAATTAAAGAACAAATGTTCCTTCATATTAGTCTTTTTATCTGTTTTCCCATCTCTTCATTAGCAAAATAAACCTACTAATTTAATTTTCCAATGATGTTTAATTACAAAAACTAGAATATTTGTTATAAGCTATTGTTTCTTCTCTTGTGTATAATCTTTATTTAATACATTTTTATCAGTTTCTAGTTGTGTCATCATTATTATATTCATATATTAATCTATTATTAAAACATTACTCACCATTATTTATTATAATCTTTTTCCCTTATCATGGAAATTTGTTCCAACTTATTTTAAATTTGAACAGAGTAGTTTCCTAAAGAATTTCTTCATACAGGTTACTCTGAATCCTTCTATTGTAAAAAATGTATTTAGTCTTTACATAGGACTAATCTAAGTGTAGAATACTTGGATGGCATTATTTTTCTTCATTAAGGTCTGTCAGTTTTGTTCTTTTTGATATTAGCATGGCAGATGATGAATTAAAACACTGACTTTATGTCCTTAATTAAAATATTATTTCTGTCTAAAAGGGATATCTATTATTTATAATTAGGTTCAGCTTCAAGGTGACTAATACTAAAAAATAGTAGCTTAAACCAGGTAGAAATTCATTTTTCCCTCATGTAAAAAAGGCCAGAGATGAAGAATTTAGTATTACTTTGGGGAATCCATATAATTGTCAGAGACTGGAGGTCCTTTATGTATGTCTCCTAGGACACAGATCTTGTCTGCATAGTCTGGTATGTCTGCTTGAGTCCCAATTAACACACTTCCATTCCAAGCAACAAATGGAAAAAGGAGAAGGAAATGAAACTTTTAAAACAATTAATTTTATTGAGGTATAAATTTCATATGATAAAATGCACCTATTATTTTTAGGTCAGTGAATTTTGACATGTGTATATATTTGTGTTATGATAACCAAAATGAAGATTTAGAACATTTCCATCATTCCCAAAAAGTTTTCTCATGTCTCAATCACTTTACTCCCTCAGTTCTAAAGTAATACTGATCTGTTTTCTGTTGGTGTAGATTAGTATTGCCTTTTTTGAAGTTTCACACAAATGGAATCATACAGTATCTAATCTTTTGTGTCTGGTTTCTTTCTTACATAATGTTTTTGAGACTCATCAGTGATTTTGTGTGTCTTGGTAGTGTCCCTTTTTATCGCTACATAGCATTTATGAGTTGTACCATATAAAATTCCCAGTAATTTTTCTTTGCCTGGTCTTGTGATTTATCACCCTATACATGTGAAGTTTAGTATTCAACCAAGTATTCAAGGAGATCACCCGTATAGATTTCTAAAGTCCTTTTCATACATACCTCACTTCTTTCCTGAACTATGCCCTACAAATTCCAGATGCCCAGCAATCTCTCTTTCTTCAGCTCAGTGACATAGCTGGTCTCCAAATTTTCCCATCTTCTCCAATATCTAGAATATGTTCACCAATATCTAGATATGTTCACTAATATCTAGAAATATTAAGATAGAAAACGGGAGCCACTATTGGGATTTGCCTCATTTGCTTCCCCTCTCTTTGGAGGTCATAATTATTTTGTAAAATGTCCAAAAGGAGGCACATATTTAACTCAGTTTTATAGTTGTTTACATGGGGAGAGCTAGTCTGTTTTGAGTTATTCCATATTGACTAGAAGCAAAGAGAGAGACCCTTGACATTTAAGTAGACTTTCCAGAAGTTCCACTCAATATGTCTGCTTATATCTAATTGGTCAGAACTTAAATTCATGACTACACTTACAAAAGAAACTGGGATGTATAGTAATATACGTACTTGATAATGTAATCAGCTGCAATAGAGTTCTATTATAAAAGAAGTAGAAAGAGTGGAAATTGGGGGACAACCAGTAGTTGTATAAAAATTATAAGATTTTTCTCTTTGATTTAGATCAAATATACAAGAATATTTCCAGGAAAAAAAGGATAAACCATTCGGGAAAATGGAAAGACAAAAACCACATTACAGGCAATCAAAATTGTGACGCACAAATAAAAGAAAGCTCAATTGCTCTGGCACTTAAGAAAATTAAAATTAAAACCACAACCATATGAGAGAAAACATTAAAATGGCTGGCAATAAAATGTTGCAAAGAATATGAAGCAATGTAAATTAACTAAGAGTTGAAGTTTAAATTAGTACAATTACTTTAAAATGCAGTTTATAAATATCTAGCATAGATGGAAAAACATCTAATATCTATTCTAGCCATTCCATTCCTAGGCGTTCACCTTAAAGAAACTCTTCCACAGGAGTACAAGGAAATTTATATGAGGATGTTAAGCAATAGTGTTTGTAATACCAAAAAACAAAACAAAAAAAAATTGTATAATAAGTGAGCACAAAATTTCTAAACAAAATGTAAATAACAATTGTATGTCATGCAAGGGAACACTTCATAGCAGAGGAAATGAACTAAAAGGAGCTTTCATTGAACAGATTTTCTGCTGACTCATGTTAGTGTGTGTGGATCCTCTTAATATGGATGTCTGTTTGTGTTTCTTGGCAAGAGTTGGACTGAAACATTGGAGAAAGTAGGACAAGAACGTCTTCCCCAGAGGTGTAAGGGTGCTTAGCAAGTCGTGTTGAGGCGACACTCTTCTCAGGTGCAAGACATATAGGCTGTTTTTAGTCAGGTGCTATAATTACCCTTGAGAGCTTTTTGACTCTAACAGCAGCTGGCCTCCACAAAGCTACAGGAGTATTGCCCCACTCATGTTCCAAAAATATTTTTACACAGACCAGCTGATTCCCCCTTGTTACATATAATGGATTTGTCTATAAGCTTTGCCTCAGATTCCACTAGAAGAGTTTTTTTCCCAAATATCTTTTTTTTTTTTCTAGCTTCTACTAAGGCACTGAACAAAGACATTTAAAGATCTCGGCTACAGTATATGCAGGCTTTCCATCAGGATCCAACCACCAGCCATTATTGGATTAATAGCACGAAGCAGTAAGTGACAGGGTATCATGCTGTTGTTGAGGCTGTTTAATTTATAATTCCCAATTTGCTTTCTCATCTAGAAACTATACCAAATGCAAATCATTAAAGTATTATAAGACATTGGGAATAACATTTAGAGTTTTACCAAATATTAGGAGAAATTCTTATTTTGAAAATATTGATAGTACTAGAGATGCAGGCCCTCATAAGTACCTGTTATGCTGACAACATTTCTGCACTTTATTGCTATGTATTCTGAGCCACACCCATTGCTAATGACATCAAAGCCCCTCTTTGCTAATGTAATTATTCAGGTAGTAAATATAATATACCACCTGTGTAATACAATAATTGTCTAGTGATTGCAGCTTTTTCAATTTTATCCACCGTGCTCCCTCACTGGAAAGTTAGATTTAGTGTTAAGAATAGAAGTCTATTTTCACTATGAAAAGAACATGTTACCTGAATCACTCCATTCTTTCACATGCTCAATATAGATTTAAACAAAATATATAAAAGCAAAACCTCTGAATGTATGAATAACCTTCCAAAAACATCCAAAAATATATAGCAAGGCGTTGTACTACCTACTCGTCAAAGTCACCCACAGAGAAAACAATCGAAAAACTGTTTTTTCCATTACTGAACAGAATTGGAGTTAAAAAAAAAAAAATAAAGCCAAAGCATTTTTTGAAAAGGAACATCCACTGGCATTAGAAACTCTGAATCTACTCTTGAAATTGCAAATCAAGCAAGTGAAAATAATAATCCAGATGAACTGGCAATAAAAAATAGGCATTATATCTGTTTTTAACATTGACAACACCCAATATTCCAACTTTTCTGCATAATTTATATCACAAATGTGCTAAAAAGTTATTTAAAATAATAATGCCTTATACATAGAAAAAAAATCGGTTTCTGAAAAGACAGTGCTTTATTATGCACCATACCTGGAACAATACTTGAATTCAATAAAGCCAGAATACTGCATTCTGAACGTCTTATGTTTCTGCTTCTTTTTGATGATCTCTGAATAGCTATTATATAAACTTTCACTTTTTAAATATGCAAGTATTATAAAACAGCAATATATATTAATATGAGAGGCATTCTTTAATGCAGTGGATTCCAGATTGACATTAGTATCACCTGAGGAAGTTTTAAAAGCCCAATACCCATGTCATGCCTCATTAATTAAATCAAAATGTGTGGGAGGCAATACAGGTCTCAGGTTTTAAACATTCCCCAGGTGATTCAAATGTGCGGTAAGCTTTGGTGATCACTGCCATAATGTGTGTAATCACACAATAATTTGAATAAATGCCATTTTACTTATTGTAGGTATGCATAGTACTCTAATGTAATTTTTCAAGAAATTCTGAATAAATTATTTCAAAAACTTCTGAATGGATTATTTTTTGTTGTTTATAGTCCAAATATCAGTATTTTTTCACTTTCCCAAGTTAGTCTAAGTTTTCAAAACTGGGATTAAAACCCCTGCCTTAACTGGTAGCTAACTGTCCAATAATCCTTTGTAAGCCTACTGGAATAACAAGATACAACTAAATGACCAGACAAAACTAATTTGTAGTTTGCAGTATTATTTTCATATAACTAGTATACTAGATTATTTTCAAATAGTTGTTTCTTCAGGATTGTTTCCTGAAATCACATTAGTATCATTAAAATACTTATATAACATTTTCTGTTGATAGCACAAAAATGCATTTCAAATAAACATGAGAAATTATCACAATTTAAAAATAAAGTGAAGATTGTATTGTGACAGAGGACAGATATTTTTAATTGCTTACTGTGTTGTATTAGTCCATTTTCACGCTGCTGTAAAGAACTACCCTAAGACTGGGTAATTTATAAAGGACAGAGGTTTAATTGACTCACAGTTCTGCACGGCTGGGGTGGTCTCAGGAAACTTATAATCATGGAGGAAGGGGAAGCGGGCACACTCCTCACAAGGTGGCAGGAGCAAGCGAGAGTGAGTGAAGTTGGAAGAGCCCCTTATAAAACCATCAGATCTTGCGAGAACTCACTCACTATCACGAGAACAGCATAGGGGAAACAGCCCCGTAATCCAATCACCTCCTATCAGGTCCTGCCCTCCACAAGTGGGGATTACAATTCCAGATGAGATTCAGGTGTGGACACAAAGCCCAGCTGTATCTTGTGTCTTTGACTATTCAATCACCTTTTACTGCCTGATGGGATTTAAAAGTTAATACCTAAATGGTAAGACAAGTGTAAGGCCCACGAATCTCCTGAGCATGGAATTTGATGCGTATAAATCTGAAGTTAGTTAACACCAGAAGTTTCCAGCCCATGACTAAAAATTCTCCTATGTGATTGACATTAGAATAGCACAAAAAATAGGTACTCTGTTTTCATACTGAAAGTCTGGGTATAACATCTAAAAATATCTATCTTTATTTCAAACCTATTTTCAATCAATGAATTTTGTCACATGAATATTTACAGATTAGTAATTTGAAATTATAGGTTTTCAAACAAACTAAAGTCCAAAATTAATCTGAGAGCATGAGAGCACAACATACGCTAGTAGCAAAGCTGGGTCAGAGACCTTGATTTTACGGCATCCTCCATGACAGTACCTTCATAGCCAAGACAAAGGAAGATCATAAATGTGGTGCAAGCTGATGAAAAATCTTGCCTTCTAAACTATAAATAATAGCCTTATAATGCAAAAAGACCTGAAAATTAGTCAAGAGCCCACCTGAATACAGACAGAATGAATCAGAAAACCAGAAGTAAAACAAAAACAAAAACAAAACAAAACAAATTACCAATGATCCTTTTATAGTTGGGTTCCGAAAGATACAAACTTTGTACTCTTTAAGCGATATTAGGGAACTAATTTTATTGTTATTGTGCTTCTAGGGCCCAAATCAGAGTAGAAAGCATTCACTTCAAAGCAGGGATAATATGCAACAAGAACACATCTGGTTAAACATATTGGTTTTTTGTGTCAGCAATTGTTCTCATTAATCATGGCATTTTGAGGGCCAGTCAAGGAATCGAGGGTGATAGCTTTGTTCCCATGCCTTACCCATTTATTATATACTTTGTATATCACTCCTGCTAACAACACTATTAAAAAGCCCACAGTTAAAAAAAAAAGCTCTATGAAGACAATTATTCATTAAATAAGAAAAAAACAAAAAAGACAAAAGGCTAATACCACTGAAGTTCTATTGTTAAATCACAAGAATTTGCTAGGCTCTATAGAAAGGCATTTGTGGTAGTAAAGTTAAAAGAAGTAGGCTTTGATACATGTGAATGTTTTAAGCAAAAAGGAAAAAGGAATTTCCAAGCTGCTTGCATCATTTGAATGATAAATGGCAATCTCATTTCAGTATACACAATGCTAGAATACATATAAGCTTTTTCTTATCAACATACAATGTTAGTGGTTTCTGAAGATTTATAAAACATAGTAAACTACTTTGACCCTGAGAAATCACACACACAAATGTATCACATAAACAGAACATTTATGTCCCTGGAATATATTTTTTATTACAAAGTTAGTTTACTCTGTATATCACTTATAAATTTAGTTTAACTTTGTAGCTCTAAATATCTGATTGGTTATCCTACACAACAGATGGTTCATAGAATATTCATAAGGTCAATACAATTTAAAATCATAATTTAGTATTGCTAAACCATATCCCAAGATAATTAGGAATAAATGGAAATCCTCTAATTTGACTTCTTTATATTATATGTCATAATATAATTATGTGGCATTAGTGTGGAATTTAGCTGGGACACAGCAATATGTCAATTGCATTGATAAATATTTGCAGATGTTGAAGATTAAAGAAGCATCATTGTAGTCCAACTGATAATTTTTGAACTGTGGGAGTCTTGTGACACAATTTAATTTTTCACCTTTATTCTTTTATTTTTAGATCAATCAGTATCTCAAAAGCTTTAAGTAAAAGCACAAAATTCTTTGCTTTCAATACTTGGTAGAATTTAGAGTAACTGTTACAAAAATGCGCCCCGTGAAACACTTCTTTAACATTCCGGTGACTGAAGGAGCCTCCAGGCATCTGGCCTTCTATTCACTGTTTATTAGATGGCTCATTCTTAACACAGACTTTTGTTTTTGTAGCATGATCTAATGAGTTAAACCAAAATGAAAATGAAATGATTCCCTTGGTAAGAATGCTGTTGATAAATACAGACGTAACGATGCTGAGTGGCAAGATTAAAGAAAGTTTGTCCCAGATCTGAATGAGAATTGTTAATTCTTGCTGGAACCACTCAGTGTAGGATTTTTCAAAAGCAAAAGTGGAATATTTCAGCAAATTTGTGACAAATTTCATCTGTTAATCAATCTAGCAAGATATTAGAGACAGATGATGTGATGGTGACAAATCATGCTCAGAATAAGGCATAATTTTTCCACTAGATTTTACTTACAGTGAGCTCTTCTTTCAGATGAAAATGTGTCACTTTTAAAACGAAAGAACCTAGACTGAACTATCTTGTTGGCAAGCTAGAAAATGCGTATTTGTCGCCAATCTGAAACACAATAACTCAACAACTCAGAATTTCTCCAAGTGATGTACTTCCCAACTTTTCAAACATCACCACTCGCTTCAAGATCCACAGTAGCATTCCAAGCAAGGTCAAGGTAGGATATTCACTGAAAGAGGAAAAGGAGGGACTCCATTTCCACTGGAAGAAATGACACGAACAAAAGAGCAGATATATGAAAGTAAAAAGTACTTTCAGAAAATGAAGCCCAGTTCAGTGTGTCCAAAATGTATAGTTCATGGTTGGAAATAAAAAATAGAAAGGAGTGTTTATGCTGATAGTCAAAGCCTTGTATGTGAGACTAAAGCATTTCACATTTATTTTCTGGGAAATATGTAGTCTCTGAAAGTTTTTGAATAGAGTGGGGAAGCAACTCTAAACTAAGGAGGAGTTCTCTGGAAGATTAGATTGGCTTGTATGTGCAGGAAAGATTGAAGGAGAAATGTTATATTTTACTTTTGTCAAAGTTTTGGTAAAAGTTTAAAGTATTAACTAAAGATATAACAAGAGCATTATCCCCAAATGAGAGAATATGGCTAAGTTTTATTTGATCTTTCATATTTAGAATAACCAGACATAAGAGCACCTTGGAAAAGTGATGAAATAAAAAGGCTATATCCTTATTAGTAGCTAGTTTTGATTTAGTGTCAATGCAAGATTAATTCTAATATTGAACACAATTGCGTCTTTTTGAACTTGTGACTCTAACAGAACTTAACTGATCTGTTACTAAGGAAACCTGATATATATATATATATGTATATATACACATATATATATATATAAAACCAACAATATATAGAGACATTTCTAAATATGTCTTCTTCTTCCTTTTCCTGTGAACATTGTCATTTTTGGAAGAAATAGAAAACAAACAAACAAACGAACATCTTTGACCTCTAAAAGTTGGTAAATAATTCACATCTCTAGAAAACCAAAATTCACTTTCATCAATTTTGCATTCAAATTGTTTTTTTATTAAAAGAACCTTAAGAATTTTCTAAAGAATAGTGAAGATGTTGAATACATCTAAAAGGTATGGACTTCCTTTTCTAGGTGTGAGTAGTATTCCTATGACCTCAAATTAATTGATCAACTGAGAAGGGATCCTAAAAGGAAAAATACTATGGTAAGTCTGCAGCATGCAAATGTGGTGATGGTTTTATTTCAAATAAAACAAGTCCCCAAGATAAGTACATTCTCAGCAGTTAATGGCCTAGGCAATATGGTTTGGAATCTTAAAGACTCCAAATCAAGATCGACATATTCACTAATAAAAGTTTCCTTCTTACTTAATTGATAGTTATTCTCCTACTGTTCCAACAATGTGTTGAGAGGATTGACTACATTGTTTAAAATAAAAGTAATATTTCAACTGTTGCATATTTCCCTATAAGCTAACACTATTCCATAAAAATCTTTTTTAAGAAAATAAAATTATTACTAATATTAATAATAGACATAACAATACATAAATCATAAGAGCTATTATGTATTGAATGCTCATCTTATGCCACTATCAGCTAAGAAAACACATATTATTGTTTGGAATTCTCAAAGTAATCCTATCAGTTTGGTGTCATTATCCCCACCCATTTTAGAAATGAAGACTAGGAGATTCACAGAGATCAAACAGCTTGCCCATGTCCATACATTTAGTCAGGAGCAGAAACTGGTTGCAGTCCCATGTCATTGTTTCCTTCCGCTGGGTGCAGCAGTTCTTCTGGTATATGACCTACAAAGAAACACAATGCTAATGGTTATTTTTTAATTATTTATTTATTTTTTATTTTTTTGAGACAGAGTCTCACTCTGTCGCCCAGGTGGGAGTGCAGTGGTGTGATCTCGGCTCACTGCAAGCTCAGCCTCCTGGGTTCATGCCATTCTCCTGCCTCAGCCTCCCGAGTAGCTAGGACTACAGGAGCCTGCTGTTTTTATTTTTAATTTAGAAGAAATATGATAAATAATTATGTACATTATTGGAACAGTTGCTTACCAAATTCATGTTTGGCTCAAATATGGAGAGGAGAGCTAGAATGTCAGTGTTAGGATACTCACAGTTCCTGCCAGATTGTAACAATGAGTTTCCTTAAAAAGATGGAGCCCATCAGGATTGTGTTGCTCTCCTGATCTAGGTGCTATATGAAAACATGCAACCACGCAAATAAGGAATTGGAAAACACCATTTACTTATAAGTTGTGTTAACAGTAAATTCAATGTCAGAATTGTGTGTGGCACTGGCTGAAGCCAGAATTATGCTTCTTAAAAATCTGCCTCCCACTCGGAGGTTGCAGTGAGCCGAGATTGGGCCACTGCACTCCAGCCTGGGTGACAGAGTGAGACTCCGTCTCAAAAAAAAAAAAAAAAAAAAAGAGTGAAGTTTGAGAAAGGTACAAATACACACAGGCACCTTAAGATAGATGTAGATGGAAATTAAGTCTGATGAATTCAGCAGTTGAAGAAAGGCTATCACAACTCAAGACTATCAGGAAAAAAAAAAAAAAAAACTACCTCCCACTGCTTAAATCCAATACACTTTTCATTATGGCACTCCAGGCTCTTCATAATTTGACTACAATTACCTTATAGCCTCATTGTCTTCCATATATTGCCAGCTATCCTAAATTAACACCAGCATTCCCCAATCCCAGAATAGGTTGGGCCTTTTCATTGTATTTCCATTCTATTTGCTAGTGCCTCAGCTAAAAGATTTTTTTTCCTTCTCTACTTTAAAATATTTCTCAAGGACAAACAAAAAAGCTAGCTCTCTCTGCTGTGATTAATGTATGTTATTTGTGCCTATCATTTGTATCATTCTGCTTTTTAGAAATAATTTGCAATTTCCAAACTCTTATTTTCCTTCCTTCAATGCCTCATATAGAACTTGCCACTTTTCAGACTGTAATAACATTTGTTGTACATAACCAAATGTTTTCCAGAACAAAGTGATGATTGCACTCTGGTAAGATCAGGTCATGCCCGTGTATGCTTTGGGGTAGCATATTTTAAATCACAGGTTGACATGAAACTCTTTTCCAAAGTAGGTAACCCAGAATGATCCAGGGACTCAGAAAAGTACAATTCGAAATATGTTGAAGGAGGTTGAAAGTTGTCAGGCTGAAAATACAGAGACAGAATAATTTGTCTTGTTCTATCTAGTTTCCAGAGTGCTGAGAAATAATCAATGAATCGCAATTTCAAGGCGGTAAAGACAAAGAAGGATATTCTAAAATAGTGTCTAATAATGAAAGGATCATGCAACTACAGGTAGTTTCTGAGTATTTTGAAATATCTAGAGAGAATGATTATTTTTAGAAGACATTTTTGAGAGAGTGTGGGAGAGGTGACTATAGACTGCTTAAAGATTTTTTGAAAGATGTTGCATTACATCCTGCATGGCAAAACTTCAGTACCGTTCTTTCCTCAAATGCTCAAGCATAATGTTTGGTTTCAAGCAAACCAAAGTCCTGCTAGCAGGTCTCCTATTTCACAATTGCATCCCAGGTCACCACTGAGGAACTGAAGAGACCAGGCTCCTCCCCACTGCAAAGGGCACAAACTCCCTGTCCTCCCAGTGCACAGGTAGGCATTGTTTCAGTGGGGAAAGGGATGGCTTCATCTGTGACCAGCAGTCTGGTTTTTCACCCTTCAGTCTGTTTTAGGCTTGAAGGCTGGGTTTTGCTGGGGACCCTTGGCTGTCTCCTGTCTCTATCATTCCTTGCTCTGAAGAAGTACATCTAACTGCCTTTAGAATAAAAGTAAGGATAAGGATGAAGATCGATTTTTAACTGCTTCCTGCTGACAGGGGGCACTGTTTTGAGAAAACAGCAGTCAGATCTACCTCAGAGGTCTATCTAAGGGTTCGCTGGAAAAGGGGCCATCGTCTGAGGTTCCGGTTGCATGACCCTTTGGAGCTTGATGGTGTGAAGCTGAGAAGAGACACACCAGGTTGTTAGAAAAGAATGTCTTAAAAAAAAAGTGGCGGGGGTGGGCAGGAGTTGGGGGAGGGTAAGGACAGCTAGAAAACCACAAGGACTTTTTCCCAGTTTGCACAGGGAGAGGAAGGCCAAATACCTGGCTGGCAAAGTCAACCTTTTATCCTTTTGCCAACATGCCAGGTTTTGGGGTTCCCCCACCCCAGGCCCAATTCTAAGCCAACCAGTTTAAGGTTTGGGAAATTAACTTTTCCCAGTTTGAAGGATGCATCTGAGGGGAGTGTCCCATAGTACAGAGACACAATTACTTATCAGTGAACTTATCACACTTACTTATCAGACACAGTCACATCAGTGATATGGTTTGGCTATGTCCCCACCCAAATCTCATCTTGAATCATAGCTCCCACAATTCCTACATGTTGTGGGAGGGACCCAGTGGGAAGTCATTGAATCATGGAGGCGGGTTTTCGGTGTTATTCTCATGATAGTGAATATGTCTCGTGAGATCTGATGGTTTTATAATGGGGAGTTTCCCTGCACAATTCTCTTCTCCTTCTGCTGCCATGTGAGATATGCCTTTTACCTTCTGCCATGACTGTGAGGCCCCCCCAGACACGTGGAACTGTGAGTCCATTAAATCTCTTTCTTTTTAAATTTCCCAGTCTTGGGTATGTCTTTATCAGCAGTGTGAAAACAGACTAATACAAGGGGACAGAGGGGGAAAAGGAACGAAAGAAGGTACTTTCTCAAAGGAATCCCAGGGGTTCAGGATGACCCAAAAGGGATACACACAGAAGATGACTGGCTACTCATCTAGAAAGAGGGGAGCAGGCATCCCTGGTTCCTTTCTCTTCCTAGCAAATACCCAAGGTATGTGAAAAAGAGAAAGTGAGGTGTTCCTCTTTTTTTCTTTCATCCTTGTATCCCTGAGTCCTAGCGACCACAATAGGATGCCACCCATGGGTGTCAAAGCAGCTTTTACCCATGTTAACAAGGGAGGCTAGAGAGTGACAGTATCCATTCCTACCCTTGTATGCCCTCTCTCTCCTGCTGTCAGTAGATACCCTGCTTCCCTAAACTGTAGACCCCATCTCCCTTGCTCCTCTAGACCCCATTTTTGCTATGGATACTAATGAAAGATTTATCCACGAAACAGAAAACTTAATCAGCAGGAATCGGTCGTGCTCGTTTGTGCTGCGCCTTTTCACTTTAGTTTTCATCAGCCTCTGGATCACTCAGATCTAGTTATCTTTCCTAGGGCTTTGACTTGAAGCTTGGAATTGAGTTTGGGACAAAAATTTGTCTCAGGCAGGTTGAATGGACTCCTTATCATAAACCGAATGCTAAGATGAAGCTGTGGAATTGAGTCCTCCTCCAACAAGGGAGAGAAAAGGATGTCTTGTGACATTCTTGGATAACTGGTGGCTATAGTTATGCTTGCTAAGATTTGGGTGCATAGGGCTTGGCTTTGATTAGCTTCCTGGTTTTACTTTCCCAAAATGGAAACCTCCAGGTGATGGGCACCCTATTTATTCCTATCACCTGGCAGGATTTGCAGGATCATTGTTCAGAATTAGAATATCAATCCATATTTTTACATTACCCATCCCTCTTGTTCTTTCTGAGCTGCAACTGGAGATTGCTGGTTGGTTCACAGGAACAAGCAGGGTTAGTCTAAAATGTAGGCAAAAACTTGAAAACAACAAATGAGTCTAGAATTTAATGATGAATGTATTATGTTTTGAAACATAATTTCTCTCACTCCAGTCCTCATTTTTGTTAAAAAATACATGATAATATGACTGAGTTGTTTGCAAAATAGACTTTATTCTCATACTTTGCCTGGTTATTTGCTTAAAGCACAGCAAGAATAATTATTTCTACCTAGGTCTTTTGGATTGGCTTTGATGGAACTCTGTTCCACAAGGAAGTACCCTCAAATGCCTGTGAGTTGGGTAATCTTATTCTCATAAGGTAGCAAGATAAACTTGAAGTTCCTGGGGACTTACTACAGGTCAGGAACCCTGTTTAGGGACTGCCTATGCAAGGGTATGGGGCCAGTTTTCCCAAGGGGCTTTTATCAGCTCTGCAAGTCAAGTCAGACTTCTTAAAGGGATGTGTACCCTTCCAGTCAAACCCTTGGTAAAACAACCAGCTTCTCTAATTGCATTGTGTTGTAAAAGTAAATGGATTCTTATTGCACTGATACAAACAACTATATTGCCATAAGTTAAGAATACTCACAACTAGTTTCCAAATTCTGGGGAAGCCAGGCAGAGACGAGAGAAATATGCTGTAAATTTTTTCATAGGAGTATACATTACTAAATTATTAAGGGCCATAAATAATTCAAAATAAGTTTCCTTGACTCTGAAAAACAAAACAAGGATCAGCAATATTCCAAGCAAGAGTTAAAAAGATGACTTCAGTTTTCTATGAGTTTAGTCCATTTAGTTAACTCTCATTTTGCTTGATATTTGGGAACATTTAAGCTCTTCATAAGTCCTGTACATTTTTCTTTATTCCAATGTCACAATCTCCAAAGTTGTCAGAAACCTGTATTTGAGAGCACCTGTCAGAGTTCTATAACTCATTATAAACCGTATTTTGAAAAGGATCAAAACAAGACAATTGTCTGTGATGAACAAAAGATCCAGAGTAGCTACAGTTAAAAATACAATTGCAAAAACTGTTTGGTTATCTCTATGGTTTACGATAATTTAATAACATAATAACCTTAATAATGATGGATAGCATATACTTTAGACATTAGAATTTTAGAAATTCCATAAAATTTTGGAACATAGCATTATTTACCAAAATATAACCTAAAGAAGATTGAACACCATTTTGGCAATCTCATGTATCCAAACACATCAAATAATCTTGTTTACCTCTCTTTTGGATACTCTGGGAGCCTTCTGTAGCATCCAAAAGCCAGGCATCAGGAAAGACAACTTTGAAACTTAAGTTTGATATTGGGAAGCCTGTCAAATGTTAGAGGTTTATAACACTTGATGTTATGAAATAGAATTCCAGATTACCATAAGTTATTTATTTTGCCAAAATGATGACTCAGAAATTTTAAAAAGCAAAACCCTTTTATAACCCATTTAAAACTATGGTTTTAAAACCATTTACAAATTTTGCTAAAGAGCAGATTAGTGCCTTAAGAGTGCCTTGTTGTGCTTTTATTTCAATGCTCAATTGAGAGAAAAACCATGTAATACCTTTCTGAATTTAGTTAATATGTTCACACATGGAATTTTTGCAAGATTAATTTTTATAAACCTTCCACTATTTATTTAGACCTTCAGCTTTATCTTATTAAATTCAAAACAATCATTTAACCCTAGGCAAAAATTTACATTTCGATGACACCTGCATTTTACCAATAATCTTTAAGGCTGCTTTTATTTCTTAAAGATTAAAGTCCAATGAACTAAAAGGTACCAGAACGTTTATGTTTCTTTTAACAACATTTGATATTCAAGCAGTTATTTTTCTTTGGGCCAAGTAATTTTTCTTTTCTTTTTTTTTTTTTTTTTTTGAGGCAGAGTCTCACTCTGTCATCCAGGCTGGAGGGCAGTGGCATGATCTGAGCTCCCTGAAACCTCTGCCTCCTGAGTTCCAGTGAATCGCCTACCTCAGTCTTCTGAGTAGCTGGGATTACAGGTGCTCACCACCATGCCTAGCTAATTTTTATATTTTTAGTAGAGATGGGGTTTTTCTATGTTGGCTAGAGTGGTCTTGAACTCCTGCCCTCAGGTGATCCACCAACCTCAGCCTCCCAAAGTGCTGGGATTACAGATGTGAGCCACCACATCCGGCCTAGAGATCTTTTTTATAGACATCACACATGACACATATATAACTACACAGACAGGCAGAAGAAAACACAGCAGTCATAAGACTTTTCATTTGCCAATTTCTTAATTTGATTATTGGCCTCTCATGCATGCATTAAGAATGGGTAAGACAAAATGGAGAAAAAGAATTCAGTTGACTGAGAAAAAAAACTTCCAGGAAAACAAAATCTCAGAAGAGAAAAACATAAAGGCCTTTTAAATATACCTATAACTTGGACATCCACTTTTAGTTAAGCTGAGCACTCTTTAAGAAAATCCTTTTAAATTTGCTATTACCTGACTTTAGCCACACCCAGTGGCCAATATTTCTGGCTTTTTTTTTTTTTTTTTTTTTTTTGAGACGGAGTCTCACTCTGTCGCCCAGGCTGGACTGCAGCGGCCGGATCTCAGCTCGCTGCAAGCTCCGCCTCCCGGGTTTAGGCCATTCTCCTGCCTCAGCCTCCCGAGTAGCTGGGACTACAGGCGCCCGCCACCTCGCCCGGCTAGTTTTTTGTATTTTTTAGTAGAGACGGGGTTTCACCATGTTAGCCAGGATGGTCTGGATCTCCTGACCTCATGATCCGCCTGTCTCGGCCTCCCAAAGTGCTGGGATTACAGGCGTGAGCCACCGCGCCCGGCCTATTTCTGGCTTTTAAATCTTACTAAAAGTAACCTCACAAGTGAAACCAACAAGCCTCAATTAAGGTTATGATTTAACTACAAGTGTATGAGGTATTTTCTAAGGGGGTAAGCAGTTCTTACAAAATTTAGAACCTTTAAAAGTAACCTGGCAAAAGGAAGATTTAAGAAAAAGCTAGAAGTTGTTCACGGAGGGGAAGAAAATCAGCAAATGGCACAAGTCACACAGATATCACCTCGAAAGTATTCATTCTCTAAGTCAGGATTGAACCTAGGTGCCATTGTAAAATGGTGAAGGCTAGAATAAAACATTGCCACATGGCTACAGGTCATGCTCCCAAGGGCATAACACAGCAGTTTGCTGCTGACCATACAGAAGGTCACACAAAGTATACCAGATTGGCTACAGCTTAAGAGCAACCTCACAAATCCTTTTTTTTAATTAAAACTTTACAGAGGATATAATCAGTGATCCTTATCATTCCTGCCCTAGTAAACTGTCTTCTAAAAAGAAAAAAGCAAAAAGCTCTTGCCTAAGAGTTCACTGCTGACAAGGTAGAGAGAAGGAAAAAAAAAAAAGTTACAATGCAGGGTTGGAAAGATGCCTAGCGGAAGAAGGTCTTATTCTCATACAAATGGATTCCTTTCCGCCCGGCTCAGACCAAGTGAAAGTCTGGCCAGCCAGTTGCACAGGGCCTGAGCCCCCGAGGCTGCCTTGGGGCCTGGGCAGTGGCTTTTCTGCATGGCTGCGGGACACCACACACACATGCAGCAGACACAGGTGCGTACCCCCACCAGGAAGGAAGTGGGGCAGGGAGTTCCCGCTCTCTCAGCTGTCCTGCACACATGCCTGTGGCCATCGGGGTGTGTGTTGACCACCTTCCATATTTTAAAAGAATAGATAGAAGCCATTACTGTCCCCCCAGAAGAGAAGAAAAATGCCGTACGACCAAAGGCTCAAAAATGAGAGCGAGAGGTTTGGGGTCCACATTTCACGCACCCTTTCCAAGGCCCCACACTGGGCAACAAAAATGTCGTGTAGAAAAACAGGTTGTTGTCACATCACCAGGAAAATTTAGGCAAATCGATGCATTGTAGGGTGACTTGGGTAGGGTTTATTGGGTAAAAAAGAAAAAAGGAAAGAGGAACTCAGCAAAGCTAGAGAGAGTTCTGCTAGTAGGTCGCCCACCTGACAGATTGAATCCCAGGTCACTATCCAGGAAAGGAAGAGGCCAGGCTCCTCACAAATGGCACAAACTTCCTCAGTCTTCCTTCCATCCTCCCGGTATGCATTATTCAGAGACAATCAGCTGGCAAAGGGTGGGTTTCATCTAGGACCAGCAGTCCAATTTTTCTGGCTTCAGGCTGTTTTAGGCTTAAAGGCAGAGTTTTACTAGGGACACTTGGCTATCTCCTGTCTCTATCAATAATATTTACTTATATACTCATGACCACAAATTTAAATAAAGTATCCACTGATTTCAGCCTGAATGTAAGGCACCTTATAGTGAGCAAGTAAGACAAGGTAGAGAAAAACATTTCTTCTGCCTTCATCACAATAATTAATAAAGTGGAAATAATTCCAGGCTTAGAAAATTTCATGAGTTAAATAAAAAGTAGTGGCAAACTTTTTTAGATTCTTGCTTTGTAAGGTTTTAAAGGCTTCGCTAAAATCGTTGAAAATTAAAAATAAATTCAGGTAGGAAATTCAGGACAGGCCACACAAAAACTTCAGTTAAGTCTATTTTATACAATTTGAATCACACATACCATCAGTTAGGATTCTAACCAGAAACCCAAAGCTTAAATCAACAATTAAGATTCTAACATATTATATTTGTGATTATTGATACATTTTAACATTTCTGCATATATATATATATAATTTTTTTTTTTTTTTTGAGACAGAGTCTCGCTTTGTTGCCAGGCTAGAGTGCAGTGGCATGGTCTCAGCTTACTCCAGGGTTCAAGTGATTCTCCTGCCTCAGCCTCCCAAGTACCTGGGACTACAGGTGCTGGCCACCATGCCCAGCTAATTTATATATTTTTAGTAGAGATGGGACTTCACCATGTTGGCCAGGATGGTCTCGATCTCTTGACCTCATGATCATCCCTCCTCGACCTCCCAAAGTGATGGAATTACAGGCGTGAGCCACCGCGCCCGACCTCTGCATATCTTTTTAGTCACTGTGGTGAAGTTTTATAATCCATTTCCCAAGTTTCTTAGGAAAAAGCAACTATTAAGCAAAATGCAATTATATATAATCACTAAGTGTGTGATCTCCAGATTTGTTTAAAGAAATTTAATGAAATTTATAAAAGTTCATAAAATTGAACTTGACAAACATCTGATTTTAATCTTTTTTGGTATTTAATATAGGTAATTTTAATTTAAACTATAAAGAATATCAATCACTGGTATTTTCATGGGCCTACATACCATCTTGATACAAATACAGAAAAGTACAAACAGTAAGTTCTTTAAACTGACAGCTGTACTTGTTTCCATTAAATAAAAGTGAGAATATTTATAAATATGCCTAAATTATTATATCATGCATCTTTTAAATTTTTCATATTAAAATTCATTTCAGAAGCATGCATAAAATATTTAACACCATTGGGTGAATAGTTTTTTTATGTAGAATGTAAAGATGTTAATTTAATTTAATTATAGACTTGGTATACATAAATCACATTATTAGTTATTAAAACACTAACTGTTTTGTATAACACAAAGCTTAATTTAAAAAAAAAATGATTGAAATACATTATATGCAGAATTTGAGGAAAAGAGACACAACTTCTTAATACCCAGTTCTTATTTGCTTTGTAAAAATTAGGTAATTCAATTCAATGATCTTTAAAGTGCCTTTTGAGAATTAATGAAATTAATGGTTTTTGAGCTTTCACATGAGGTCAAACCCTTTACTAAGTAACTTAACATGTCTGCGTCAGTTCATAACTATTACTAAAGGAAAATTCAATTACACAAAAAATATAACATACTTGTAACTGTGCACACAAAAGAGGAGCCAGACCACTCATTACTGTTTTTGACTCCTCACAGAAATGAACTCTATTATATTAAACTATCTCAGTTTTGGAATTCTTGACAAATCTGATAGGTAGAGGGGGTATGAAGACAAAGAAAATGAAATAAATTGTTTCAGGGATAGGAGTGAAGGTTTTTCAGGTACTATGAAAACTAGACTACTTTTTTCTTCTACTTTTTCATCCACAAACTTTTTTCTTCTACTTTTTCATCCACAAATTTCCTCTAATAGTTCAGATTATAATAAATTAAGTATTTTTCCTTTCCTTTCCTCTTTACTCTCCTTTATCACACCTTTGTCATCACATGCTGATTATGTTGCTTTAGTTAAAATTTTTAAAAAAATACTTTGGATAAGAATCAGAGTTACAACTTTGATGCTTACTAGATATAAATAAAAACTACATTCTAGTGCCTTACTCTCTGGAGTTTGTAAATTTTGGATGAGTGATAAATCACATTTCTAATAGCATACAATTAGTGTATATAAGTGTATACAATCTATTAAATCAGAAACAGAAGTATCTAACTGTATCTTGTGATTATTCATAAGACAGTCAAAAGAAACCCTTTACTGAGATTTAGTGCATATTCAAGGAGTCACTGTCTATTTAGATCAGTGGTGATAAGTAGTCATTTTAAATGTACAACAATAAGAATTTAAAATTAATCTTCTCTGTCCACCCACACCCTCATAAACCATAGTGGAATTAGGCATTTATGTAATTTTTGGACTGCCACACTGTATTATGTGCATTCAAAATAGGCTTACGTACCAAGAACCTTAGGGGACTGAACATAATTGCTCTATTTAGAAGGTAGAATGCAGTTTAAGTCTTCTGTTCATGATGCATTAGGATTGTACACAACTACTATAATTTAAAGTCATTATTGAAATCTTCATAGCATGAGATAACTCCTTTTGCATCTTTGAGTGCCTTGGTATAAAGCTGCTTATGTCCAGGAACGATTCCACAATGGCATAGTTTTTTTTTTTTGAGACGGAGTCTTGCTCTGTTGCCCAGACTGGAGTGCAGTGGCCGGATTTCAGCTCACTGCAAGCTCCGCCTCCCGGGTTTAGGCCATTCTCCTGCCTCAGCCTCCCGAGTAGCTGGGACTACAGGCGCCCGCCACCTCGCCCGGCTAGTTTTTTGTATTTTTTTAGTAGAGACGGGGTTTCACCATGTTAGCCAGGATGGTGTCGATCTCCTGACCTCGTGATCCGCCCATCTCGGCCTCCCAAAGTGCTGGGATTACAGGCTTGAGCCACCGCGCCCAGCCCCACAATGGCATAGTTATTCAAATAATATGTAGCACAGTAAAAATGTTCCATTGTTATTGAACACTTAGTAACTAAATGATCAATTGTGGTATATATTAGGCTTGAGAACAACTGAGTAGGACCTTAAAACTTAATAACTTAATAAAGAGACATAAAATAAACCTAATATGGTGATAGTTCATTGTGCATCATAACAGCTTATGCTTTTAATGAAAGAACTTCATTATTACACAAAGCATTCTACCAAATTTCTTAATGACAATTTTTTTTGTTGTTTACAAAATTTCTTGAATAATCTTTTTAGTAATAGCTAGTGGAAACTCTCTCTGAAGCCACCCAATTGACATTTTCCATCCCGGTGCATATGCTTTGAAAGGTTTATCAATTACACAATGAGTAAATGACCTCTACTCTGAATAACATTTAGCACTTATGTAGAACAGGCCACAGAATAATTCAGTTAATACTATTTTATCTGATTTTAATCATACATTCTCTCAGAGTTCTAACCTGAAGTAGATGGTACACCCACACTAGGATAGTTTAAGAATATTTGCCAAGGAATTATTTACAAATATGTGAACTTTGTAAAACACAAGAAGCACAGTAACCCAGTGCAATGTCACCATGCTCTTACCACTCTTAGGCCAACGGGGAAAGGCAAGGGTGGAGCTTCTCAGACCCCGAAGAAGACAGCCACAGAAACTAAGCAGCCTTGGGAGATGCAGTGTCCATCAGTGGAGGGACACATTCAGCTCGATGCCAGTGCTTAGGCAGGATGCCAAGGCAAACATAACCTCATCTCTCCTCCTGCTTTCAATCTGCTGCTGGCCTTCCAGATCTCAACAGAAGCCAGTGGGCAGGGGACACATTTTGATATTATCCACAAAAGTGCATCTTTTAAGGCATAGAAACAGGTGGCAGTGAGGGAAGAGAACATTTGGAAGGGCATATACAATGAGAAGCATACAAAAAGACTTTTCTTTTTCCTTTTTTGATGATAGAAAATGAATAAAATACATCATTGGTTTAAACTGTATCTTTTTGGCAGTTATTACTCTGCTGATGAAAGTAGAAAATAATTGGCAAAACAATAACAACAGAAAAAACAAACACTTTAAGTGCAATTTTAAAATAGTGGGAATTTATTGACATATGTAACAGGGAAGTCTAGAGTTGGTCAGTTTGATTTTGTGACTCAGTCATGACTTCAAAGACCCAGTTTCTTTTTGTCTCTCTGCTCTGCCTGTTATGATAGCATTGTTACCCTAAAGCTGGTACTTCATGGTGACAAAATGACTGCAGCACTTTTTGTTGCTTTGCATCTGCAGCATGCTACAAGCATCAAGAAGGCAGATGAAGAAAGAAGAATGCAGAGAGAATGCTGGTTCTTATCGTTTGTTGTTAATGTTGTTTGGGCCAGAGCTTCCAGAAAAATTCCCCTTTTGTCTATTTGGTCTGGATTGAATCACCTGAACCATTCTCTGTGTTAAGAGGGAGTCATAGCGAGTTAGGATGAGGTTATCAGAAGCAGTAAGTCTAATTGGAATTACTAATATAATCCTTCAAACTGATAGCTGAGTCAACCTCATCTCCAAGAGCATGTTGGCTATACTTAGTAACCAGCAGAATTAATACTGGGAAGAGAGACTCATTGCCACTTTATCTTCTACATCCCCTTTATAAATGAGAAGATTGAGGTTTACACAAGTCAGGAGCATTTTCTGATGGAATTTTACTGCTAAGTAACAGGGCTGCAATTATATCTTCTGTTTTTCTATTTTAAAATTCTATATTTTCCAAATTCGATAAATTGCTATAAGAAGTAATGATCTAGTGTAATTTTCTATGGGTTACTGAGTAAGGTCTTTAAAAATACAAAGCATAGTATTCAAAGCATAGAGAGAATTGATCATTCAAATAAGTCCACTTTTTAAAAATTTCAATTACAAGAATGAATTAATCAGTTTTATCATAAAGGACTAAGGTTTACTAATACATCACTGGAAACAAAATCTGTAACAGCCAGAGAAACTCAGAATCAGAACAACTACTGTTAGTAAATACAGCATATTAAAATATTTAATTACTCTAAACATAAAATTAGAAATAACTATGAATTTTATAAAATAGCCAAATTTAAAAAGTAGAGAGGAAAGAAAGAAATATTCATTGACCACCATTTCTATAAGTAAAATATTAAGTGTTTAATGTATATTAAAATTTGAATGTGTATGTTTGATCTGAAATCTATTAATACCAATTTATAATTATCCTAAATTTTTGTGGTTTTGTTTGTGCCTTTGAATTTTTGTATATGAGAGATAGTTGAATGTTTAACGGAATTGATAAAATACTTAATCTAAAAATGTTTAAGTTTATCTTTTTCTATCAGCTTATGAATCTGAGTGATCTTGTTTACCTATCGAAAGTCTCTAAGCCTTTTGAATGTTATAAGTATCAAGTCCTGAGTGAAAGAACCAACTTCCATTTCTCAACAAAACTGTTTCTTCCACAAATAAGCAAAGACAAACTTGGAAATGAAAGTCAGCTCTTATAGATTCAGGGAGACATTTTCTGTCACATGGAGACAATTTTTTATCCCTCTTTGTCATGCACTGAACACCTCTAAATAAAGTTGAAGAAATATCACATTCACATAGGTGAAATGTTATTTCAATATCATGCTTCCTGAAAGTGTTTAATAAGAGCTTATATCCTATTTCTAATTGAACACAATATTGACTTATTGCAGAAACAGAATAAACAAAATGGTTGGAAAAGACACAATTTATTTTCATGTTAGATCTCCCTATAGGTGTCAATCAGACCTTTTGTGGTTTTTTTTTTTTTAGTTTATTTTTATATGACATGGTCTAAATTTTTATAATATAGCAGGATAATTCCTGCATATTTCAGCAGTGAAAAAAAGCTGTTAGTGCTTAAATTTGGAAGTTACGGCAGTGTGTGACATAGAGAAGAAGCATGGTGTCATGATCCTCCTAAAATGTGAGTTACTACGGCCAAATTATAGTGACAAAGCACTTCTTCTCACTTATTGATATTGCATTTCTGGGAGGTTTCCTTATAACTATCAGGGAACTATTTTAACAGTGTTTTGACATAATGACATTAAATTTGTAATTTTAATTATAGCCCATACCACAACCAAATAATCCACTAAACCATGCTATATTTAAAAAATATGATTTAAACTTTAAGCTAATGATGTATTTATATTCAGCAAGCATGGAATATATACTATCTTTTTGATAATTCCTTTCTGGGTAGACAGAAGACAGAACACCTGTTAATAAGTTATATAAGACTACACACACTGAATATATCCCCTGGTTTGTGAGATGGATGTCTTGTTAGGCTGTTGGGTTCCCCCTTTATCTGCTCCTTATTTACACCAGTGGTGCAGATTCTGTGCTCTGTGAGACAGGAACAGTGGAAAGCATTAGTAGAGTCAGTATCAGGACAAAGTTTCCCTTAAAGCTTCTGACTTGGTTGGCAACGTGTTCCCCATGAAGTTAATCTTTGTGTTACTTTCAGAGCATACCAAATTGGACCTCCTTCATCATTTCTGACAAGAAGCAGAGGAGTCCCCAAAGTTTTGCTGCAGACAGCTAAGGAGGAAAACATAAAAGGCATTAATTAGGAATATAAATATGGTCTGTCTCTGAGAGTGTTAATCATAGGTGGACAGTAGCAATTTGGGATTGGAAAGTGCCAGATACATTTTGTCCTCAGGTTCACATCAAAGCTCACAATGCTTTCTCAGAGGCATAGTGTTCTTCCTTTCACTCAGCTTATCTTTTAGTAGTTTATCCTTTTTATTACAACAAGGAATCAAAATTGCATGACTTAAACTTTCAGGCTTACATTGTATGTTAAGTCTTTAATATCTTTTAATTATTTGCATAATTAGGAAGGAAAAGAGTGAGTAAATTTACGTTTGTTGAGCGACTATTGTTCCATGTTGACAAAATATTAAGCATTTAAATTAATGGAGAAAGTTCCTGAGGAGAGGATCAGAAAATTAATTATAACTTAACCCCAGATAGAATTAAACATGATTGACAGATAAAAATATACAAGATAATGAAAATTACACAAAACAATATACTGTTTCTTCAAGATATTTAATAATATTGTAAATAATAATTGTCTTACCAGGCACATAGTTACTTTAATTCCTGGCCTCTCTTACTTTTCCACTCTATATGTCCATTTCTTCAAAGCTGCTCAACATTATATGTGCATACTTTCATTTCCGTCTGCTTTAAGGAAAGAATAAAATGCGTAGGTTTACAGATTTTAATTGCTTACAAATTAGGTTGACCCCATTCTTAAGCTGTAAAGAGAGCTTTAGGATGTTCAAAAGTAGCTTGTCCCTAGTGATTTTTAGCTGGGCTATTGCTAGGAATGTTTATTATAAACTAATAAATTGTCTTCAGGCATGTAGATTTGTGTTACAGTGTATCTCACAGGGTAAGTTTTCTGACTAAAGTTCGTTCCCAAAACTATATGCCTGACTTCTTTCTTTCTTTAAACTATAGGATTTTTTTCTTAGTCTTGCACTTATAAACTAGGCTTCTACAAATTGATTATAATTATTATTTAATATTTTATTTAAATAAAGAACTATAAAAGAATAAACTAAGCTAAACATCCAATTTTAATGTGGTCTTTTGTATTTCAAAACTCATATCGTTTGATTCTGTGTGCCCACCCAAATCACATCGGGAATTACAATCCCCACATGTCAAGGGAGGGACCTCGTGGGAGGTGATTAGATCATGTTGGTGGTTTCTCTCATGCTGTTCTTGTGATAGTGAGTGAGTTCTTACGAGATCTGATGGTTTTATAAGGGGCTCTTCCCCTTTGCTCTTCACTCTTCTCACTCCTGCTGTCAGGTGAAGAAGGTCCTTGCTTCCCCTTCACCTTCTACCATGATTGTAAGTTTCCTGAGGCCTGCCTAGTCATGCAGGTCTGTGAATCAATTAAGCTTATTTTCTTCATAAATTACCCAGTCTCGGGTAGTTCTTTATAACAGTGCGAAAACAGACTAAGAAAAAACCATGCTTTGTTTTACAGACTTAAAATTGAAAAAAATCAGAGCAAACGTATTTAATATGGCTGGGTGTGGTGGCTCGTGCCTATAATCGTGACAATTTGGAAGACTGAGGAAAGAGGATCACTTGAGGCCAGAAGTTCAAGACCAGCCTGGGCAATTTAGCAAGACCTCATCTTTACAAAAAAGTAAAAAAAAAAAAAAAAAAAAAAGGCCAGGTTGGTGGCATGAGCTTGTAGTCCCAGCTACCCTGGAGGCTGAGGTGGGAGGACTGCTTGAGCCCAGGAGGTTGAGGCTACAGTGATCCATGAAGGCACCACTGCACTCCAGCACCCTGAGGGACAGAGTGTGACCGTTACTCAAATATATATTTAGCAAAAATATGAAGGAAACTACTCTGTATGTTAAATTGTTTTTGTTTGGAAATAAACACACACAATAGAAAGACTTTTCAATGATTTTTTTAAAGATCTTGAAAGAAAAGTCAAATCATGGGTCACTTACATAACACTTTGGATGGTCTTTTCAATAGATACGAAGGTTTTAAGGGTTGAAATATACCTGGCTACCATACTCATGCATTACTCTCTTCTTTTTATATTGACAAGTTTATTTTAATAAAACCTACTACTTCTTAAGAAATGTTACCATTTGGTAAGATCTAGAGTTCTTTATTTTATTATTATTATTATTATTATTTTTTGAGACGGAGTCTCACTGTCTTCCAGGCTGGAGCGCAGTGGTGCAATCTCGGCTTACTGCAAGCTCCACCTCCTGGGTTCACGCCATTCTCCTGCCTCAGCCTCCCGAGTAGCTGGGACTACAGGCGCCGTCACCACTCCGGCTAATTTTTTGTATTTTTAGTAGAGACGGGGTTTCACCGTGTTAGTCAGGATGGTCTCCATCTCCTGACCTCGTGATCCGCCCGTCTTGATCTCCAAAGTGCTGGGATGACAGGCGTGAGCCACTGCGCCCAGCCTGGAGGTCTTAATACTACATTTTAAAACACTTTTCAATACTTTTTAGCCTTCCCTAGTCTCATTCTTATCCTAGTCTCTGAAATATCTCAACTTCCTACACACCTTCAACTATCAAAGTCTAATGAATAACTCACAAAGTCCTATTTTCTGCTCGGCTGTCTCTCCTATATTCTAGCTTGCCACTTTTTAGTGGAAATCTATATATCAGTGTCTTCCAGATACATCAAATGTGACTTCCAAACCGAAACTTTTTTATTTCTTCTTCTCTTAATTTCTAATTGTAGTGAATGGTATCATATTTCTCCCCTTTCTAAGACCAGGAATCTGAGGATTATTTTTGACTTCTCCCACTACCTCACCCCTCTATACCTAATTGATCATGGAGTTCCATTGACTGTGCCTTCTTGTCCATCATTATTAAAATTTTCTCTTTCTCAGATTCCCTGCCTACCATTTTGGCTCTCTCTAATCCATTCATTGCATGACCTTGAAATTAAAATATGTTTCAGATGCCTTAGGGTGCCAAGATTGCTAGTGAACTCACAGGATTTATGAGACTTTCAGCACCTGACTAGTAGCTTCCTCCTCAAACTACTTTCTAGGCAATTTTCTTACTCCTGCCAAGCTACAGTCACTGGGACTCATTTCAGCTCCACAGCTGTGCCAGGCTCTGTCTCACTGCTTTACTTCCAACAGGCAGTGCCCATGTATGCTTAGAATATTGTTTGCCTTCTCCTCTTCCTTCTCCCCATTTACTGACCTAACTTGAAATCAAACATGTCTTAGTCTGTAGGTCAATGCCCTTAAAGACTTCTCATGACTCTCCCTTAAACATCTCCTCTAGATTGGAGTCGGAGTCCCTTGAACGTGCTTCCATTGCACACTGTATTTTTTTTCTCATATTATCCATCGTATTTTACTGAAATTTCTTATTTAGCCACTTACAAAGTTAATAATTATTTTATTATATATCTCTACCACTAGATTGTCATCACTATTTGAGACTTTGTCGATCTTTTCTTAAATTGTGTCTCCTTTGCTCAGGGCAGTGACCAGGTATAGGTGCTCATGTTAATATTTATTGAATAACTTAATGGCTGAGTGTTGGTAAGATCAGTTAATTTAAATTAATATGATTGCTAGAAACTGCTTATATATCTTTATTGCAAGCAAAGTCTAATGACTTAAAATTTATTTAAAAAGTCTTTATGGCATCAACATGGTATTATGATTAAAATGTTATATCTAGTATTTAGCTGAAAACTTTAAATTGAAAATTCAGCATAGTGAAATAATCTTTTTTTTTTAACTTAGGGCATATTTCTGGGCACTTTGCATGTATTTCAAATATGATCATTCTTTTCATATTCAATTTTATTTAGGTGATGCAGTCTTACCATTAATAGTATCATATGCAAAGAAAGAAGTTACTCATTTGACTATTTTTCATGAACCTCTAATTGTTAAAAATTATCATTTTCCTTTTGTTAAAAATATGTTTTCTTGACAAAGAGTTTTCTTAGACTAACATATTTTTCAATGGGAAGATTCAAGCATATATCACCTACATAACTTCTTTTATTTTTGCAAATAAGAGAAAAACTTCATTTTGCAGGAGATGTTTCTAAGGATAACTTATCCATGTCCAACATTATCTTAAAAATGGATTAATCAATGCTCATAAAGCAAGCTCTAAGAAGGCAATGCCAGATTGAACATGTTTTGTGGCAATTGTTTAAATGGAATTAGGCTTTATGAGTGTTTGCAAGTGTGCTAAAAAATGACAATATTTTATCGTTTAATTTATTGCACATATGTAAGTGTATTTTCACCAAAGAGCCTTTTCATCATCACTGTTCACTAATGTATTTTATATCAAGGCCTGTTCATAAATTGGATCAGTAAACAACCAGTGCAAAAATTCACTGGAGGAATGGAGATATTTATTTTTGTCATGACATGATTAAGAAAGACTATACAAAGACAAATGCCCAGTGTTAGAGTAATGTTGGCATTATGAAATGCCAAGCCCCGACTCAACTCTGATGTTTACTATATTACATTTATTGTTGTATTTTACTCTTTTTTTTCAAAATTCTTCTTTGATATTGATGATCATCAACTCACTCTTATAAATTGTCTAAACAATTAATTACCTTATTTGTATCTATTGTATATGTCATTTATATGAGTTTTTTGTAAATAATATTGTCAGTTTCATTGGAAACCCAGGAAAACCAACAAAATGTTAAAATTAATATTATAATAATAAAGTTAACAAAAACACATTCAACATTTGCAACAGAGATTTTCTTTTACATTAGCAATAATCAACTAGAAAAGTAACAGAAAAAAGATAAGTATTTCAATGGCTAAAAATAAGTCTACTAAGTATTTGATGTTTAGCAATTATCAAAGAATGCCAACAATGGCGTGGAGAGTGTTTTAAAACTGTATTAAAAGATAATAAAAGATCTGAATATAGGAAGAGTTTTAGCATGGAAAAGTTTTTTTATCATGGAAAAGTTTCCTGTGAATTGAAAGACATTAATTCTCCTTAAAATTATGTGTAAATTCAATGTAACTCCAAAAAAAGTCCCAGTCATATTTTGCATAGATTTATTCCCATATTTTTACCACCTAGCTCTCTTTTCTCTTTCTGTGTTCCCCCATAGTCTCAAATATGCGTATGCATTTTGAAGCATTGTTGGTGCAGCCATTTGAAGAATAATATGGTAGTACATAGTAAAATTAAATGTTTGTGATCCAGCAATTATACTCTGAAAATGTAGCCCAGATAATTGTTCATGCTAGTCCTCAAGGAGATATGCCTCAAGGAGACAAGCTGAGTACTGTTTGTGAAAGCAAAGAATTAGAGATGGCCTAAACATTACTGAGATGAATTAAATTTAATGGATTGTGAATCTGCAATATGCACTCAGTGCATAGC
Organism: Colobus angolensis palliatus; assembly: GCF_000951035.1. Lineage (NCBI taxonomy): Eukaryota > Metazoa > Chordata > Mammalia > Primates > Cercopithecidae > Colobus > Colobus angolensis. The sequence goes on from NW_012116311.1 coordinate 1,958,988, forward strand.
AGTCAAAAGCAATGAACTATATGAATAACACATGACTAAATACAAAAAAGAATGTCAACTCAAAATGTGAAAACGAATTATCTATAACATTAATGAGTTATTAAAATGCCATAGACGCAAGGCATTTATTATTTGTTCTGGAATACATAGGTGAGAAAACAAACAATTGAGAGACATAGACAAACTTCACTAATGTTAGTACCTGTTGAGGGAGGTTGATAAAACCGGGATTGAGAGATGAGAGGGAATATTTGGACTCAAGTAGGAGCCAATGACAACTGCATGACATGGACTGAGTAACATGATCACTTGACGCTGGGGCTTAAAATATTAAATAAATGAATAGTGAATTCAAAATAGATTTTTAAAAGTTTGTTCTGTAGATTGGAAAGGATTTTAATTTTTATTATTTGATAAGTATTTCTACTATGAGATAGAGCAAATGACCACATTTGGGGAAAATTAAATATAAAGATTTAGTGCAGTTAAATGAAAAAAAGAAAAAACTATTATGCCAAGCTATATGTTAATTCTGAACAAACAATATATTCAGATATCATTGGCTAACTAATATGCCCATAATAAATATCTTAACTGCCTCTTTATTAAGCAACCTCAAATACTAAATACAATTACTGAAAATTGAAAGTTTCAATTTACAGAATATCTGGAATGCACTAAATAATAAAGTCTCAAAATATATAGAACAAAATTGTATTGAAATTCCAGAGAAAAATTTGTAAAGATACACTGTAGTGGGAAATTTTAATACACGCCTCACAAATATTGATAGTTCAAACAATTAAAATTAGCAAAGTTTTAAAAATATTTAAAATGTATATATAAAATGACTATAATTCTATAAAATATCACTTAGCAAAACTGATTTAAGAAGAAATCATAGGAGAGCAACTAGAAATAAAAACAGCAAAACCTTCATAAATATAAAAATATAAAAACTTTATTTAAGACATTATAGTAAATGCCTTCATATCTAACAAGATTTCATACAGTAAAAATATTGTTCTCTCCAAACTGGTGAATAAATGTAATGTAATTTTAAAAAATTATTTGATGACTAATGATAATACAAGTACTCCTGAAAAAGAAAAATAAAAACAAGTTATAGAGCTAATTAAGTCCGTGATCTATTGGCACAGGAATAGAGAAGTACCAGTGGAATGGAATAGAGATATCAGAAGCAGCTTTACATTTGACATATAAGAAAGATGGCTTTGAAGAATACTTGGGAGTGGATCAACCAGGAAACAAATGGTGCCAGACCAATTGTATATCCATTAAAAAATAATTGAAATGGCACTTCCTAACTCACACCATACATCAAAATTACTTCTTCATAGATTCAAAGCTTTAATGTTATGTTAAAATAGTAAATAAAAAAGAAGCGAGTCAATGAAATGAACTAGCACTTCATAGAAGAGGAAATAACTATCCATATGCATATAAAAGGTATTAAACTTTGTTAGAAACCACTGAAATTGTAAAACATCCATATTATAATATTACTTAGTAAACACTAAATTTGTGCAAAATTTAAGGTATCTGAGAGTTTCAAACATTGAGTGGGGACTTTTATGCAAGGTTGATGACAGTAAAATTTGGTATCATATTGGAAACAACTTGTCATACTCTTAAAATTGTGGATCTTCCCATTATCTATAGCAATTTTACTGTGGCATATAGGCTAGAAATTCTAAAAGATGCATTAAGAAACCTACCCAAGAATGTTCATTGCAATATTGTTCACAATAGCAAAATCTGAAAATATCTCAAAGTTTCTTTCATAGGAGGTGGATAAATATGCATCCTTTTAAAGAATAAAATATTACAAAACAGTGAAAGTAGTTATATATGCCTATATTTAAAACTTCTAAAGAAAGAGAAAGAAGATAAGAAGAATCAAGAGAAAAAAAAGAAATTAAAAAAAAACAAGTTTAAATAGTGGTTATCTTTTGAAGGGAGGCAGGGAAAAATGGAATAGGGAATGGACATGTAAATTTGATGATTTTGATGATATTCTGTTCTTTGGTTGGATTATAGGTTTTTATTTTGTTGTGAAGTTTATAGCACATATATATATCTATATGCATATACATATATATACTTCATAGTATATGCATACACACACATATATACACACATATATGTATATATGTGTATATATTGCATACCTTATTTTATATTAATTGATATTTTATGTCATGCAAGCAATTTAGAAATTATGCAACATGTAATTTACTTTCATATTGCCAACTCATAAGCAGTACCGGCACATAGTAGGCTCTTCATAAATATTTGATAAACAAAGAATGAACTATTAAACACTTACAGTGAAAAGAGAAAGACTTTACAATACTTACAGAAAAATGACGGCAAAATATTGTAGAACAATAAAGCATTTTGACTGAGAACAATGTCCAAGTTAGGACATAAAAAAAAGTATATGACTGACAGGCATCTCTTAAACCACTGAATCCATTTAGCCAGATGTCATTTCACTTCTAGGGAAAGACTGCTGTAGAGCTCTTCATATTCATAATCTTAAAATCTCCTTGTAAGGGCAAAAAGACTAAGGCCAAATAAAAACAAACATCATTACAATCTAAGATACAGGATTTATTCATAAAGCATGTAAGAGGGAATTCAATTCATACCACAACATTTTCAGACAAAAAGCCATAAGCTTTGGGATTCTTTATGAATTATCAAATGCTCTTTTAAGTTACTAAAGAAAAATGTTAAGTGTGCTTTTAGGTAGAGCAGAATTCTGTGTACCAAGATATCAATTACCCCATTTTTATTTTAGGTTCACAAAGGGAAGTTAAAATTAATTACTATGTTTGTGTGAATGCTGTGACTTGTTGAAGGCTTGTAAATAAATAATGTTCAACTGATAATTCAAACAAAAAGCTTTTATCAAATTGATATATTTCTTTTGGGTGATTTAGCACATGTGTGATTCTTTTGCTTGAAAATCATGACCAAGTCACAGAATGAGCAATATTACAGTATAAAAATATGCTTCTCACAGAAACCACGGAACATGGCTAAGGCTTTCACATCACCACCCAGAAAACCTTTACTACATAGCTTATTGGTTAAGAGCTCTTCTCCAAAGCCAGACTACTTCAGTCTAGATCCTGGTGCTGAAAGAACTAGCTGTATTAATTCGGGGGAGTTAATTAATTCTTATTTGCCTTAGTTTCCTCATCTGAAAGTGAGAAATAATAATAACACTTAATTCATAAAGTGATTGTGAGAATTGATATCCAGTATATGGTAGAAGGTTTTTAAAAATTCTGCAAATATTTTAATGGTGTTATTATAAACAGAAATAAATTGTCAAAGAGCATAAAATATTATCTTCTAAATCTCTGTTAATATTCCCAGATACAATGCTTGGCAGATGGTGGACATTTGGCAAAGAATTACACACTAAACATATTCCTGGATATTGCTCATCATCAATTTTCCAGTGAAAGATGAAAACCTACTAGCACTGATTGTAAAGAACAAAACAACTTTGAGAGAGAGCTGGGACTGGGGATAGGGCAAGAGTGAGCTGAGTGCACAGCAGAAACGTTGTAGGTATTTTCCCCTTTCTACCATATTGTCATCTCTACACTTCACAGCGATAAAAGCTAAGAGGCTATTGGGAAATTCGTTAATGCCTTGATTAATTCAAACGGCATTCATTCAGAAGGTTCTAGACAAGAAACACTGTTCTGTGGTCAGTAAAAAAATAATGTTTCAGGGCCGGGCGCGGTGACTCAAGCCTGTAATCCCAGCACTTTGGGAGGCCGAGATGGGCGGATCACGAGGTCAGGAGATCGACACCATCCTGGCTAACACGGTGAAACCCCCTCTCTACTAAAAAATACAAAAAACTAGCCGGGCGAGGTGGCGGGCGCCTGTAGTCCCAGCTACTCGGGAGGCTGAGGCAGGAGAATGGCATAAACCCGGGAGGCAGAGCCTACAGTGAGCCAAGATCAGGCCACTGCACTCCAGGCTGGGCCACAGAGCGAGACTCTGTCTCAAAAATAATAATAATAATAATAATAATAATAATGTTCCAGTTTTCAACGAGTTGTTGCGCAGACAGGTAAACAGGAAATCAGAAATGTATCTTTTTTTTTGCCACAATTTTTCTAAAAAATACAACTGATTTTAACCTGCCAAAAGTAGGGAACAGGCTGAATACTTTCTCTTCTATTATCCCATATCTGGGCAGAGAAACAAATTACCTTATTCTAAAATTTATTTGCACCATGTTGGTGTCTGGTGGTGAGACAAAGGGGAAATCCCTTAGAGTTCTGATCAGCTCCCTACAGAATACAGAAGAATTGCTCTCACTACAGGCATTTAGGATTTTTCTGGTATAGAATGTACTTCTTTATTTTTTTCTCTTTTTCAAAATTATGAATTATCATCAATTATTAGGGCCAGAGATACTAGTTCATACTACCTTTCTAGAGCTTTAGCTAATATGCTGTCATAAAGATTACTTAATGTCAGAATATTGGTGAAAACTGGGTCACATAAACTCACCATTTCTTCCACTTAGTACATACTATATAGAATATTTATAAGATTAAAACTACATAGTATTAAAAATGAGTATGTGTACGTATGTCCACATGATATGGTCATTCATGGTATTGATTTAAATGGTATATGCTGCTGGATTAAATTTATTACAAAGTGAATTTAATAGCTATAATTGCTCATACCATTTCCTGAAGTTAAGCTAGTTTTTTTTTTTTTTCTTTTTAAGATCTGAATACTGCGGATAATGAATTCAATGTTTGTTCACTTTTAATGGAGATTTTATTACACCATCTTTAAAAAGCTATTCCACATGAAAATATCGTTGATACCCTACTTCCTTTCTTCTCTGCAGCTATCAACCCAGAAAAGGAGGATATGAAGCAACTTCCAGAAAACATACACAAGATTAAAAAGCTAAAAGCTGCCTTTGCTAATTTGCAGTATGCCATGAAATAATTATACATGTGCTAAATGGCACTTTTCACTTTACGTGTGTGCTTCAACACTCAGTTTTCAGTAGATCATTTAGAAAGGATTAGCATTCTTCGGAAACTAAAAACACAACACAAGTCAGGGCAGCAAGGCCTAATGTGAAACTAACGCAGTTCACAGAGGTGGTCTTTATAAGACTTGAGGACATGCTGGTATCTGTTTCTGAATTGGCAGGCTCAATACTTCCCCTAGTGTCTGTTCCTGAAATACTAAACTCATCTGTGTTGCAAAGCAGGACTGAAAGACACAAGTAAGCTTTTAAGGCACTCAGATGTGCTCCAGAACAAGAATTAATTTTACAGATTTTGGTGAAATCCCTCATGTAAATAAGCTCGATGTTGTGCATTGGGTTTTAGTGAAAGCCCATTCAGTTTGTTGACTTTTTTATGGGCCTAATAACGCCTAACTTTCAAAGTGATAATTAGAATAATGAGGACCTTGACATTTTCTAGAAACTTATTGATTATACTTATTGCACTCTATTGAGTCTTGAGCTGTTTTATTAACAGAGGACAACTACAGCATTTTACATTTAGTGTTAATTTCTTCAGGCCAATTTACTACATTAAAAGTGACTTTATTAGTATCTGAAAATATTTTCTACTTGACCAAAACCTTAAAGATTTACTCAATTTTCCATCTTTATCATGTACAGTAGGCACCCAGTGAATTTTAGCATTGGACATTAGGTGATCTAAGCTGTCACTTCCGATTTAAATAAGGGTCTAATTTCAATGGCTAGGTAACCCAGTATTCTAGCTCCTTCTTTCTTTTCAAATTCAATGCTTACGGTGTCATTTTAATTATTTTTGTCATTTTCAAAATTTCTTCCTCTCAATTTGTAATTACCACATTCCTCAGCCATGGTGGAATCTGCTGGAAGGTTCAGTGTTAGAATGGTGAGGCAGCACCTTATTTTTGAGGCAATTCAAAATATTATAAAGCACTGGATTATTCTGCCACTACTATGCTACGTATTATTCTTATTTACAGGGAAATAAGAATGAATTAAGGTTTTCTATAACTACACGTTTAATTGAAGTTATTATGCATTCCTCCACCCTGCAATTCTAAAGAAAACTTCAGCATTTTCTGAAGTAATCCCTGTTCTTTTCTATCTTATTCTCTTTATCATTACTTATAGACTTCTTTTCTGTTTACTTTTAGATGTGTGTCTATACTATTACACTTATACTCTGTATTTTCTTTTTAATGTTTCTGTAATAATGATGTGCTCTGCAGTCTGTATATATAATGTATATAGATATTGTCTATATATGTTGCCTGTAGGGCACACATCATATCTAATATAGACAATATATTTAATACATCATTATATATGTGTGTGTATATTTATACAGACTATAAAGCACATCCTATATATATACATACACACACATATATTACATATATTATATATAGCACATGTAATACATATATATAGATTTTGCACTTACACCCTTTCAAGTTATTGTCCCTTTTGTCCCTTACTAGCCCCCTAGGTGGTGAATGACTTACCCAAGTTCATACCAGTGTTACAGGGCAGGATGGAAACACAGAATCAGGGTCTCTAATTTTAACGACTCTATCGTTTTCTCTTTTACAGATCCATTTCATATTCAATAACAGAGTATTGCTTCTTATATATGTGTCTTTTCCATCTTTAAGAATGTAGTGCAAACTTCCACTAGAGGCCTGTTGATACCACTAACTTTCCAAAATGTCCTTCGCAGTGGCACATTTGCCTATAAAGAACAATTTTTTTCTGTTTTTAGCCGTGAAGGCATTGACTTGCAAAATTAACTGGAAATAGGTGTATGTATATTTTTAAATGAAGAGTGCTGTTTTTACCTAAATCAATCTGGCCTGGTATATGACAACATAAAAAAACTCAAGGATAGAGCCCCAAAACTCGCCAACGAAGCAAATAATTACTCTGAACCCCCTTGGACACTCCCTTATTGGATGTCTTCGGTACTCCCAATTCTTAGTCCTTTAATACCTGTTTTTCTCCTTCTCTTATTCGGACCTTGTGTCTTTCGTGTAGTTTCTCAATTCATACAAATCTGCATCCAGGCCATCTCTAATAATTCTATATGACAAATGCTCCTTCCAACAGCCCCACAATATCACCCCTTACCCCAGAATCTTCCTTCACCTTAATCTCTCCCACTCTAGGTTCCCACACTGCCCCTAATCCTGCTCGAAGCAGCTCTGAGAAACATCTCCCATTATCTCTCCATACCATCACCCAAAATTTTCGCCGCTCCAACACTTTACCACTATTTTGTTTTATTTTTCTTATTAATATAAGAAGACAGGAATGTCAGGCCTCTGAGCCCAAGCTAAGCCATCATATCCCCAGTGACCTGCATGTATACATCCAGATGGCCTGAAGCAACTGAAGACCCATAGAATTGAAAGTAGCCTTAACTGTTGACATTCCACCATTGTGATTTGTTTTTGCCCCACCCTAACTGATCAATGTACTTTGTAATCTTCCCCACCCTTAAGAAGGTTCTTTGTAATTCTCCCCACCCTTGAGAATGTACTTTGTGAGATCCACTGCCTATCCCAAAACCTATAAGAACGAATGATAATCCCACCACCCTTTCCTGACTGTCTTTTTGGAATCAGCCCGCCTGCACCCAGGTGAAGTAAACGGCTATGTTGCTCACACAAAGCCTGTTTGGTGGTCTCTTCACACGGACGTGTGAGACAGTGTACACCAACCTTGTGAAAGAAATATATTTCCATACAGAGTAAGACAACTGGAAATCCCGAAGAGGAGAAAAACCAATATGAATGTCAGCTAATAACTGAGGGTAGAAAAATTTTAACAGTAACTGAAATTAAAGGATTTTCTTATTTATAGCTTACAGTGCTTGGCGTGATGGATGAGAGATATGAGAAAATGCCACGCTGTAAACTATTGACAGTTGTTCTTTAATACTAACGTGTTTTACCTTTATATGGATAGACTATATTCTTTTTTTTCTGTGATTTTCTCCTCTTGTTTTCCACAATTAACAATAGAATGGAAATTTTTAAGTATAAATGAATAAGTTACTTATTGTTATTATCATCATCATTATTTAGACACAGGGTCTTCCTCTGTCACCCAGGCTGGAGTGCAGTGGTGAGATCTTAGCCAGCTGCAGCCTTGAACTCCTGAGCTCAAGCGATCTTCTCGTCTCAGCCTCCTGACTAGCTGGGACTACAGGCACACACCACCAAGTCCAGGTAATTTAAACAATATTTTGAAGAGACAGGGATCTCACTATTTTGCCAAGGCTGGTCTGAACCTCCTGGCCTCAAGTGCCTCTAATTCTAAAATGTCAATGTTATTTCTATTTTCTAAACTATGTTTCACAGATACATTTGTGCTTAATTTCTTAAACACATTATGTACATTTTATTAGATATCCTACTATTTTGATTTATCATTATTTAAGAAAGATAAGAAAGATGTATTAATAGCAAGTGATTACATTTAATTGCTTTATTGTCATATTGAAACATTTTTTCACAATGTATTTTTTTCATGTATTGTTTGCTAAATAGGTACACTAAAAGCTAAATCACAATTTCTTAAATTTCTCCGGAATTGGCACCTCACTGTTGCTTTTGCAGGAGGCTGCACTCTGTGGTTTATTCCTCCTTTGTTTTATCTAGTTTGAAGGTGAAATAGATTTTGCTCATCTGTGGGAGAAAATAGGTTTCATGTAGTGGCACCATACCATTTATCCTTCAAATAAGGTACTATTGGGAGTAAAAGGGGCACTACAAGTAATTAATTCTGGGTAAGGGATTTAATCTTTATTTTATGGGAAAGAGGGGGATATAAAGTCACTCTAGTTTTAAATAAGTATTATGTTCTTTTATAACCTTTTCTATTAGCTCCTGGAAAGGCACTAGAGACTGTCTAGTTCACAGATGCCACACTCTCAGCACCATCAAAGAGGAGGTGCTATCCACTTGGTGAAGAGTATGCCAGATTTGGCTTTCAAAGAAGCAGACAGCAGTTTAAAGAAATGCAAAATACAAATTCCTCTGTAAGACTTTTAAATTCTCTTCTAAAAGTAAAAGTTAAAGTAATTATATAATAGGCATCGACTTTCACCCATTCATTGGTTTACATAATGGAAATCATAAAGTCTATCACTACATTTGTGCTTAATTTCTTAAACACATTATGTACATTTTATTAGGTATCCTACTATTTTTATTTATCATTATTTAAGAAAGATAAGAAAGATGTATTAATAGCAAGTGATTACATTTAATTGCTTTATTGTCATATTGAAACATTTTTTCACAATGTATTTTTTTCATGTATTGTTTGCTAAATAGGTACACTAAAAGCTAAATCACAATTTATCTGAGTTACTGTCTGGTTTCTGTCTTATGATCGGCTCCAGCTTGAGGTAAAAGATTTGATTAAGAGTCAAGTTCAGTTTTTACTTTTGTTTGCTTGTTTGATTTTTGCAAGGCAACGTCACAGGTGTTTGCATATGCATCAGTAGATAGGTGATGCACATACAATGAGTCTTCTCTCTGTCTGTAATATTAGGAGTCATCATTGATCATTGCCCATTTTGTCAATTTGTTAAGGTTTGCAAAATGGTGATATTCTAATTTTATAATTTATTTTCTACTGAGTAACTCACAAACATCTGTGAAATAGGAATATCCCTTCATCAACTACTTGGTTACTCTGAGAAATGGATGGTATAGAAAAGAAACAATAAATATATAATTATTTTTGACTTTTCCCTTGATTAACTTCAAATCATAGTTGATTTCACATTAAAAATAATAACTTTGTGGTTCTGACTTCCTAGTAGAATTATTTCTCTTTTTTCTCTCTTTTCTTTTCTTTCATATCATTAGGAACTCATGAACATAAACATATGAAATCTGTTCAGTGTGTTACAGTTATCTTTATTAACGTTCCAATTGCCTCAGCCTTTGACAGTTAGATCTTTTCAAGGTGGTTTCAGTGTTCTTACCTTTCAGTATGATGAAATATTCTGTTTATCTTATATATTTCCTCCTTTAAATCTAGAATCGACAATTTCTCCAAGAAATAGTATTCTATTTAATAGGGAATGATTTAAAATCTCCAAATCTATGTGCTTAAAATGTTTATTGGGAGTAAGTTATCCATGGCTTCTAGAAACTTTCAGAACTAGAAAATGGGTATTTTTATGAGAAAACATATCTTGGGTTTATACTGATACTTAAAAATCAAATTTTCAAATTCAAGATTAAAGAGTTTTTTTTTTTTTGGTGATACATGACTTGATGATATATGATGATATACTAAAATTTTGAATCCTAAATAATATTAGTAAGTGAATTCTATATTCTTTCTTTTTTTTTTTTTGAGACGGAATCTCGCTCTGTCACCAGGCTAGAGTGCAGCAGCACGATCTCGGCTCACTGCAACCTCCGCCTCCCGGGTTCAAGCAATTCTCCTGCCTCAGCCTCCAGAGTAGCTGAGACTACAGGCGTGCACCACCATGTCCAGTTAATTTTTGTCTTTTTAGTAGAGATGGGGTTTCACCATGTTGGTCAGGCTGGTCTCAATCTCTTGACCTCGTAATCCACCCACCTCGGCCTCTTAAAGTGTTGGGATTACAGGCACGAGCCTCCACACCAGGCTGTGAATTCTACTTTCTATAAACTCTCCTCATCCATTTCTACAAGAGAGCCTATTTGAACTGTTATTACACTTGTGTTGAAGCTATAGACTAATTTGTAAAGAACTGACATTTTAACAACGTTGAGTTTTTTGACTCATAAATGAGATATGTCTCTCCATTTACATAGTTTTTCCCAATACTGCTCATCAATATTGTGTAGTTTTCAATGTAAATGTCTTGCACTTCTTTTGCCAGAGTTTTTCTTAAGTATTTTATATGCTTGATACCTTTGAAAATTACATTGCTTTATTTATTTCAATTTGTGGTTCGGTTCTTACATAAAAATACATTATATATAATGTGTTTTATATACATTTAAAACATTAAAATACACGTATTTTAATAGTTTTATAGAACGGGTACACATAGACACACACACAAACACACATCTTACAATGTGGCTAAACATTCTTAGAAGTTGTAGTAGATTTTTTTATAGATTGTGCCAGATTTTCCACATAGATGAACATGTCCAGAACTATTTCGTATAAAGATGGTGAGAAAAGATATCCTTGTCTTGTTCTTTTCTTAGGAGAAAAAATGTTCATTTTCTCATATGATAGTAATTCTAGGTTTTGTGTAGATGCCCTTTATCAAGTTAAGGAAATTCCCTTCTATCCATAGTTTCCTGAGAGCTTGATCAGGAATGGATGTTGGATTTTGTTGATTTTTTTTCTATAACTATTGAACTGCTTATTTGGTTTTTCTTTCTGAATTGGTTAATATGATAAATTACATTAATTGATTTTCAAATTGCTCACATAGTTGTGGGGAAAAGAAAATTATTGGAAATAAAATTAAATAAAATATAATTTCAGGTAACACTAAATGCTTTGTGGGAAAGTAAATTGATTTAAAAATAGTGGAGAAAGCAAGCCAGAGGTTTGTCTGGATAAAGTCATCAGGGAAGGCTTCTCTGAGGCAGTGATGTTTCAGCTGTACTAAATGAAGCATAGATCTGAAGACAGAGCATTTCAGACACAGGAAAGATCTAGTATAAAAGTTGTGAGGTGAGGCTATGCCTGGCAAAAGTTCAGAGTGTCTGGAGTCCAGAAACTAAATATAACGCATACGACTCTTATGAGGTGGGCTCACATAAGCCCGGCCCTGAGATACAGATTATCTCATAACATACTGACCATATTGAGTTTCTAAATGATTTAAGCAGATGAGTAGACCTTAGTTAGCGAAACTCAATTAAAATACTACCCTTAGAAAACCCTGTCCAAGAAATCAGCCAAACATCTGTAAACACATTTTTTCCTTGAGTCCTTTTCAAAAACCCTGACTTAACAGCAACAATAATGTTTTGTGAACTGTAAACTGTACGTATAGACATGTAGCCATGTTATAAAACATTAAGCCTGTTGTATCCTAGAAAGACTCTTGGAAAGAATTATTGGCTTTCTAATGCGAAGATAGCCTGCAGCCAAAATTAAATAAGAATATTTTCTTTATAGATTATAACTTGGCTCTGATTTCTTGTGATAAGATGCCTGATCCTCAAAGTGAAAAATTACTGGACATCTTGAACTTACTATCACACCCTCCAAGAATTAGTGGTAATTCAAACCAAATTGAAATCTGTTTTTCAAATTCTAAACAGGGTAAAAAAATTAAAACAAAACAGTGTATTTTGATAAAATTGTATTTGGAAGACAATTTGTCATATTGTCCACTTTTTTCTCTTGATACCACACACAAATTCCCTTTCTCAGATATGTCAGTGATTGTTCCTGGATGGTCTTTCTTAGAATAAGTTACTATCAGGTTTCAAAAAAAATAAATAAATAATGCATCACAGATCATCTATGAAAAAAGTGTATTGTCAAAATTGGCAAACCTATTTTTCTTATCATTCATGAACTTTTTCCCTTGAAATATAATGATGAAGAGAATTAAAAACATATGCTCAATGGAAATCTCAATGTAATATTCCATATTAAGATTGCCTATATGAACAATCAATGTAGTTTTATGTATAAAGTTACATATAAGTATAAAACTAAATATAATTGGCCGGGCACGGTGGCTCATGCCTGTAATCCCAGCAACGTGTGAGGCTGAGGCAGGCGGATCACGAGGTCAGGAGATCGAGACCAATCTGACTAACAAGATGAAACCCTGTCTCTACTAAAAATACAAAAAATTAGCCAGGTGTGGTGGCAGGCACTTGTAGTCCCAGCTACTCGGGAGGCTGAGGCAGGAGAATGGTGTGAACCCGGGCAGCGTAGCTTGCAGTGAGCTGAGATTGTGCCGCTGCACTCCGACCTGGGTGACAGAGTGAGGCTCCGTCTCAAAAAAAAAAACTAAGTTAAATATAATTATGCATCAACTTAATTCATTATATTTAGGTAAATTTTGGAAAATTTAATTCCCAGATTAGTACTTAAAACACAGAGAAAACAAATTATATTAATTCTGCCAAGACAAATATATTTTTTCAGTCTATAAATACCAAAGAGATTAAGGTGTGAATGGAAAGTAATTTAAGAACTTGAGAAGTGAATGAGAATTGTGATTACTACTCTTACAAAAGTGAAAACAATCTTTTCATTGCCAAAAGGATAATAGGTAAAATGTTATTTACAGTATTTTGAGTGTGCTATGGTGAGATATATATGTATATATATATAATTTTATATATGTATATATTTTTCCTTTGTCCATGACCTCCTCTGGTCCCTGATTATGAATTGTAACATGCAACAACATTTTGAGGATGGAAAGACTTCAATGCTACGTTTTTCAAGTGCCCCGACTACAGGCATTTACAATTTAATAAAGTTATTTATGAATTCCACCACTGTTTTGGCGACAGTAAGTCAGAATGGACACAGAATAACTTCATTTTTGTCTCTTGAAAATTTAGCGCTTGATCCTGGAACAGAAGCTAGTTTCAATAGATTTATTGAGGGAAAGCTTAAAGATTGAAAATTCAATTGATATGTGAGATAATTCAGGATAATAAATGTCTTGACGCATATGTGGGCTTGCTGATTTTTTACTTAGAATACTTTAAGTATACATCAAAATTATATTTGTTTTCCTGAGACCTAGAAAAATTGCACAGGGCCAGTCCCATGCCTCCCTTCATTTTCAATTCCCTTCCTCCCTATTTGTACATCCAGAGGAACTGCTTGTTCCCATAAAATGAGTCAGACCAGATGGGAACAGTAATTTGTTTTTAATGAATATGTGTCAATCCAAAAATGAAAGCGTTCTGTCATTCTGGACAGCATAGATTCTAGTAGGCTTAATGTTTTGGCAGGAAGGCCTCTGCCCTCTGATACTTCTACTCCTAGTTTCTGACTTATTAAATTATTTTTTAAAATCACTATCCTTCAATCCATCATTAGAAACAAAAACTAAAATCCAAATCTCCTTGGAGCAATTAACATAATAAGTTTACATAATCAACATGACAAATAACCAAAATAATCCATGTTGATGTCTTCCTTCAGCTCACTTTTTTTTTTAAAAGGCATTCAGAATGTAACATACACAATTAGGATACTAAACCAACACGAGGTGTTCCTCTAGATATAACGTGCCTGGGATTTGCTCAAACCTGGCAAGGAAGGTATAGGTAAGGAAAAGTGAATTTTTACCTCCTACATGCCCTAAATAGAGTCAGGCCATGAGATTTCATCCAAGGTCAATGTTGATGAAGTTCCATGGAGAAAGCATTGCACAGGGTGCTGGAAAGCCTCTATTTCAGATCAGTTCCTCTAGGCCGTTATCCTTAATTCCCTAGAGAGTCACTTCAACTTTCTGTTTCTCACCTATGGAATGAGTCTCCATTCCAACCTTTGGATGTGCAAGGAGTGAAACAAGACAGGATTAAATTGCAGTTAGGATTTGAAACCATACACAACTTGCTGCTCATTACACCTGTGAGACAACTTCAGTGAACTGTTTCACAGATGGAACATACCATACCAGTGCCCCATCTGCCAGGTTGGAAGCAGAGAAAGGTTGACAGCTATACACTTCTTGTTTGGAAGAAAAAGAGAAAGTACCAAGAATTTTGTTTTATTTTCTTTTGTTTTGTTTTGTTTCCCCAGTTGCCTTCATGTGTTTCGCACATAAAATACATGTTTCTAATTGACTTTTTCTTTAATTTCATCTAAGCATGAACTGTAATCCATGCACAATTCTTCCCTTTTGTGTGATAAATTAATGTGTGCCAGATAGATATAATAGGAGAACTTTGGATGAAGTAATCATTTAAAAAAAAATACTAGTATTTAGACATTTTAAATGTACAAGAGTGGTTGAAAGAATTTTCCCTTGGAAACATTCTGTAACACTGAGAGGTTGAACTTGGATTCATCTTGAAAAACTGAATCCAAACTTAGTCCTGTGTACAGGATATAAAAAAGTCCATCTGGCTACACTGGAAAACATAAATAAATAAATAAACCTTAGTCTGGAAGAGAGTGAAGGAGAGGCTGGACTTTGGGCTCCATCATACTTTCGAAAGACAGGGTCGTGACCTTTCAGGACTTTGGCTTGCCAAGCAGTAACAATAAAGGAGAAAGACAGACTTACTTAGACACGGTTCACTTGGAAGCAGCTTGACTTATTTTTTGTGTTAAAGAAAAGATGAGGGACATTCTGAACTGCTTCAGCCTAGATAAATTTTTCAAAGTTTAATTAAGTATTTGTTATTGATCTTAAATATATGAGGACTTTTAGTGATGGAGTTTAAAATACAGGGAAACCCCAGTTTGGGGAAAAAATATCAATAATTTTATATTGCTCAACCTTAAAAAAAAAAAAAACTACCTTTATTCAGAAAGTGGTTGGATCAATGTTATGATTAAAAACATCAGAAAGAGTTACGAGAGTTGCCCAAACATCAATGGACCTCCTGACACTTAGTTGTATCTGGTATTTTTATCCAAGACAGAGTCAAAGATGGTACACTAACTCTCCATTAGAATGGGCAATAGATCGCATGTCTTTGTTTCATGAGATCTAAAAGAATCTAACACAATCATCTAAAATAAACATAAAATCAGTAACATTGGCATACCCCACCACAACAAACAGAAAAGAATCACTGCTAAAGGAAACAATATGTCACCCTTTGAAGATACACAATTCCCTTTTGATTTCCAGAGTGTGGCATAGGTATTTTGGACCCAGAAAGATTTTAAGAATCTAAGGATAATCAGAAAAGAGTCCTAATAACTCAGATTATAATCTCTCAGCAGTTAAAGAGAAATGTAATATATAGAGTGGTTTGCAATTTTGACAAGCAAAATTTATTTACCACGAGAATGCCCACATTCTGTATGTGGAGACCACATGAGGACAATATGCTTTAAACAAAGTACCACAGTCATAACCTGTAAAACCACTGGAAGCAGTGTTCCTGAGAAGGAAGAGGCTGTGGAATTAGAAATGGGATTCAAAGGGCAAAGGGTATTACTAGGAACCAAGGGGCAAATAGATTCCCATCCTAGATGTAATCAATGTTAATGGAATCTTGAGAGAGAATAGCATGTGTCTTCAAGACTCCTTTAGTTGTGTATATCAGTTAGGGAAAAAAATGCATTTTTGACTTGAATTATGAATACTTGCATCTGGAGAAGTACCATGCTTTCAGCTAAGTATAAGAAATACAGCTCATTGTTCATCACTCTGCTGAAGTTATAATCCAAATATGTATCTTTAGTCTTCTTTAGAGCACTTGAGATTTATTCCACAATATTAAAAATATTCTTGTCTCTTAAGTTATATAAAATAATGCTATCCTGGATCTCCAACTATTTCTTGCCTATTTCTTCTTCGTTCTTACAAATGCAAGGAAAGCATTAGGCTCTGTCCTTGAACCAAGGCATTGTAAACTACTAGAGGGAAAATCATAAATTTGGTATTATAAATCTTAAGTTCCAGTTCTGTCACTTTTCATTTGTGGAACTGTGGATAATTCAATTTTACAAATCCTTCATATGTAAGAACTGTCTCACAGGATTTCCACGCAAGTTTTACAGAGTATGTTACAGCTTCAACCCCACCCGTTGTCAAAGGCAGTTTACTCTGTCAAAGGTACATGGTGGGGATGGCCCTCCAGTTTAGGAGAGTGATCAGGTTCAGCTCTGAGCTGTGTTTCTGAAGTCACTGCTACTGTTATGGTGTCCCTGTTTTACTGAAAGTCTGCTTCTGTTGGTTGATTCCGCCATTAGATGTTACACCTGGCTCACAACAGCATGCCTACTCTTGACCACTCTGTTAGACTCTCTCTGCCACTCTCTATGACACATAGACTGATACCACCCCATTCTATACCTCGTTCTCCTTGAACCTGGCATGGGTCTAAGATTCAGGGTTCCAAGTTGACTGATAAGAGGCCAAATGGAAACATGAGAAATTAAATTAAATTATAAACATAAGATTTCTTTGTAAACTTTAAAATACTAAAGTCATTTATTTATTTTAAATATATATTGGGTCCTTAAAATATGCATTGTTCAAATTACAGTGTACAAAACAAAAGTGTACAGATTGAATGACAAAATTTATCTGTATGTACTACAGTGCAATCACTTTGTAGCAAGTAATTACAGCTTAGAAATAGGAAGAGCCACATAGAAAAAACTCTGGGGCTGAGCCTTGAAATATGTGCAGATATTCATCAGAGAGAATGTGCAAGGATGGCAAGGGAAAAGTGTAATCAAAGCACAGAGACACTGTGCTGAGAAAACAGTAATAGGAGGCTGGAGTGTGATGCTCAAAAGCAATAATGCTGGAGGACTAAGCCATAGCCAAGTCATGAAGGGCCTTTTATGTCATTTTAGGGATTTTAAGAAACATTCATACCCCATTGACTTACTTTTCTCAATGAAGCAAGTTTACTGAGAGGGGAAAGAAATTCCTTAGAGAAAATGGTGCATTCACAAATGGCTGCTGTATGAATAAAAAAGGATCCATACTGGGGAATGCTGTAGAGGATGCTGAGGATTGCAGCACAAGCGTTCATCAATTCAGTCTATCCTGTTATGCCTATTTCACCAGCAAGATGAACAATGTTTCTCGGAATAAACAATATTCTTCTGGGAACTTAGACCATTGCCATCATTTCAGTTATCATCTACCCGTAGATTTGTCTTCAGTGTCTTGAATTGTACTTACTTTGGCTGTTAATATTTTTACTGACATTTTTCCCTCTTAAGTTTATTGAGGAATAATAGACTGCATCTATTTAAAGTGTATAATTCAACAAGTTTATATGTATATGATCAAAAGAGCAACACCAAAAATCTAATTCAGGATATTTCCATCATCCTCAAAATATTCTATTCGCCCCTTTAAATTCTTCCCCTCATTAATCCTTGCTCAATACAACTGATCTGCTTCTTCTTGATATAAGTTCATTTTCATTTTACATAAATAGAATTATACAGATTGTGTTCTTTTGTACACACTGACTTCTTTCACCCAGCATACTTGTTTTAAGATTCATCTGTATTATCGGGTGTATCAGTACTTCATTCCTTTTTATCACTGAGTAGAATTCTATTATAGGAATATACCAAATTATGTTTATACATTCACTTATTTATAGAGACTTGAGTTGTTTCCAATTTTGGGGTATAGTAAATAGAGACACTATGTACACTTATGTATAAGATTTTATGTGGACATACGTTTTCATTCCTCTTGGAAAAATACCTAAAAGGGGAATGGATAGATCAAATAGTATTTACATTGTTTAACTTTTTTAGGGAACTGACAGCTTTACAACCAACCAGCATTATAACAGAATTCTAATTGCTCCACATTCTTACTAGTGCTAGTTTTGTCAGTCTTTTTAATTTTAGACATTCTACTTCGTTTGGATTGTCTAATTATGTTCAACATTTTTTAAAATATGTACTTCCTGGATATTCATATATCTATTCTTTGTAAGATGTCTGTTCGGATCTATTGCCTATTTTTCATTTGACCACTTGTCTTAATTCTGAGTTGTAAAATTTGCTTATACATTTTGGATATAAATCTTATATCAGATATATGCATTTGCAAATATTTTCTCTCATTCTATGACTTGCCTTATTGTTTATGCACTGGTGCCTATAGAAACAGTTTGAAATTTTGATAAAGATCAACTTAGCTTTTTGTTTTATTCTGTGGTTAATCTTTTCTGTTCCTATGTTGTGTCAAAGGCCTTGAAGAGTTTCTTCCAGAATTTTAATATTTCTTTATTTTTTCTTTCTTTTTTTTTTGAGACTGAGTCTCTCCTTGTCACCCAGGCTGGAGTAAGGTGGCATGATTTCCGCTCACTGCAACCTCCACCCCACAGGTTTAAGCAATTCTCTGTCTCAGCCTCTTGAATAGCTGGGATTACAGGTGTGTGCCACCATGCCCGGCTAATTTTTTGTATTTTTAGTAGAGATGGGATTTCACCATCTTGGCCAGACTGGTCTTGAACTCCTGAGCTCATGATCCACCCGCCTTGGCCTCCCAAAGTGCAGGGATTACAGATGTGAGCCACCAAGCCCGGCCATGAATTTTAATATTTCTAAGATTTTACATTTAGATTTTTAAATTATTTCGAATTATGTATTGTATTTTTGTATACTAAGATGAGAGGTTCATTTTTTTCTTTATGGATATCTAGTTATTCTAGCAATTTCTTAAAGATTTTCCTCTTGCCACTGAAATGCCTGTACCCTTTTGCCAAAAATCAGTTAATCATATGTGTCTGCATGTCTTTCTAGATTCTCCTCTATTCTGTTGGTCCATATGTGTATCATTCTACCTATACCGCATTCCATTGATTAGTGAAGCTTCATAGGAAGACTTTATTTCAGGTGGTGGAAGGATTCTATAATGTTTTAAAATTGCTTGCTATTCCAGGTCATTTGCATTTCTATATAAATTTTAGAATTGGTTTATTAATTACTAGTATTTATAAAACTAGAATTTTACATAAAAACTAATATTTTGATTGAAATTGCATTGATTCTTAAAATAAATTTGGTGACAAATTGAATTTCTGAACATATTGAGTTTTCTGATCTACAACACTGCATAACCTTGCATTATTTGGGTCTATAATTTTAGTCAGCAATGTTTTCAGTATTGTGGCCTTGCATGTCTTTTGTTAAGTTAGTTAAATTTATTCCTAAGTACTTTGTGCCTCTAATATAAATGGAATTTTAGTAATTTCATTTCCAAATGTTTACTGCTATTATATAAAAAAGACAGCTGGCTTCTTAAATCTTAAACTTATCTCCTACAGCCTCAATAAATTCAGTGTTACCACATCCTTTCAGATCAGTATGCCAGATGTTTCTTGCCTTAATGCAAGTGGCTACAATCATTAAGAACAACATTTAATGTAGAGGTTATAATGTAGACACTCCTGCCTTTTTCCCAAGCTTAGGAGGAAAATGTACAGTAGTTTAGATTTACATATGTTTCTAGCCATATTTTTTGGTAGAGGTTCATTTTTAGATTGAAAAACTTTGCTTCTATTCTCAGTTTTCTTAGCCATTTATTATAAATGAATACTAAATTTTGCCAAATGCTTTTTCTGCATCTATTGAGATGATCCTATGGGTTTTCTCCTTTATTTTGTTAATACAATGAATCATATGGATTGATTTTGAATGACAAACTAACCTTGCATTCCTGGAATAACTCTTGCTTGTCATGATGTATCAATGTTCGTTTGAATATGTGCTGGATTGAATCAGCTGCAGTTTGTTAAGGATTATTCTATCTATGTTCAAATAAGTATATTGGTCTATAATTTTGTTTTCTTATACGTGTTTGTCTGATTTTGGTATCACAGTAATGTTGGCTTAAAATAATGAGTTAGGAAGTGTTTCTACCTCCTCTGTTTTCTGAAAGAGTTTTTAACAGTATTATTTTCTTAAATATTGGCAGAGTTTACCGATGAGGTCATCTCAGCCTGGAGTTTTATTTGTGAGAAGGTTTTGTGAATGTTTGTGTTTGTGTTTGTGTGTGTGTGTGTGTATGTATGTATGTATTATCTTTGTTATTAATACACTTTATTTACTTGCAAGTTAATTTAATTTTTAATGATGGCTCTATTAAACAACCAGCTTGCAGAATTCCTAAAAATTTAACCATTAGTTCTAGTACAAACTGGATGGTATAAACACACTCCTGGATCATGGCATCCTTACTTGATTGTTTTACTTTTTTAATATTTAAAGTTTTAAAAATTGATGTAACTAGAAATATCAAAACCTTGTCTCTTCAGACTTTGGAAGTATATTAGGAAGGTCTCCTCCTATCATTATAATAATCTTTGCATTTTCTTAGAGCACTCTTAAAATATTATATTTACATATCAAAATCTTTACTTTACCTGAAATTTATTTTTATGTACAGTGTGAAGAAATGATCTAAATGTTCTTCTCAAATGCTAGCCTGTTGTCATAATGCCATTTATTTGAATAAGCTGTTCTACTTCACATTTATGACAAACAAAATTCTGATAAATACTTGAATCTGTTCTGTGAATTTCTGTTCTGTCCCTTGATTTTCTAATTTTTTTATGGTCAGTGTCACACTGTTCTAATTAGTAAATCTTCAAAATACTTCTTTTTTTCATTTAGAGCATCTTTCCCATTACTCTTTTAATTTTTTTCAGAGCTATTTGTATGTACTATCATTTCAAACGCATTACATAATCATTTTTGTAATGTCAGATAATCACATTAGGATTTTAAGTACTTTTACATTAAATGTTTTACTTCATCACAATATTGAATCCTATCCAATAACATGATATTTTATATGTATATTTATATGCTGATAGTTATATTGGCATATAATTCAACTTTAAGAATATTATTCAAATATCCTTAAATTTCATGTAGTTAAGGATTTTTTTGTTTGTTTTGTTTTTGTTTGTTTGGATGCACCCATGAACGTGTTATCTCCTTCTATTTTCTCATTTTTTTTTGTTGTGGTAAAATAAACATAACATAAAATTTATTATCTGAACTATTTTTAAATTTACAGGTGAGTGGTGTTAAATACATTCATATTGTTGTGCAGTCATCACTACAGTTCATCCCTAGAATCTTTTCATCTTGTAAAAGTAAAACTTTATACCCATTAAACATTAATTCTCCATTTCACCCTTCCCCACCCCCTGGTAACCACCATTCTACTTTCTGTCTGTATGACTTTCACTACTCTTAAGTATCTCATATGAGTGAAATCACACAGTATTTGTCTATTTGTGACTGGTTTATTTCACTTAGCATAATCTTCTCAAGATTTATCCATGTTGTAGCATAAGTTGTGATTTCCTTCCTTTATAAGGTTGAGTAATATTTCATGAATGTATAGACCACGTTTTGCTTCTCCATTAATCAGTGGGCATTTGAGTGGTTTCCATATTTTAGCTACTATGAATGATGCCTTTGTGAACATAGTGTGCAACTATTTCCTTGAGACCCTGCTTACAATTCTAGGCATATACCCAGAAGTAAAACTGCAGGATAATACAGTAATTCTATTTTTAAATTTTTGTGGAACCTCAATACTATTTTCTACAGTAGCTGTATCATTTTACATTCCAGCCAAAAGTACATGAGAATTCCAATTGCTTTGCATCTTAGAAAACACTTGCTATTTTTTTAAATAATACTCATCCTAATGGCATGTCATTGTAATTTTGATTTGCATTTTCCTATTTCCCTAATGATAAGTGATGTTACATATTGTTTTTCATGTGCTTATTGGCCATTTATATATCTTCTTTGGGGAAATGTCAATTCATATCCTTTGTTTATTTCTAATCTGATTGGTTTCTTGTAGTTGAGTTTTAGGAGTTCTCTATGTATTCTAGATATTAATTATCAGATATGTAATTTGCAGATATTTTCTCCCAGTTCTTTGGATTTGCCTTTTTACTCAGTTTATAGTGTCCTTCAGTAAAAAATTTTTAAATGAAGTTCAATTTGTCTATTTTTTCCTCTTGTTGTCTGTGTATTTGGTATAATAGCTAAGAAATGATCACCAAATACACAGTCATTGAATGTTTGCACCATGATATCTTACATTTGGGGCATGGATTCATTTTGAGTTAATTTTTGCATATGATGTTGTGTAACATCCAACTTTATTGTTTTTGCATGTGGATAACTAGTTTTCCGGGCACAATTTGTTGAAAAGGTTGTCTTTTTCCCATTGAATGGTCTTGGCATTCATCAACAGTTATTTGACAAAATATGCAAGGGCTTGTTTCTCCTTTTCCCATTCAATGGTCTTGGTATTCGTCAACAATTATTTGACAACATATACAAGGGTTTATTTCTGGGGGTTCTTATTCTATTCATTGGTCTCTGTGCCTGTTTTTTGTTTTTTTCTTTTCTTTTCTTTTTTTTTTTTTGAGACGGAGTCTCGCTCTGTCACCCAGGCTGGAGTGCAGTGGCCGGATCTCAGCTCACTGCAAGCTCCGCCTCCCGGGTTTATGCCATTCTCCTGCCTCAGCCTCCTGAGTAGCTGGGACTACAGTGACCCGCCGCCTCGCCCGGCTAGTTTTTTGTATTTTTTTTAGTAGAGACGGGGTTTCACCGTGTTAGCCAGGATGGTCTCGATTTCCTGACCTCGTGCATGTGTCTTTACAGCAGCATGACTTATAATCCTTTGGGTATATCCCCAGTAATGGGATGGCTGGGTTGTATGGTATTTCTAGTTCTAGATCCTTGAGGAATCGCTGTACTGTTTTCCACAATGGTTGAACTAGTTTAGAGTCCCACCAACAGTGTAAAAGTGTTCCTATTTCTCCACATCCTCTCCAGAACTTGTTGTTTCCTGATTTTTTAATGATGACCATTCTAACTGGGGTGAGATGGTATCTCATTGTGGATTTGATTTGCATTTCTCTGATGGCCAGTGATAATGAGCATTTTTTCATATGTCTGCTGGCTGTATGAATGTCTTCTTTTGAGAAGTGTCTGTTCATATCCTTTGCCCACTTTTTGATGGAGTGGTTTGTTTTTTTCTTGTAAATTTGTTTGAGTTCTTTATAGGTTCTGGATATTAGCCCTTTGTCAGATGAGTAGATTGCAAAAATTTTCTCCCAGTCTGCAGGTTGCCTCTTCACTCTGATGGTAGTTTCTTTTGCTGTGCAGAAGCTCTTTAGTTTAATTAGATCCCATTTGTCAATTTTGGCTTTTGTTGCTGTTGCTTTTGGTGTTTTAGACAAGAAGTCCTTGCCCATGCCTATGTCCTGAATGGTATTCCCTAGATTTTCTTCTAGGATTTTCATGGTATTAGGTCTAACATTTAAGTCTCTAATCCATCTTGAATTAATTTTTGTATAAGGAGTAAGGAAAGGATCCAGTTTCAGCTTTCTACTTATGGCTAGCCATAAGTAGAATTTATTAAATTTTCCCAGTACCATTTATTAAAAGGGAATCCTTTCCCTATTTCTTGTTTTTCTCAGGTTTGTCAAAGGTCAGATGGCTGTAGATGTGTAGTATTATTTCTGAGGGCTCTGTTCTGTTCCATTGGTCTATATCTCTGTTTTGGTACCAGTACCATGATTTTTTGAAGTTTGAAGTCAGGTAGCGTGATGCCTGCAGCTTTGTTCTTTTGGCTTAGGATTGCCTTGGCAATGCAGGATCTTTTTTGGTTCCATATGAACTTTAAAGCAGTTTTTTCCAATTCTGTGAAGAAA